>NC_092780.1:9412252-9715548 GCF_047496795.1 Chiloscyllium punctatum | reverse complement strand
AAATGCCATTGAAGTCAGACAGTCATTTTGGAGTTAGGTTCCACATACAAAACATCTGTGCTGCACGTAAACTGTTGAAAGGCACAGACAAAAGAGTTGTTTTCGACAATTGTCACTGTAGTATGTGGAAAGTATAAACATGCACCGTAGCTTTCCGTTGGGGGTATAGCTCAGTGGTAGAGCATTTGACTGCAGATCAAGAGGTCCCCAGTTCAAATCTGGGTGCCCCCTTTATACAAGCAACTTCCCTGCAGTGGAGCGGCTTTTAAAGTAACTGCCGTTGCCCATCCTGCACAGGAAACACTGAAGGAGGGGTGTTTTGCTACCACAGCAAGGTTCCTTCTACGATGAACACCTCAAAGACACGAAGATCCGTGTTGCATCGTGAGATGTTGCAAAACATGCACTGCAGCGCTGAAACGAGAGCATGAAAGCATCGCACGTGCATATGGTCAGCGCGGATGCACACGATGAGTGCATCTGCGCAATATCTTCCGTCCATCTGAACTCTACCACTCAGCCATTTCCATTTCCGATGCAAATGCCATTGAAGTCAGACAGTCATTTTGGAGTTAGGTTCCACATACAAAACATCTGTGCTGCACGTAAACTGTTGAAAGGCACAGACAAGAGAGTTGTTTTCGACAATTGTCACTGTAGTATGTTGAAAGTGTAAACATGCACCGCAGTCTTCTGGTGGGGGTATTGCTCAGTGGTAGAGCATTTGACTGCAGATCCCGAGGTCCCCAGTTCAAATCTGGGTGCCCCCTTTATAGAAGCAACTTCCCTGCACTGGAGCGGCTTTTCAAGTAACTGCCGTTGCCCATCCTGCGCAGGAAACACTGAAGGAGGCGTGTTTTGCTACCACAGCAAGGTTCCTTCTATGATGAACACCTCAAAGACACAAAGATCCGTGTTGCATCGTGAGATGTTGCAAAACATGCACTGCAGCCCCGAAACGAGAGCATGAAAGCGTTGCACGTACATACGGTCAGCGCGGATGCACTCTATGAGTGCATCTGCGCAATATCTTCCGTCCATCACTCAGCCATTTCCATTTCCGATGCAAATGCCATTGAAGTCAGACAGTCATTTTGGAGTTAGGTTCCATATACAAAACATCTGTACTGCACGTAAACTGTTGAAAGGCGCAGACAAAAGAGTTGTTTTCGACAATTGTCACTGTAGTTTGTGAAAACTGTAAACATGCACCGCAGTTTTCCGGTGGGGGTATAGCTCAGTGGTAGAGCATTTGACTGCAGATCAAGAGGTCCCCAGTTCAAATCTGGGTGCCCCCTTTATAGAAGCAACTTCCCGGCACTGGAGCGGCTTTTCAAGTAACTGCCGTTGCCCATCCTGCACAGGAAACACTGAAGGAGGGGTGTTTTGCTACCACAGCAAGGTTCCTTCTACGATGAACACCTCAAAGACACGAAGATCCGTGTTGCATCGTGAGATGTTGCAAAACATGCACTGCAGCGCTGAAACGAGAGCATGAAAGCATCGCACGTGCATATGGTCAGCGCGGATGCACTCGATGAGTGCATCTGCGCAATATCTTCCGTCCATCTGAACTCTACCACTCAGCCATTTCCATTTCCGATGCAAATGCCATTGAAGTCAGACAGTCATTTTGGAGTTAGGTTCCACATACAAAACATCTGTGCTGCACGTAAACTGATGAAAGGCGCAGACAAGAGAGTTGTTTTAGACAATTGTCATTGTAGTATGTGGAAAGTGTAAACATGCACCGCCGTTTTCTCGTGGGAGTATAGCTCAGTGGTAGAGCATTTGACTGCAGATCCAGATGTCCCCAGTACAAATCTGGGTGCCCCCTTTATGCAAGCAACTTCCCTGCACTGGAGCGGCTTTTCAAGTAACTGCCGTTGCACAGGAAACACTGAAGGAGGGGTGTTTTGCTACCACAGCAAGGTTCCTTCTTTGATGAACACCTCAAAGACACAAAGATCCGTGTTGCATCGTGAGATGTTGCAAAACATGCACTGCATCGCCGAAACGAGAGCATGAAAGCATTGCACGTGCATACGGTCAGCGCCGAGGTCATCGGAGCAATATCTTCCGTCCATCTGGACTCTACCACTCAGCCATTTCCATTTCCGATGCAAATGCCATTGAAGTCAGACAGTCATTTTGGAGTTAGGTTCCACATACAAAACATCTGTGCTGCACGTAAACTGTTGAAAGGCGCAGACAAGAGAGTTGTTTTAGACAATTGTCACTGTAGTATGTGGAAAGTGTAAACATGCACCGCAGTTTTCAGTTGGGGGTATAGCTCAGTGATAGAGCATTTTACTGCAGATCAAGAGGTCCCCAGTTCAAATCTGGGTGCCCCCTTTATACAAGCAACTTCCCTGCACTGGAGCGGCTTTTCAAGTAACTGCCGTTGCCCCTCCTGCACAGGAAACACTGAAGGAGGGGTGTTTTGCTACCACAGCAAGGTTCCTTCTACGATGAACACCTCAAAGACACAAAGATCCGTGTTGCATCGTGAGATGTTGCAAAACATGCACTGCAGCGCTGAAACGAGAGCATGAAAGCATTGCACGTGCATACGGTCAGCGCCGAGGTCATCGGAGCAATATCTTCCGTCCATCTGAACTCTACCACTCAGCCATTTCCATTTCCGATGCAAATGCCATTGAAGTCAGACAGTCATTTTGGAGTTAGGTTCCACATACAAAACATCTGTGCTGCACGTAAACTGTTGAAAGGCGCAGACAAGAGAGTTGTTTTAGACAATTGTCACTGTAGTATGTGGAAAGTGTAAACATGCACCGCAGTTTTCTGTTGGGGGTATAGCTCAGTGGTAGAGCATTTGACTGCAGATCAAGAGGTCCCCAGTTCAAATCTGGGTGCCCCCTTTATAGAAGCAACTTCCCGGCACTGGAGCGGCTTTTCAAGTAACTGCCGTTGCCCATCCTGCACAGGAAACACTGAAGGAGGGGTGTTTTGCTACCACAGCAAGGTTCCTTCTACGATGAACACCTCAAAGACACAAAGATCCGTGTTGCATCGTGAGATGTTGCAAAACATGCACTGCAGCCCCGAAACGAGAGCATGAAAGCGTTGCACGTACATACGGTCAGCGCGGATGCACTCTATGAGTGCATCTGCGCAATATCTTCCGTCCATCTGAACTCTACCACTCAGCCATTTCCATTTCCGATGCAAATGCCATTGAAGTCAGACAGTCATTTTGGAGTTAGGTTCCACATACAAAACATCTGTGCTGCACGTAAACTGTTGAAAGGCACAGACAACAGAGTTGTTTTAGACAATTGTCACTGTAGTATGTGGAAAGTGTAAACATGCACCGCAGTTTTCCAGTGGGGGTATAGCTCAGTGGTAGAGCATTTGACTGCAGATCAAGAGGTCCCCAGTTCAAATCTGGGTGCCCCCTTTATACAAGCAACTTCCCTGCACTGGAGCGGCTTTTAAAGTAACTGCCGTTGCCCATCCTGCACAGGAAACACTGAAGGAGGGGTGTTTTGCTACCACAGCAAGGTTCCTTCTACGATGAACACCTCAAAGACACGAAGATCCGTGTTGCATCGTGAGATGTTGCAAAACATGCACTGCAGCGCTGAAACGAGAGCATGAAAGCATCGCACGTGCATATGGTCAGCGCGGATGCACACGATGAGTGCATCTGCGCAATATCTTCCGTCCATCTGAACTCTACCACTCAGCCATTTCCATTTCCGATGCAAATGCCATTGAAGTCAGACAGTCATTTTGGAGTTAGGTTCCACATACAAAACATCTGTGCTGCACGTAAACTGTTGAAAGGCACAGACAAGAGAGTTGTTTTCGACAATTGTCACTGTAGTATGTTGAAAGTGTAAACATGCACCGCAGTCTTCTGGTGGGGGTATTGCTCAGTGGTAGAGCATTTGACTGCAGATCCCGCGGTCCCCAGTTCAAATCTGGGTGCCCCCTTTATAGAAGCAACTTCCCTGCACTGGAGCGGCTTTTCAAGTAACTGCCGTTGCCCATCCTGCGCAGGAAACACTGAAGGAGGCGTGTTTTGCTACCACAGCAAGGTTCCTTCTATGATGAACACCTCAAAGACACAAAGATCCGTGTTGCATCGTGAGATGTTGCAAAACATGCACTGCAGCCCCGAAACGAGAGCATGAAAGCGTTGCACGTACATACGGTCAGCGCGGATGCACTCTATGAGTGCATCTGCGCAATATCTTCCGTCCATCACTCAGCCATTTCCATTTCCGATGCAAATGCCATTGAAGTCAGACAGTCATTTTGGAGTTAGGTTCCATATACAAAACATCTGTACTGCACGTAAACTGTTGAAAGGCGCAGACAAAAGAGTTGTTTTCGACAATTGTCACTGTAGTTTGTGAAAACTGTAAACATGCACCGCAGTTTTCCGGTGGGGGTATAGCTCAGTGGTAGAGCATTTGACTGCAGATCAAGAGGTCCCCAGTTCAAATCTGGATGCCCCCTTTTTAGAAGCAACTTCCCGGCACTGGAGCGGCTTTTCAAGTAACTGCCGTTGCCCATCCTGCACAGGAAACACTGAAGGAGGGGTGTTTTGCTACCACAGCAAGGTTCCTTCTACGATAAACACCTCAAAGACACGAAGATCCGTGTTGCATCGTGAGATGTTGCAAAACATGCACTGCAGCACTGAAACGAGAGCATGAAAGCATTGCACGTGCATACGGTCAGCGCCGAGGTCATCGGAGCAATATCTTCCGTCCATCTGGACTCGACCACTCAGCCGTTTCCATTTCCGATGCAAATGCCATTGAAGTCAGACAGTCATTTTGGAGTTAGGTTCCACATACAAAACATCTGTGCTGCACGTAAACTGTTGAAAGGCGCAGACAAGAGAGTTGTTTTAGACAATTGTCACTGTAGTATGTGGAAAGTGTAAACATGCACCGCAGTTTTCAGTTGGGGGTATAGCTCAGTGGTAGAGCATTTGACTGCAGATCAAGAGGACCCCAGTTCAAATCTGGGTGCCCTCTTTATAGAAACAACTTCCCGAAGCAACTTCCCGGCACTGGAGCGGCTTTTCAAGTAACTGCCGTTGCCCATCCTGCACAGGAAACACTGAAGGAGGGGTGATTTGCTACCACAGCAAGGTTCCTTCTTTGATGAACACCTCAAAGACACGAAGATCCGTGTTGCATCGTGAGATGTTGCAAAACATGCACTGCAGCGCTGAAACGAGAGCATGAAAGCGTTGCACGTACATACGGTCAGCGCGGATGCACTCTATGAGTGCATCTGCGCAATATCTTCCGTCCATCTGAACTCTACCACTCAGCCATTTCCATTTCCGATGCAAATGCCATTGAAGTCAGACAGTCATTTTGGAGTTAGGTTCCACATACAAAACATCTGTGCTGCACGTAAACTGTTGAAAGGCACAGACAACAGCGTTGTTTTAGACAATTGTCACTGTAGTATGTGGAAAGTGTAAACATGCACCGCAGTTTTCCAGTGGGGGTGTAGCTCAGTGGAGCATTTGACTGCAGATCAAGAGGTCCCCAGTTCAAATCTGGGTGCCCCCTTTACACAAGCAACTTCCCGGCACTGGAGCGGCTTTTCAAGTAACTGCCGTTGCCCATCCTGCACAGGAAACACTGAAGGAGGGGTGTTTTGCTACCACAGCAAGGTTCCTTCTACGATGAACACCTCAAAGACACGAAGATCCGTGTTGCATCGTGAGATGTTGCAAAACATGCACTGCAGCGCTGAAACGAGAGCATGAAAGCATCGCACGTGCATATGGTCAGCGCGGATGCACACGATGAGTGCATCTGCGCAATATCTTCCGTCCATCTGAACTCTACCACTCAGCCATTTCCATTTCCGATGCAAATGCCATTGAAGTCAGACAGTCATTTTGGAGTTAGGTTCCACATACAAAACATCTGTGCTGCACGTAAACTGTTGAAAGGCACAGACAAGAGAGTTGTTTTCGACAATTGTCACTGTAGTATGTTGAAAGTGTAAACATGCACCGCAGTCTTCTGGTGGGGGTATTGCTCAGTGGTAGAGCATTTGACTGCAGATCCCGAGGTCCCCAGTTCAAATCTGGGTGCCCCCTTTATAGAAGCAACTTCCCTGCACTGGAGCGGCTTTTCAAGTAACTGCCGTTGCCCATCCTGCGCAGGAAACACTGAAGGAGGCGTGTTTTGCTACCACAGCAAGGTTCCTTCTATGATGAACACCTCAAAGACACAAAGATCCGTGTTGCATCGTGAGATGTTGCAAAACATGCACTGCAGCCCCGAAACGAGAGCATGAAAGCGTTGCACGTACATACGGTCAGCGCGGATGCACTCTATGAGTGCATCTGCGCAATATCTTCCGTCCATCACTCAGCCATTTCCATTTCCGATGCAAATGCCATTGAAGTCAGACAGTCATTTTGGAGTTAGGTTCCATATACAAAACATCTGTACTGCACGTAAACTGTTGAAAGGCGCAGACAAAAGAGTTGTTTTCGACAATTGTCACTGTAGTTTGTGAAAACTGTAAACATGCACCGCAGTTTTCCGGTGGGGGTATAGCTCAGTGGTAGAGCATTTGACTGCAGATCAAGAGGTCCCCAGTTCAAATCTGGGTGCCCCCTTTATAGAAGCAACTTCCCGGCACTGGAGCGGCTTTTCAAGTAACTGCCGTTGCCCATCCTGCACAGGAAACACTGAAGGAGGGGTGTTTTGCTACCACAGCAAGGTTCCTTCTACGATAAACACCTCAAAGACACGAAGATCCGTGTTGCATCGTGAGATGTTGCAAAACATGCACTGCAGCGCTGAAACGAGAGCATGAAAGCATTGCACGTGCATACGGTCAGCGCCGAGGTCATCGGAGCAATATCTTCCGTCCATCTGGACTCGACCACTCAGCCGTTTCCATTTCCGATGCAAATGCCATTGAAGTCAGACAGTCATTTTGGAGTTAGGTTCCACATACAAAACATCTGTGCTGCACGTAAACTGTTGAAAGGCACAGACAAAAGAGTTGTTTTCGACAATTGTCACTGTAGTATGTGGAAAGTATAAACATGCACCGTAGCTTTCCGTTGGGGGTATAGCTCAGTGGTAGAGCATTTGACTGCAGATCAAGAGGTCCCCAGTTCAAATCTGGGTGCCCCCTTTATACAAGCAACTTCCCTGCAGTGGAGCGGCTTTTAAAGTAACTGCCGTTGCCCATCCTGCACAGGAAACACTGAAGGAGGGGTGTTTTGCTACCACAGCAAGGTTCCTTCTACGATGAACACCTCAAAGACACGAAGATCCGTGTTGCATCGTGAGATGTTGCAAAACATGCACTGCAGCGCTGAAACGAGAGCATGAAAGCATCGCACGTGCATATGGTCAGCGCGGATGCACACGATGAGTGCATCTGCGCAATATCTTCCGTCCATCTGAACTCTACCACTCAGCCATTTCCATTTCCGATGCAAATGCCATTGAAGTCAGACAGTCATTTTGGAGTTAGGTTCCACATACAAAACATCTGTGCTGCACGTAAACTGTTGAAAGGCACAGACAAGAGAGTTGTTTTCGACAATTGTCACTGTAGTATGTTGAAAGTGTAAACATGCACCGCAGTCTTCTGGTGGGGGTATTGCTCAGTGGTAGAGCATTTGACTGCAGATCCCGAGGTCCCCAGTTCAAATCTGGGTGCCCCCTTTATAGAAGCAACTTCCCTGCACTGGAGCGGCTTTTCAAGTAACTGCCGTTGCCCATCCTGCGCAGGAAACACTGAAGGAGGCGTGTTTTGCTACCACAGCAAGGTTCCTTCTATGATGAACACCTCAAAGACACAAAGATCCGTGTTGCATCGTGAGATGTTGCAAAACATGCACTGCAGCCCCGAAACGAGAGCATGAAAGCGTTGCACGTACATACGGTCAGCGCGGATGCACTCTATGAGTGCATCTGCGCAATATCTTCCGTCCATCACTCAGCCATTTCCATTTCCGATGCAAATGCCATTGAAGTCAGACAGTCATTTTGGAGTTAGGTTCCATATACAAAACATCTGTACTGCACGTAAACTGTTGAAAGGCGCAGACAAAAGAGTTGTTTTCGACAATTGTCACTGTAGTTTGTGAAAACTGTAAACATGCACCGCAGTTTTCCGGTGGGGGTATAGCTCAGTGGTAGAGCATTTGACTGCAGATCAAGAGGTCCCCAGTTCAAATCTGGGTGCCCCCTTTATAGAAGCAACTTCCCGGCACTGGAGCGGCTTTTCAAGTAACTGCCGTTGCCCATCCTGCACAGGAAACACTGAAGGAGGGGTGTTTTGCTACCACAGCAAGGTTCCTTCTACGATGAACACCTCAAAGACACGAAGATCCGTGTTGCATCGTGAGATGTTGCAAAACATGCACTGCAGCGCTGAAACGAGAGCATGAAAGCATCGCACGTGCATATGGTCAGCGCGGATGCACTCGATGAGTGCATCTGCGCAATATCTTCCGTCCATCTGAACTCTACCACTCAGCCATTTCCATTTCCGATGCAAATGCCATTGAAGTCAGACAGTCATTTTGGAGTTAGGTTCCACATACAAAACATCTGTGCTGCACGTAAACTGATGAAAGGCGCAGACAAGAGAGTTGTTTTAGACAATTGTCATTGTAGTATGTGGAAAGTGTAAACATGCACCGCCGTTTTCTCGTGGGAGTATAGCTCAGTGGTAGAGCATTTGACTGCAGATCCAGATGTCCCCAGTACAAATCTGGGTGCCCCCTTTATGCAAGCAACTTCCCTGCACTGGAGCGGCTTTTCAAGTAACTGCCGTTGCACAGGAAACACTGAAGGAGGGGTGTTTTGCTACCACAGCAAGGTTCCTTCTTTGATGAACACCTCAAAGACACAAAGATCCGTGTTGCATCGTGAGATGTTGCAAAACATGCACTGCATCGCCGAAACGAGAGCATGAAAGCATTGCACGTGCATACGGTCAGCGCCGAGGTCATCGGAGCAATATCTTCCGTCCATCTGGACTCTACCACTCAGCCATTTCCATTTCCGATGCAAATGCCATTGAAGTCAGACAGTCATTTTGGAGTTAGGTTCCACATACAAAACATCTGTGCTGCACGTAAACTGTTGAAAGGCGCAGACAAGAGAGTTGTTTTAGACAATTGTCACTGTAGTATGTGGAAAGTGTAAACATGCACCGCAGTTTTCAGTTGGGGGTATAGCTCAGTGATAGAGCATTTTACTGCAGATCAAGAGGTCCCCAGTTCAAATCTGGGTGCCCCCTTTATACAAGCAACTTCCCTGCACTGGAGCGGCTTTTCAAGTAACTGCCGTTGCCCCTCCTGCACAGGAAACACTGAAGGAGGGGTGTTTTGCTACCACAGCAAGGTTCCTTCTACGATGAACACCTCAAAGACACAAAGATCCGTGTTGCATCGTGAGATGTTGCAAAACATGCACTGCAGCGCTGAAACGAGAGCATGAAAGCATTGCACGTGCATACGGTCAGCGCCGAGGTCATCGGAGCAATATCTTCCGTCCATCTGAACTCTACCACTCAGCCATTTCCATTTCCGATGCAAATGCCATTGAAGTCAGACAGTCATTTTGGAGTTAGGTTCCACATACAAAACATCTGTGCTGCACGTAAACTGTTGAAAGGCGCAGACAAGAGAGTTGTTTTAGACAATTGTCACTGTAGTATGTGGAAAGTGTAAACATGCACCGCAGTTTTCTGTTGGGGGTATAGCTCAGTGGTAGAGCATTTGACTGCAGATCAAGAGGTCCCCAGTTCAAATCTGGGTGCCCCCTTTATAGAAGCAACTTCCCGGCACTGGAGCGGCTTTTCAAGTAACTGCCGTTGCCCATCCTGCACAGGAAACACTGAAGGAGGGGTGTTTTGCTACCACAGCAAGGTTCCTTCTACGATGAACACCTCAAAGACACAAAGATCCGTGTTGCATCGTGAGATGTTGCAAAACATGCACTGCAGCCCCGAAACGAGAGCATGAAAGCGTTGCACGTACATACGGTCAGCGCGGATGCACTCTATGAGTGCATCTGCGCAATATCTTCCGTCCATCTGAACTCTACCACTCAGCCATTTCCATTTCCGATGCAAATGCCATTGAAGTCAGACAGTCATTTTGGAGTTAGGTTCCACATACAAAACATCTGTGCTGCACGTAAACTGTTGAAAGGCACAGACAACAGAGTTGTTTTAGACAATTGTCACTGTAGTATGTGGAAAGTGTAAACATGCACCGCAGTTTTCCAGTGGGGGTATAGCTCAGTGGTAGAGCATTTGACTGCAGATCAAGAGGTCCCCAGTTCAAATCTGGGTGCCCCCTTTATACAAGCAACTTCCCTGCACTGGAGCGGCTTTTAAAGTAACTGCCGTTGCCCATCCTGCACAGGAAACACTGAAGGAGGGGTGTTTTGCTACCACAGCAAGGTTCCTTCTACGATGAACACCTCAAAGACACGAAGATCCGTGTTGCATCGTGAGATGTTGCAAAACATGCACTGCAGCGCTGAAACGAGAGCATGAAAGCATCGCACGTGCATATGGTCAGCGCGGATGCACACGATGAGTGCATCTGCGCAATATCTTCCGTCCATCTGAACTCTACCACTCAGCCATTTCCATTTCCGATGCAAATGCCATTGAAGTCAGACAGTCATTTTGGAGTTAGGTTCCACATACAAAACATCTGTGCTGCACGTAAACTGTTGAAAGGCACAGACAAGAGAGTTGTTTTCGACAATTGTCACTGTAGTATGTTGAAAGTGTAAACATGCACCGCAGTCTTCTGGTGGGGGTATTGCTCAGTGGTAGAGCATTTGACTGCAGATCCCGCGGTCCCCAGTTCAAATCTGGGTGCCCCCTTTATAGAAGCAACTTCCCTGCACTGGAGCGGCTTTTCAAGTAACTGCCGTTGCCCATCCTGCGCAGGAAACACTGAAGGAGGCGTGTTTTGCTACCACAGCAAGGTTCCTTCTATGATGAACACCTCAAAGACACAAAGATCCGTGTTGCATCGTGAGATGTTGCAAAACATGCACTGCAGCCCCGAAACGAGAGCATGAAAGCGTTGCACGTACATACGGTCAGCGCGGATGCACTCTATGAGTGCATCTGCGCAATATCTTCCGTCCATCACTCAGCCATTTCCATTTCCGATGCAAATGCCATTGAAGTCAGACAGTCATTTTGGAGTTAGGTTCCATATACAAAACATCTGTACTGCACGTAAACTGTTGAAAGGCGCAGACAAAAGAGTTGTTTTCGACAATTGTCACTGTAGTTTGTGAAAACTGTAAACATGCACCGCAGTTTTCCGGTGGGGGTATAGCTCAGTGGTAGAGCATTTGACTGCAGATCAAGAGGTCCCCAGTTCAAATCTGGATGCCCCCTTTTTAGAAGCAACTTCCCGGCACTGGAGCGGCTTTTCAAGTAACTGCCGTTGCCCATCCTGCACAGGAAACACTGAAGGAGGGGTGTTTTGCTACCACAGCA
The DNA here is from genome assembly GCF_047496795.1 of Chiloscyllium punctatum. Lineage (NCBI taxonomy): Eukaryota > Metazoa > Chordata > Chondrichthyes > Orectolobiformes > Hemiscylliidae > Chiloscyllium > Chiloscyllium punctatum. The sequence continues at coordinate 9,704,031 of NC_092780.1, read as the reverse complement.
AGGTTCCTTCTACGATAAACACCTCAAAGACACGAAGATCCGTGTTGCATCGTGAGATGTTGCAAAACATGCACTGCAGCACTGAAACGAGAGCATGAAAGCATTGCACGTGCATACGGTCAGCGCCGAGGTCATCGGAGCAATATCTTCCGTCCATCTGGACTCGACCACTCAGCCGTTTCCATTTCCGATGCAAATGCCATTGAAGTCAGACAGTCATTTTGGAGTTAGGTTCCACATACAAAACATCTGTGCTGCACGTAAACTGTTGAAAGGCGCAGACAAGAGAGTTGTTTTAGACAATTGTCACTGTAGTATGTGGAAAGTGTAAACATGCACCGCAGTTTTCAGTTGGGGGTATAGCTCAGTGGTAGAGCATTTGACTGCAGATCAAGAGGACCCCAGTTCAAATCTGGGTGCCCTCTTTATAGAAACAACTTCCCGAAGCAACTTCCCGGCACTGGAGCGGCTTTTCAAGTAACTGCCGTTGCCCATCCTGCACAGGAAACACTGAAGGAGGGGTGATTTGCTACCACAGCAAGGTTCCTTCTTTGATGAACACCTCAAAGACACGAAGATCCGTGTTGCATCGTGAGATGTTGCAAAACATGCACTGCAGCGCTGAAACGAGAGCATGAAAGCGTTGCACGTACATACGGTCAGCGCGGATGCACTCTATGAGTGCATCTGCGCAATATCTTCCGTCCATCTGAACTCTACCACTCAGCCATTTCCATTTCCGATGCAAATGCCATTGAAGTCAGACAGTCATTTTGGAGTTAGGTTCCACATACAAAACATCTGTGCTGCACGTAAACTGTTGAAAGGCACAGACAACAGCGTTGTTTTAGACAATTGTCACTGTAGTATGTGGAAAGTGTAAACATGCACCGCAGTTTTCCAGTGGGGGTGTAGCTCAGTGGAGCATTTGACTGCAGATCAAGAGGTCCCCAGTTCAAATCTGGGTGCCCCCTTTACACAAGCAACTTCCCGGCACTGGAGCGGCTTTTCAAGTAACTGCCGTTGCCCATCCTGCACAGGAAACACTGAAGGAGGGGTGTTTTGCTACCACAGCAAGGTTCCTTCTACGATGAACACCTCAAAGACACGAAGATCCGTGTTGCATCGTGAGATGTTGCAAAACATGCACTGCAGCGCTGAAACGAGAGCATGAAAGCATCGCACGTGCATATGGTCAGCGCGGATGCACACGATGAGTGCATCTGCGCAATATCTTCCGTCCATCTGAACTCTACCACTCAGCCATTTCCATTTCCGATGCAAATGCCATTGAAGTCAGACAGTCATTTTGGAGTTAGGTTCCACATACAAAACATCTGTGCTGCACGTAAACTGTTGAAAGGCACAGACAAGAGAGTTGTTTTCGACAATTGTCACTGTAGTATGTTGAAAGTGTAAACATGCACCGCAGTCTTCTGGTGGGGGTATTGCTCAGTGGTAGAGCATTTGACTGCAGATCCCGAGGTCCCCAGTTCAAATCTGGGTGCCCCCTTTATAGAAGCAACTTCCCTGCACTGGAGCGGCTTTTCAAGTAACTGCCGTTGCCCATCCTGCGCAGGAAACACTGAAGGAGGCGTGTTTTGCTACCACAGCAAGGTTCCTTCTATGATGAACACCTCAAAGACACAAAGATCCGTGTTGCATCGTGAGATGTTGCAAAACATGCACTGCAGCCCCGAAACGAGAGCATGAAAGCGTTGCACGTACATACGGTCAGCGCGGATGCACTCTATGAGTGCATCTGCGCAATATCTTCCGTCCATCACTCAGCCATTTCCATTTCCGATGCAAATGCCATTGAAGTCAGACAGTCATTTTGGAGTTAGGTTCCATATACAAAACATCTGTACTGCACGTAAACTGTTGAAAGGCGCAGACAAAAGAGTTGTTTTCGACAATTGTCACTGTAGTTTGTGAAAACTGTAAACATGCACCGCAGTTTTCCGGTGGGGGTATAGCTCAGTGGTAGAGCATTTGACTGCAGATCAAGAGGTCCCCAGTTCAAATCTGGGTGCCCCCTTTATAGAAGCAACTTCCCGGCACTGGAGCGGCTTTTCAAGTAACTGCCGTTGCCCATCCTGCACAGGAAACACTGAAGGAGGGGTGTTTTGCTACCACAGCAAGGTTCCTTCTACGATAAACACCTCAAAGACACGAAGATCCGTGTTGCATCGTGAGATGTTGCAAAACATGCACTGCAGCGCTGAAACGAGAGCATGAAAGCATTGCACGTGCATACGGTCAGCGCCGAGGTCATCGGAGCAATATCTTCCGTCCATCTGGACTCGACCACTCAGCCGTTTCCATTTCCGATGCAAATGCCATTGAAGTCAGACAGTCATTTTGGAGTTAGGTTCCACATACAAAACATCTGTGCTGCACGTAAACTGTTGAAAGGCACAGACAAAAGAGTTGTTTTCGACAATTGTCACTGTAGTATGTGGAAAGTATAAACATGCACCGTAGCTTTCCGTTGGGGGTATAGCTCAGTGGTAGAGCATTTGACTGCAGATCAAGAGGTCCCCAGTTCAAATCTGGGTGCCCCCTTTATACAAGCAACTTCCCTGCAGTGGAGCGGCTTTTAAAGTAACTGCCGTTGCCCATCCTGCACAGGAAACACTGAAGGAGGGGTGTTTTGCTACCACAGCAAGGTTCCTTCTACGATGAACACCTCAAAGACACGAAGATCCGTGTTGCATCGTGAGATGTTGCAAAACATGCACTGCAGCGCTGAAACGAGAGCATGAAAGCATCGCACGTGCATATGGTCAGCGCGGATGCACACGATGAGTGCATCTGCGCAATATCTTCCGTCCATCTGAACTCTACCACTCAGCCATTTCCATTTCCGATGCAAATGCCATTGAAGTCAGACAGTCATTTTGGAGTTAGGTTCCACATACAAAACATCTGTGCTGCACGTAAACTGTTGAAAGGCACAGACAAGAGAGTTGTTTTCGACAATTGTCACTGTAGTATGTTGAAAGTGTAAACATGCACCGCAGTCTTCTGGTGGGGGTATTGCTCAGTGGTAGAGCATTTGACTGCAGATCCCGAGGTCCCCAGTTCAAATCTGGGTGCCCCCTTTATAGAAGCAACTTCCCTGCACTGGAGCGGCTTTTCAAGTAACTGCCGTTGCCCATCCTGCGCAGGAAACACTGAAGGAGGCGTGTTTTGCTACCACAGCAAGGTTCCTTCTATGATGAACACCTCAAAGACACAAAGATCCGTGTTGCATCGTGAGATGTTGCAAAACATGCACTGCAGCCCCGAAACGAGAGCATGAAAGCGTTGCACGTACATACGGTCAGCGCGGATGCACTCTATGAGTGCATCTGCGCAATATCTTCCGTCCATCACTCAGCCATTTCCATTTCCGATGCAAATGCCATTGAAGTCAGACAGTCATTTTGGAGTTAGGTTCCATATACAAAACATCTGTACTGCACGTAAACTGTTGAAAGGCGCAGACAAAAGAGTTGTTTTCGACAATTGTCACTGTAGTTTGTGAAAACTGTAAACATGCACCGCAGTTTTCCGGTGGGGGTATAGCTCAGTGGTAGAGCATTTGACTGCAGATCAAGAGGTCCCCAGTTCAAATCTGGGTGCCCCCTTTTTAGAAGCAACTTCCCGGCACTGGAGCGGCTTTTCAAGTAACTGCCGTTGCCCATCCTGCACAGGAAACACTGAAGGAGGGGTGTTTTGCTACCACAGCAAGGTTCCTTCTACGATAAACACCTCAAAGACACGAAGATCCGTGTTGCATCGTGAGATGTTGCAAAACATGCACTGCAGCACTGAAACGAGAGCATGAAAGCATTGCACGTGCATACGGTCAGCGCCGAGGTCATCGGAGCAATATCTTCCGTCCATCTGGACTCGACCACTCAGCCGTTTCCATTTCCGATGCAAATGCCATTGAAGTCAGACAGTCATTTTGGAGTTAGGTTCCACATACAAAACATCTGTGCTGCACGTAAACTGTTGAAAGGCGCAGACAAGAGAGTTGTTTTAGACAATTGTCACTGTAGTATGTGGAAAGTGTAAACATGCACCGCAGTTTTCAGTTGGGGGTATAGCTCAGTGGTAGAGCATTTGACTGCAGATCAAGAGGACCCCAGTTCAAATCTGGGTGCCCTCTTTATAGAAACAACTTCCCGAAGCAACTTCCCGGCACTGGAGCGGCTTTTCAAGTAACTGCCGTTGCCCATCCTGCACAGGAAACACTGAAGGAGGGGTGATTTGCTACCACAGCAAGGTTCCTTCTTTGATGAACACCTCAAAGACACGAAGATCCGTGTTGCATCGTGAGATGTTGCAAAACATGCACTGCAGCGCTGAAACGAGAGCATGAAAGCGTTGCACGTACATACGGTCAGCGCGGATGCACTCTATGAGTGCATCTGCGCAATATCTTCCGTCCATCTGAACTCTACCACTCAGCCATTTCCATTTCCGATGCAAATGCCATTGAAGTCAGACAGTCATTTTGGAGTTAGGTTCCACATACAAAACATCTGTGCTGCACGTAAACTGTTGAAAGGCACAGACAACAGCGTTGTTTTAGACAATTGTCACTGTAGTATGTGGAAAGTGTAAACATGCACCGCAGTTTTCCAGTGGGGGTGTAGCTCAGTGGAGCATTTGACTGCAGATCAAGAGGTCCCCAGTTCAAATCTGGGTGCCCCCTTTACACAAGCAACTTCCCGGCACTGGAGCGGCTTTTCAAGTAACTGCCGTTGCCCATCCTGCACAGGAAACACTGAAGGAGGGGTGTTTTGCTACCACAGCAAGGTTCCTTCTACGATGAACACCTCAAAGACACGAAGATCCGTGTTGCATCGTGAGATGTTGCAAAACATGCACTGCAGCGCTGAAACGAGAGCATGAAAGCATCGCACGTGCATATGGTCAGCGCGGATGCACACGATGAGTGCATCTGCGCAATATCTTCCGTCCATCTGAACTCTACCACTCAGCCATTTCCATTTCCGATGCAAATGCCATTGAAGTCAGACAGTCATTTTGGAGTTAGGTTCCACATACAAAACATCTGTGCTGCACGTAAACTGTTGAAAGGCACAGACAAGAGAGTTGTTTTCGACAATTGTCACTGTAGTATGTTGAAAGTGTAAACATGCACCGCAGTCTTCTGGTGGGGGTATTGCTCAGTGGTAGAGCATTTGACTGCAGATCCCGAGGTCCCCAGTTCAAATCTGGGTGCCCCCTTTATAGAAGCAACTTCCCTGCACTGGAGCGGCTTTTCAAGTAACTGCCGTTGCCCATCCTGCGCAGGAAACACTGAAGGAGGCGTGTTTTGCTACCACAGCAAGGTTCCTTCTATGATGAACACCTCAAAGACACAAAGATCCGTGTTGCATCGTGAGATGTTGCAAAACATGCACTGCAGCCCCGAAACGAGAGCATGAAAGCGTTGCACGTACATACGGTCAGCGCGGATGCACTCTATGAGTGCATCTGCGCAATATCTTCCGTCCATCACTCAGCCATTTCCATTTCCGATGCAAATGCCATTGAAGTCAGACAGTCATTTTGGAGTTAGGTTCCATATACAAAACATCTGTACTGCACGTAAACTGTTGAAAGGCGCAGACAAAAGAGTTGTTTTCGACAATTGTCACTGTAGTTTGTCAAAACTGTAAACATGCACCGCAGTTTTCCGGTGGGGGTATAGCTCAGTGGTAGAGCATTTGACTGCAGATCAAGAGGTCCCCAGTTCAAATCTGGGTGCCCCCTTTATAGAAGCAACTTCCCGGCACTGGAGCGGCTTTTCAAGTAACTGCCGTTGCCCATCCTGCACAGGAAACACTGAAGGAGGGGTGTTTTGCTACCACAGCAAGGTTCCTTCTACGATAAACACCTCAAAGACACGAAGATCCGTGTTGCATCGTGAGATGTTGCAAAACATGCACTGCAGCGCTGAAACGAGAGCATGAAAGCATTGCACGTGCATACGGTCAGCGCCGAGGTCATCGGAGCAATATCTTCCGTCCATCTGGACTCGACCACTCAGCCGTTTCCATTTCCGATGCAAATGCCATTGAAGTCAGACAGTCATTTTGGAGTTAGGTTCCACATACAAAACATCTGTGCTGCACGTAAACTGTTGAAAGGCACAGACAAAAGAGTTGTTTTCGACAATTGTCACTGTAGTTTGTGAAAACTGTAAACATGCACCGCAGTTTTCCGGTGGGGGTATAGCTCAGTGGTAGAGCATTTGACTGCAGATCAAGAGGTCCCCAGTTCAAATCTGGGTGCCCCCTTTATAGAAGCAACTTCCCGGCACTGGAGCGGCTTTTCAAGTAACTGCCGTTGCCCATCCTGCGCAGGAAACACTGACGGAGGCGTGTTTTGCTACCACAGCAAGGTTCCTTCTACGATGAACACCTCAAAGACACAAAGATCCGTGTTGCATCGTGAGATGTTGCAAAACATGCACTGCAGCCCCGAAACGAGAGCATGAAAGCGTTGCACGTACATACGGTCAGCGCGGATGCACTCTATGAGTGCATCTGCGCAATATCTTCCGTCCATCTGAACTCTACCACTCAGCCATTTCCATTTCCGATGCAAATGCCATTGAAGTCAGACAGTCATTTTGGAGTTAGGTTCCACATACAAAACATCTGTGCTGCACGTAAACTGTTGAAAGGCACAGACAACAGAGTTGTTTTAGACAATTGTCACTGTAGTATGTGGAAAGTGTAAACATGCACCGCAGTTTTCCAGTGGGGGTATAGCTCAGTGGTAGAGCATTTGACTGCAGATCAAGAGGTCCCCAGTTCAAATCTGGGTGCCCCCTTTATACAAGCAACTTCCCTGCACTGGAGCGGCTTTTAAAGTAACTGCCGTTGCCCATCCTGCACAGGAAACACTGAAGGAGGGGTGTTTTGCTACCACAGCAAGGTTCCTTCTACGATGAACACCTCAAAGACACGAAGATCCGTGTTGCATCGTGAGATGTTGCAAAACATGCACTGCAGCGCTGAAACGAGAGCATGAAAGCATCGCACGTGCATATGGTCAGCGCGGATGCACACGATGAGTGCATCTGCGCAATATCTTCCGTCCATCTGAACTCTACCACTCAGCCATTTCCATTTCCGATGCAAATGCCATTGAAGTCAGACAGTCATTTTGGAGTTAGGTTCCACATACAAAACATCTGTGCTGCACGTAAACTGTTGAAAGGCACAGACAAGAGAGTTGTTTTCGACAATTGTCACTGTAGTATGTTGAAAGTGTAAACATGCACCGCAGTCTTCTGGTGGGGGTATTGCTCAGTGGTAGAGCATTTGACTGCAGATCCCAAGGTCCCCACTTCAAATCTGGGTGCCCCCTTTATAGAAGCAACTTCCCTGCACTGGAGCGGCTTTTCAAGTAACTGCCGTTGCCCATCCTGCGCAGGAAACACTGAAGGAGGCGTGTTTTGCTACCACAGCAAGGTTCCTTCTATGATGAACACCTCAAAGACACAAAGATCCGTGTTGCATCGTGAGATGTTGCAAAACATGCACTGCAGCCCCGAAACGAGAGCATGAAAGCGTTGCACGTACATACGGTCAGCGCGGATGCACTCTATGAGTGCATCTGCGCAATATCTTCCGTCCATCACTCAGCCATTTCCATTTCCGATGCAAATGCCATTGAAGTCAGACAGTCATTTTGGAGTTAGGTTCCATATACAAAACATCTGTACTGCACGTAAACTGTTGAAAGGCGCAGACAAAAGAGTTGTTTTCGACAATTGTCACTGTAGTTTGTGAAAACTGTAAACATGCACCGCAGTTTTCCGGTGGGGGTATAGCTCAGTGGTAGAGCATTTGACTGCAGATCAAGAGGTCCCCAGTTCAAATCTGGGTGCCCCCTTTATAGAAGCAACTTCCCGGCACTGGAGCGGCTTTTCAAGTAACTGCCGTTGCCCATCCTGCACAGGAAATACTGAAGGAGGGGTGTTTTGCTACCACAGCAAGGTTCCTTCTACGATAAACACCTCAAAGACACGAAGATCCGTGTTGCATCGTGAGATGTTGCAAAACATGCACTGCAGCGCTGAAACGAGAGCATGAAAGCATTGCACGTGCATACGGTCAGCGCCGAGGTCATCGGAGCAATATCTTCCGTCCATCTGGACTCGACCACTCAGCCGTTTCCATTTCCGATGCAAATGCCATTGAAGTCAGACAGTCATTTTGGAGTTAGGTTCCACATACAAAACATCTGTGCTGCATGTAAACTGTTGAAAGGCGCAGACAAGAGAGTTGTTTTAGACAATTGTCACTGTAGTATGTGGAAAGTGTAAACATGCACCGCAGTTTTCAGTTGGGGGTATGGCTCAGTGGTAGAGCATTTGACTGCAGATCAAGAGGTCCCCAGTTCAAATCTGGGTGCCCTCTTTATAGAAACAACTTCCCGAAGCAACTTCCCGGCACTGGAGCGGCTTTTCAAGTAACTGCCGTTGCCCATCCTGCACAGGAAACACTGAAGGAGGGGTGTTTTGCTACCACAGCAAGGTTCCTTCTATGATGAACACCTCAAAGACACGAAGATCCGTGTTGCATCGTGAGATGTTGCAAAACATGCACTGCAGCGCTGAAACGAGAGCATGAAAGCATCGCACGTGCATATGGTCAGCGCGGATGCACTCGATGAGTGCATCTGCGCAATATCTTCCGTCCATCTGAACTCTACCACTCAGCCATTTCCATTTCCGATGCAAATGCCATTGAGGTCAGACAGTCATTTTGGAGTTAGGTTCCACATACAAAACATCTGTGCTGCACGTAAACTGTTGAAAGGCACAGACAAAAGAGTTGTTTTCGACAATTGTCACTGTAGTATGTGGAAAGTATAAACATGCACCGTAGCTTTCCGTTGGGGGTATAGCTCAGTGGTAGAGCATTTGACTGCAGATCAAGAGGTCCCCAGTTCAAATCTGGGTGCCCCCTTTATACAAGCAACTTCCCTGCAGTGGAGCGGCTTTTAAAGTAACTGCCGTTGCCCATCCTGCACAGGAAACACTGAAGGAGGGGTGTTTTGCTACCACAGCAAGGTTCCTTCTACGATGAACACCTCAAAGACACGAAGATCCGTGTTGCATCGTGAGATGTTGCAAAACATGCACTGCAGCGCTGAAACGAGAGCATGAAAGCATCGCACGTGCATATGGTCAGCGCGGATGCACTCGATGAGTGCATCTGCGCAATATCTTCCGTCCATCTGAACTCTACCACTCAGCCATTTCCATTTCCGATGCAAATGCCATTGAAGTCAGACAGTCATTTTGGAGTTAGGTTCCACATACAAAACATCTGTGCTGCACGTAAACTGATGAAAGGCGCAGACAAGAGAGTTGTTTTAGACAATTGTCATTGTAGTATGTGGAAAGTGTAAACATGCACCGCCGTTTTCTCGTGGGGGTATAGCTCAGTGGTAGAGCATTTGACTGCAGATCCAGATGTCCCCAGTACAAATCTGGGTGCCCCCTTTATGCAAGCAACTTCCCTGCACTGGAGCGGCTTTTCAAGTAACTGCCGTTGCACAGGAAACACTGAAGGAGGGGTGTTTTGCTACCACAGCAAGGTTCCTTCTTTGATGAACACCTCAAAGACACAAAGATCCGTGTTGCATCGTGAGATGTTGCAAAACATGCACTGCATCGCCGAAACGACAGCATGAAAGCATTGCACGTGCATACGGTCAGCGCCGAGGTCATCGGAGCAATATCTTCCGTCCATCTGGACTCTACCACTCAGCCATTTCCATTTCCGATGCAAATGCCATTGAAGTCAGACAGTCATTTTGGAGTTAGGTTCCACATACAAAACATCTGTGCTGCACGTAAACTGTTGAAAGGCGCAGACAAGAGAGTTGTTTTAGACAATTGTCACTGTAGTATGTGGAAAGTGTAAACATGCACCGCAGTTTTCAGTTGGGGGTATAGCTCAGTGATAGAGCATTTTACTGCAGATCAAGAGGTCCCCAGTTCAAATCTGGGTGCCCCCTTTATACAAGCAACTTCCCTGCACTGGAGCGGCTTTTCAAGTAACTGCCGTTGCCCCTCCTGCACAGGAAACACTGAAGGAGGGGTGTTTTGCTACCACAGCAAGGTTCCTTCTACGATGAACACCTCAAAGACACGAAGATCCGTGTTGCATCGTGAGATGTTGCAAAACATGCACTGCAGCGCTGAAACGAGAGCATGAAAGCATTGCACGTGCATACGGTCAGCGCCGAGGTCATCGGAGCAATATCTTCCGTCCATCTGGACTCTACCACTCAGCCATTTCCATTTCCGATGCAAATGCCATTGAAGTCAGACAGTCATTTTGGAGTTAGGTTCCACATACAAAACATCTGTGCTGCACGTAAACTGTTGAAAGGCGCAGACAAGAGAGTTGTTTTCGACAATTGTCATTGTAGTATGTTGAAAGTGTAAACATGCACCGCAGTTTTCCGGTGGGGGTATTGCTCAGTGGTAGAGCATTTGACTGCAGATCCCGAGGTCCCCAGTTCAAATCTGGGTGCCCGCTTTATAGAAGCAACCTCCCTGCACTGGAGCGGCTTTTCAAGTAACTGCCGTTGCCCATCCTGCGCAGGAAACACTGAAGGAGGCGTGTTTTGCTACCACAGCAAGGTTCCTTCTATGATGAACACCTCAAAGACACAAAGATCCGTGTTGCATCGTGAGATGTTGCAAAACATGCACTGCAGCCCCGAAACGAGAGCATGAAAGCGTTGCACGTACATACGGTCAGCGCGGATGCACTCTATGAGTGCATCTGCGCAATATCTTCCGTCCATCTGAACTCTACCACTCAGCCATTTCCATTTCCGATGCAAATGCCATTGAAGTCAGACAGTCATTTTGGAGTTAGGTTCCACATACAAAACATCTGTGCTGCACGTAAACTGTTGAAAGGCACAGACAACAGAGTTGTTTTAGACAATTGTCACTGTAGTATGTGGAAAGTGTAAACATGCACCGCAGTTTTCCAGTGGGGGTGTAGCTCAGTGGAGCATTTGACTGCAGATCAAGAGGTCCCCAGTTCAAATCTGGGTGCCCCCTTTACACAAGCAACTTCCCGGCACTGGAGCGGCTCTTCAAGTAACTGCCGTTGCCCCTCCTGCACAGGAAACACTGAAGGAGGGGTGTTTTGCTACCACAGCAAGGTTCCTTCTACGATGAACACCTCAAAGACACGAAGATCCGTGTTGCATCGTGAGATGTTGCAAAACATGCACTGCAGCGCTGAAACGAGAGCATGAAAGCATCGCACGTGCATATGGTCAGCGCGGATGCACTCGATGAGTGCATCTGCGCAATATCTTCCGTCCATCTGAACTCTACCACTCAGCCATTTCCATTTCCGATGCAAATGCCATTGAAGTCAGACAGTCATTTTGGAGTTAGGTTCCACATACAAAACATCTGTGCTGCACGTAAACTGTTGAAAGGCACAGACAAAAGAGTTGTTTTCGACAATTGTCACTGTAGTATGTGGAAAGTATAAACATGCACCGTAGTTTTCCGTTGGGGGTATAGCTCAGTGGTAGAGCATTTGACTGCAGATCAAGAGGTCCCCAGTTCAAATCTGGGTGCCCCCTTTATACAAGCAACTTCCCTGCACTGGAGCGGCTTTTAAAGTAACTGCCGTTGCCCATCCTGCACAGGAAACACTGAAGGAGGGGTGTTTTGCTACCACAGCAAGGTTCCTTCTACGATGAACACCTCAAAGACACGAAGATCCGTGTTGCATTGTGAGATGTTGCAAAACATGCACTGCAGCGCAGAAACGAGAGCATGAAAGCATCGCACGTGCATATGGTCAGCGCGGATGCACTCGATGAGTGCATCTGCGCAATATCTTCCGTCCATCTGAACTCTACCACTCAGCCATTTCCATTTCCGATGCAAATGCCATTGAAGTCAGACAGTCATTTTGGAGTTAGGTTCCACATACAAAACATCTGTGCTGCACGTAAACTGATGAAAGGCGCAGACAAGAGAGTTGTTTTAGACAATTGTCATTGTAGTATGTGGAAAGTGTAAACATGCACCGCCGTTTTCTCGTGGGAGTATAGCTCAGTGGTAGAGCATTTGACTGCAGATCCAGATGTCCCCAGTACAAATCTGGGTGCCCCCTTTATGCAAGCAACTTCCCTGCACTGGAGCGGCTTTTCAAGTAACTGCCGTTGCACAGGAAACACTGAAGGAGGGGTGTTTTGCTACCACAGCAAGGTTCCTTCTTTGATGAACACCTCAAAGACACAAAGATCCGTGTTGCATCGTGAGATGTTGCAAAACATGCACTGCATCGCCGAAACGAGAGCATGAAAGCATTGCACGTGCATACGGTCAGCGCCGAGGTCATCGGAGCAATATCTTCCGTCCATCTGGACTCTACCACTCAGCCATTTCCATTTCCGATGCAAATGCCATTGAAGTCAGACAGTCATTTTGGAGTTAGGTTCCACATACAAAACATCTGTGCTGCACGTAAACTGTTGAAAGGCGCAGACAAGAGAGTTGTTTTAGACAATTGTCACTGTAGTATGTGGAAAGTGTAAACATGCACCGCCGTTTTCAGTTGGGGGTATAGCTCAGTGATAGAGCATTTGACTGCAGATCAAGAGGTCCCCAGTTCAAATCTGGGTGCCCCCTTTATACAAGCAACTTCCCTGCACTGGAGCGGCTTTTCAAGTAACTGCCGTTGCCCCTCCTGCACAGGAAACACTGAAGGAGGGGTGTTTTGCTACCACAGCAAGGTTCCTTCTACGATGAACACCTCAAAGACACGAAAATCCGTGTTGCATCGTGAGATGTTGCAAAACATGCACTGCAGCGCTGAAACGAGAGCATGAAAGCATTGCACGTGCATACGGTCAGCGCCGAGGTCATCGGAGCAATATCTTCCGTCCATCTGGACTCTACCACTCAGCCATTTCCATTTCCGATGCAAATGCCATTGAAGTCAGACAGTCATTTTGGAGTTAGGTTCCACATACAAAACATCTGTGCTGCACGTAAACTGATGAAAGGCGCAGACAAGAGAGTTGTTTTAGACAATTGTCACTGTAGTATGTGGAAAGTGTAAACATGCACCGCAGTTTTCTGTTGGGGGTATAGCTCAGTGGTAGAGCATTTTACTGCAGATCAAGAGGTCCCCAGTTCAAATCTGGGTGCCCCCTTTATAGAAGCAACTTCCCGGCACTGGAGCGGCTTTTCAAGTAACTGCCGTTGCCCATCCTGCACAGGAAACACTGAAGGAGGGGTGTTTTGCTACCACAGCAAGGTTCCGTCTACGATGAACACCTCAAAGACACAAAGATCCGTGTTGCATCGTGAGATGTTGCAAAACATGCACTGCAGCGCAGAAACGAGAGCATGAAAGCGTTGCACGTACATACGGTCAGCGCGGATGCACTCCATGAGTGCATCTGCGCAATATCTTCCGTCCATCTGAACTCTACCACTCAGCCATTTCCATTTCCGATGCAAATGCCATTGAAGTCAGACAGTCATTTTGGAGTTAGGTTCCACATACAAAACATCTGTGCTGCACGTAAACTGTTGAAAGGCACAGACAACAGAGTTGTTTTAGACAATTGTCACTGTAGTATGTGGAAAGTGTAAACATGCACCGCAGTCTTCCAGTGGGGTTGTAGCTCAGTGGAGCATTTGACTGCAGATCAAGAGGTCCCCAGTTCAAATCTGGGTGCCCCCTTTACACAAGCAACTTCCCGGCACTGGAGCGGCTTTTCAAGTAACTGCCGTTGCCCCTCCTGCACAGGAAACACTGAAGGAGGGGTGTTTTGCTACCACAGCAAGGTTCCTTCTTTGATGAACACCTCAAAGACACGAAGATCGGTGTTGCATCGTGAGATGTTGCAAAACATGCACTGCAGCGCAGAAACGAGAGCATGAAAGCGTTGCACGTGCATACGGTCAGCGCGGATGCACTCCATGAGTGCATCTGCGCAATATCTTCCGTCCATCTGAACTCTACCACTCAGCCATTTCCATTTCCGATGCAAATGCCATTGAAGTCAGACAGTCATTTTGGAGTTAGGTTCCACATACAAAACATCTGTGCTGCACGTAAACTGTTGAAAGGCACAGACAACAGAGTTGTTTTAGACAATTGTCACTGTAGTATGTGGAAAGTGTAAACATGCACTGCAATTTTCCAGTGGGGGTGTAGCTCAGTGGAGCATTTGACTGCAGATCAAGAGGTCCCCAGTTCAAATCTGGGTGCCCCCTTTACACAAGCAACTTCCCGGCACTGGAGCGGCTTTTCAAGTAACTGCCGTTGCCCCTCCTGCACAGGAAACACTGAAGGCGGGGTGTTTTGCTACCACAGCAAGGTTCCTTCTACGATGAACACCTCAAAGACACGAAGATCCGTGTTGCATCGTGAGATGTTGCAAAACATGCACTGCAGCGCTGAAACGAGAGCATGAAAGCATCGCACGTGCATATGGTCAGCGCGGATGCACTCGATGAGTGCATCTGCGCAATATCTTCCGTCCATCTGAACTCTACCACTCAGCCATTTCCATTTCCGATGCAAATGCCATTGAAGTCAGACAGTCATTTTGGAGTTAGGTTCCACATACAAAACATCTGTGCTGCACATAAACTGTTGAAAGGCACAGACAAAAGAGTTGTTTTCGACAATTGTCACTGTAGTATGTGGAAAGTATAAACATGCACCGTAGTTTTCCGTTGGGGGTATAGCTCAGTGGTAGAGCATTTGACTGCAGATCAAGAGGTCCCCAGTTCAAATCTGGGTGCCCCCTTTATACAAGCAACTTCCCTGCACTGGAGCGGCTTTTAAAGTAACTGCCGTTGCCCCTCCTGCACAGGAAACACTGAAGGAGGGGTGTTTTGCTACCACAGCAAGGTTCCTTCTACGATGAACACCTCAAAGACACGAAGATCCGTGTTGCATCGTGAGATGTTGCAAAACATGCACTGCAGCGCTGAAACGAGAGCATGAAAGCATCGCACGTGCATATGGTCAGCGCGGATGCACTCGATGAGTGCATCTGCGCAATATCTTCCGTCCATCTGAACTCTACCACTCAGCCATTTCCATTTCCGATGCAAATGCCATTGAAGTCAGACAGTCATTTTGGAGTTAGGTTCCACATACAAAACATCTGTGCTGCACGTAAACTGATGAAAGGCGCAGACAAGAGAGTTGTTTTAGACAATTGTCATTGTAGTATGTGGAAAGTGTAAACATGCACCGCCGTTTTCTCGTGGGAGTATAGCTCAGTGGTAGAGCATTTGACTGCAGATCCAGATGTCCCCAGTACAAATCTGGGTGCCCCCTTTATACAAGCAACTTCCCTGCACTGGAGCGGCTTTTCAAGTAACTGCCGTTGCACAGGAAACACTGAAGGAGGGGTGTTTTGCTACCACAGCAAGGTTCCTTCTACGATGAACACCTCAAAGACACGAAGATCCGTGTTGCATCGTGAGATGTTGCAAAACATGCACTGCAGCGCTGAAACGAGAGCATGAAAGCATTGCACGTGCATACGGTCAGCGCCGAGGTCATCGGAGCAATATCTTCCGTCCATCTGGACTCTACCACTCAGCCATTTCCATTTCCGATGCAAATGCCATTGAAGTCAGACAGTCATTTTGGAGTTAGGTTCCACATACAAAACATCTGTGCTGCACGTAAACTGTTGAAAGGCGCAGACAAGAGAGTTGTTTTAGACAATTGTCACTGTAGTATGTGGAAAGTGTAAACATGCACCGCAGTTTTCTGTTGGGGGTATAGCTCAGTGGTAGAGCATTTTACTGCAGATCAAGAGGTCCCCAGTTCAAATCTGGGTGCCCCCTTCATAGAAGCAACTTCCCGGCACTGGAGCGGCTTTTCAAGTAACTGCCGTTGCCCATCCTGCACAGGAAACACTGAAGGAGGGGTGTTTTGCTACCACAGCAAGGTTCCTTCTACGATGAACACCTCAAAGACACAAAGATCCGTGTTGCATCGTGAGATGTTGCAAAACATGCACTGCAGCCCCGAAACGAGAGCATGAAAGCGTTGCACGTACATACGGTCAGCGCGGATGCACTCTATGAGTGCATCTGCGCAATATCTTCCGTCCATCTGAACTCTACCACTCAGCCATTTCCATTTCCGATGCAAATGCCATTGAAGTCAGACAGTCATTTTGGAGTTAGGTTCCACATACAAAACATCTGTGCTGCACGTAAACTGTTGAAAGGCACAGACAACAGAGTTGTTTTAGACAATTGTCACTGTAGTATGTGGAAAGTGTAAACATGCACCGCAGTTTTCCAGTGGGGGTGTCGCTCAGTGGAGCATTTGACTGCAGATCAAGAGGTCCCCAGTTCAAATCTGGGTGCCCCCTTTACACAAGCAACTTCCCGGCACTGGAGCGGCTTTTCAAGTAACTGCCGTTGCCCATCCTGCACAGGAAACACTGAAGGAGGCGTGTTTTGCTACCACAGCAAGGTTCCTTCTATGATGAACACCTCAGAGACACAAAGATCCGTGTTGCATCGTGAGATGTTGCAAAACATGCACTGCAGCCCCGAAACGAGAGCATGAAAGCGTTGCACGTACATACGGTCAGCGCGGATGCACTCTATGAGTGCATCTGCGCAATATCTTCCGTCCATCTGAACTCTACCACTCAGCCATTTCCATTTCCGATGCAAATGCCATTGAAGTCAGACAGTCATTTTGGAGTTAGGTTCCATATACAAAACATCTGTACTGCACGTAAACTGTTGAAAGGCGCAGACAAAAGAGTTGTTTTCGACAATTGTCACTGTAGTTTGTGAAAACTGTAAACATGCACCGCAGTTTTCCGGTGGGGGTATAGCTCAGTGGTAGAGCATTTGACTGCAGATCAAGAGGTCCCCAGTTCAAATCTGGGTGCCCCCTTTATAGAAGCAACTTCCCGGCACTGGAGCGGCTTTTCAAGTAACTGCCGTTGCCCATCCTGCACAGGAAACACTGAAGGAGGGGTGTTTTGCTACCACAGCAAGGTTCCTTCTACGATAAACACCTCAAAGACACGAAGATCCGTGTTGCATCGTGAGATGTTGCAAAACATGCACTGCAGCGCTGAAACGAGAGCATGAAAGCATTGCACGTGCATACGGTCAGCGCCGAGGTCATCGGAGCAATATCTTCCGTCCATCTGAACTCTACCACTCAGCCATTTCCATTTCCGATGCAAATGCCATTGAAGTCAGACAGTCATTTTGGAGTTAGGTTCCACATACAAAACATCTGTGCTGCACGTAAACTGTTGAAAGGCGCAGACAAGAGAGTTGTTTTAGACAATTGTCACTGTAGTATGTGGAAAGTGTAAACATGCACCGCAGTTTTCAGTTGGGGGTATAGCTCAGTGGTAGAGCATTTGACTGCAGATCAAGAGGTCCCCAGTTCAAATCTGGGTGCCCTCTTTATAGAAACAACTTCCCGAAGCAACTTCCCGGCACTGGAGCGGCTTTTCAAGTAACTGCCGTTGCCCATCCTGCACAGGAAACACTGAAGGAGGGGTGATTTGCTACCACAGCAAGGTTCCTTCTTTGATGAACACCTCAAAGACACAAAGATCCGTGTTGCATCGTGAGATGTTGCAAAACATGCACTGCAGCGCTGAAACGAGAGCATGAAAGCGTTGCACGTACATACGGTCAGCGCGGATGCACTCTATGAGTGCATCTGCGCAATATCTTCCGTCCATCTGAACTCTACCACTCAGCCATTTCCATTTCCGGTGCAAATGCCATTGAAGTCAGACAGTCATTTTGGAGTTAGGTTCCACATACAAAACATCTGTGCTGCACGTAAACTGTTGAAAGGCACAGACAACAGAGTTGTTTTAGACAATTGTCACTGTAGTATGTGGAAAGTGTAAACATGCACCGCAGTTTTCCAGTGGGGGTGTAGCTCAGTGGAGCATTTGACTGCAGATCAAGAGGTCCCCAGTTCAAATCTGGGTGCCCCCTTTACACAAGCAACTTCCCGGCACTGGAGCGGCTTTTCAAGTAACTGCCGTTGCCCCTCCTGCACAGGAAACACTGAAGGAGGGGTGTTTTGCTACCACAGCAAGGTTCCTTCTACGATGAACACCTCAAAGACACGAAGATCCGTGTTGCATCGTGAGATGTTGCAAAACATGCACTGCAGCGCTGAAACGAGAGCATGAAAGCATCGCACGTGCATATGGTCAGCGCGGATGCACTCGATGAGTGCATCTGCGCAATATCTTCCGTCCATCTGAACTCTACCACTCAGCCATTTCCATTTCCGATGCAAATGCCATTGAGGTCAGACAGTCATTTTGGAGTTAGGTTCCACATACAAAACATCTGTGCTGCACGTAAACTGTTGAAAGGCACAGACAAAAGAGTTGTTTTCGACAATTGTCACTGTAGTATGTGGAAAGTATAAACATGCACCGTCGCTTTCCGTTGGGGGTATAGCTCAGTGGTAGAGCATTTGACGGCAGATCAAGAGGTCCCCAGTTCAAATCTGGGTGCCCCCTTTATACAAGCAACTTCCCTGCAGTGGAGCGGCTTTTAAAGTAACTGCCGTTGCCCATCCTGCACAGGAAACACTGAAGGAGGGGTGTTTTGCTACCACAGCAAGGTTCCTTCTACGATGAACACCTCAAAGACACGAAGATCCGTGTTGCATCGTGAGATGTTGCAAAACATGCACTGCAGCGCTGAAACGAGAGCATGAAAGCATCGCACGTGCATATGGTCAGCGCGGATGCACTCGATGAGTGCATCTGCGCAATATCTTCCGTCCATCTGAACTCTACCACTCAGCCATTTCCATTTCCGATGCAAATGCCATTGAAGTCAGACAGTCATTTTGGAGTTAGGTTCCACATACAAAACATCTGTGCTGCACGTAAACTGATGAAAGGCGCAGACAAGAGAGTTGTTTTAGACAATTGTCATTGTAGTATGTGGAAAGTGTAAACATGCACCGCCGTTTTCTCGTGGGGGTATAGCTCAGTGGTAGAGCATTTGACTGCAGATCCAGATGTCCCCAGTACAAATCTGGGTGCCCCCTTTATGCAAGCAACTTCCCTGCACTGGAGCGGCTTTTCAAGTAACTGCCGTTGCACAGGAAACACTGAAGGAGGGGTGTTTTGCTACCACAGCAAGGTTCCTTCTTTGATGAACACCTCAAAGACACAAAGATCCGTGTTGCATCGTGAGATGTTGCAAAACATGCACTGCATCGCCGAAACGACAGCATGAAAGCATTGCACGTGCATACGGTCAGCGCCGAGGTCATCGGAGCAATATCTTCCGTCCATCTGGACTCTACCACTCAGCCATTTCCATTTCCGATGCAAATGCCATTGAAGTCAGACAGTCATTTTGGAGTTAGGTTCCACATACAAAACATCTGTGCTGCACGTAAACTGTTGAAAGGCGCAGACAAGAGAGTTGTTTTAGACAATTGTCACTGTAGTATGTGGAAAGTGTAAACATGCACCGCAGTTTTCAGTTGGGGGTATAGCTCAGTGATAGAGCATTTTACTGCAGATCAAGAGGTCCCCAGTTCAAATCTGGGTGCCCCCTTTATACAAGCAACTTCCCTGCACTGGAGCGGCTTTTCAAGTAACTGCCGTTGCCCCTCCTGCACAGGAAACACTGAAGGAGGGGTGTTTTGCTACCACAGCAAGGTTCCTTCTACGATGAACACCTCAAAGACACGAAGATCCGTGTTGCATCGTGAGATGTTGCAAAACATGCACTGCAGCGCTGAAACGAGAGCATGAAAGCATTGCACGTGCATACGGTCAGCGCCGAGGTCATCGGAGCAATATCTTCCGTCCATCTGGACTCTACCACTCAGCCATTTCCATTTCCGATGCAAATGCCATTGAAGTCAGACAGTCATTTTGGAGTTAGGTTCCACATACAAAACATCTGTGCTGCACGTAAACTGTTGAAAGGCGCAGACAAGAGAGTTGTTTTAGACAATTGTCACTGTAGTATGTGGAAAGTGTAAACATGCACCGCAGTTTTCAGTTGGGGGTATAGCTCAGTGATAGAGCATTTTACTGCAGATCAAGAGGTCCCCAGTTCAAATCTGGGTGCCCCCTTTATACAAGCAACTTCCCTGCACTGGAGCGGCTTTTCAAGTAACTGCCGTTGCCCCTCCTGCACAGGAAACACTGAAGGAGGGGTGTTTTGCTACCACAGCAAGGTTCCTTCTACGATGAACACCTCAAAGACACGAAGATCCGTGTTGCATCGTGAGATGTTGCAAAACATGCACTGCAGCGCTGAAACGAGAGCATGAAAGCATTGCACGTGCATACGGTCAGCGCCGAGGTCATCGGAGCAATATCTTCCGTCCATCTGGACTCTACCACTCAGCCATTTCCATTTCCGATGCAAATGCCATTGAAGTCAGACAGTCATTTTGGAGTTAGGTTCCACATACAAAACATCTGTGCTGCACGTAAACTGTTGAAAGGCGCAGACAAGAGAGTTGTTTTCGACAATTGTCATTGTAGTATGTTGAAAGTGTAAACATGCACCGCAGTTTTCCGGTGGGGGTATTGCTCAGTGGTAGAGCATTTGACTGCAGATCCCGAGGTCCCCAGTTCAAATCTGGGTGCCCGCTTTATAGAAGCAACTTCCCTGCACTGGAGCGGCTTTTCAAGTAACTGCCGTTGCCCATCCTGCGCAGGAAACACTGAAGGAGGCGTGTTTTGCTACCACAGCAAGGTTCCTTCTATGATGAACACCTCAAAGACACAAAGATCCGTGTTGCATCGTGAGATGTTGCAAAACATGCACTGCAGCCCCGAAACGAGAGCATGAAAGCGTTGCACGTACATACGGTCAGCGCGGATGCACTCTATGAGTGCATCTGCGCAATATCTTCCGTCCATCTGAACTCTACCACTCAGCCATTTCCATTTCCGATGCAAATGCCATTGAAGTCAGACAGTCATTTTGGAGTTAGGTTCCACATACAAAACATCTGTGCTGCACGTAAACTGTTGAAAGGCACAGACAACAGAGTTGTTTTAGACAATTGTCACTGTAGTATGTGGAAAGTGTAAACATGCACCGCAGTTTTCCAGTGGGGGTGTAGCTCAGTGGAGCATTTGACTGCAGATCAAGAGGTCCCCAGTTCAAATCTGGGTGCCCCCTTTACACAAGCAACTTCCCGGCACTGGAGCGGCTCTTCAAGTAACTGCCGTTGCCCCTCCTGCACAGGAAACACTGAAGGAGGGGTGTTTTGCTACCACAGCAAGGTTCCTTCTACGATGAACACCTCAAAGACACGAAGATCCGTGTTGCATCGTGAGATGTTGCAAAACATGCACTGCAGCGCTGAAACGAGAGCATGAAAGCATCGCACGTGCATATGGTCAGCGCGGATGCACTCGATGAGTGCATCTGCGCAATATCTTCCGTCCATCTGAACTCTACCACTCAGCCATTTCCATTTCCGATGCAAATGCCATTGAAGTCAGACAGTCATTTTGGAGTTAGGTTCCACATACAAAACATCTGTGCTGCACGTAAACTGTTGAAAGGCACAGACAAAAGAGTTGTTTTCGACAATTGTCACTGTAGTATGTGGAAAGTATAAACATGCACCGTAGTTTTCAGTTGGGGGTATAGCTCAGTGGTAGAGCATTTGACTGCAGATCAAGAGGTCCCCAGTTCAAATCTGGGTGCCCCCTTTATACAAGCAACTTCCCTGCACTGGAGCGGCTTTTAAAGTAACTGCCGTTGCCCATCCTGCACAGGAAACACTGAAGGAGGGGTGTTTTGCTACCACAGCAAGGTTCCTTCTACGATGAACACCTCAAAGACACGAAGATCCGTGTTGCATTGTGAGATGTTGCAAAACATGCACTGCAGCGCAGAAACGAGAGCATGAAAGCATCGCACGTGCATATGGTCAGCGCGGATGCACTCGATGAGTGCATCTGCGCAATATCTTCCGTCCATCTGAACTCTACCACTCAGCCATTTCCATTTCCGATGCAAATGCCATTGAAGTCAGACAGTCATTTTGGAGTTAGGTTCCACATACAAAACATCTGTGCTGCACGTAAACTGATGAAAGGCGCAGACAAGAGAGTTGTTTTAGACAATTGTCATTGTAGTATGTGGAAAGTGTAAACATGCACCGCCGTTTTCTCGTGGGAGTATAGCTCAGTGGTAGAGCATTTGACTGCAGATCCAGATGTCCCCAGTACAAATCTGGGTGCCCCCTTTATGCAAGCAACTTCCCTGCACTGGAGCGGCTTTTCAAGTGACTGCCGTTGCACAGGAAACACTGAAGGAGGGGTGTTTTGCTACCACAGCAAGGTTCCTTCTTTGATGAACACCTCAAAGACACAAAGATCCGTGTTGCATCGTGAGATGTTGCAAAACATGCACTGCATCGCCGAAACGAGAGCATGAAAGCATTGCACGTGCATACGGTCAGCGCCGAGGTCATCGGAGCAATATCTTCCGTCCATCTGGACTCTACCACTCAGCCATTTCCATTTCCGATGCAAATGCCATTGAAGTCAGACAGTCATTTTGGAGTTAGGTTCCACATACAAAACATCTGTGCTGCACGTAAACTGTTGAAAGGCGCAGACAAGAGAGTTGTTTTAGACAATTGTCACTGTAGTATGTGGAAAGTGTAAACATGCACCGCCGTTTTCAGTTGGGGGTATAGCTCAGTGATAGAGCATTTTACTGCAGATCAAGAGGTCCCCAGTTCAAATCTGGGTGCCCCCTTTATACAAGCAACTTCCCTGCACTGGAGCGGCTTTTCAAATAACTGCCGTTGCCCCTCCTGCACAGGAAACACTGAAGGAGGGGTGTTTTGCTACCACAGCAAGGTTCCTTCTACGATGAACACCTCAAAGACACGAAAATCCGTGTTGCATCGTGAGATGTTGCAAAACATGCACTGCAGCGCTGAAACGAGAGCATGAAAGCATTGCACGTGCATACGGTCAGCGCCGAGGTCATCGGAGCAATATCTTCCGTCCATCTGGACTCTACCACTCAGCCATTTCCATTTCCGATGCAAATGCCATTGAAGTCAGACAGTCATTTTGGAGTTAGGTTCCACATACAAAACATCTGTGCTGCACGTAAACTGTTGAAAGGCACAGACAAAAGAGTTGTTTTCGACAATTGTCACTGTAGTATGTGGAAAGTATAAACATGCACCGTAGTTTTCCGTTGGGGGTATAGCTCAGTGGTAGAGCATTTGACTGCAGATCAAGAGGTCCCCAGTTCAAATCTGGGTGCCCCCTTTATACAAGCAACTTCCCTGCACTGGAGCGGCTTTTAAAGTAACTGCCGTTGCCCATCCTGCACAGGAAACACTGAAGGAGGGGTGTTTTGCTACCACAGCAAGGTTCCTTCTACGATGAACACCTCAAAGACACGAAGATCCGTGTTGCATCGTGAGATGTTGCAAAACATGCACTGCAGCGCTGAAACGAGAGCATGAAAGCATCGCACGTGCATATGGTCAGCGCGGATGCACTCGATGAGTGCATCTGCGCAATATCTTCCGTCCATCTGAACTCTACCACTCAGCCATTTCCATTTCCGATGCAAATGCCATTGAAGTCAGACAGTCATTTTGGAGTTAGGTTCCACATACAAAACATCTGTGCTGCACGTAAACTGATGAAAGGCGCAGACAAGAGAGTTGTTTTAGACAATTGTCATTGTAGTATGTGGAAAGTGTAAACATGCACCGCCGTTTTCTCGTGGGGGTATAGCTCAGTGGTAGAGCATTTGACTGCAGATCCAGATGTCCCCAGTACAAATCTGGGTGCCCCCTTTATGCAAGCAACTTCCCTGCACTGGAGCGGCTTTTCAAGTAACTGCCGTTGCACAGGAAACACTGAAGGAGGGGTGTTTTGCTACCACAGCAAGGTTCCTTCTTTGATGAACACCTCAAAGACACAAAGATCCGTGTTGCATCGTGAGATGTTGCAAAACATGCACTGCATCGCCGAAACGACAGCATGAAAGCATTGCACGTGCATACGGTCAGCGCCGAGGTCATCGGAGCAATATCTTCCGTCCATCTGGACTCTACCACTCAGCCATTTCCATTTCCGATGCAAATGCCATTGAAGTCAGACAGTCATTTTGGAGTTAGGTTCCACATACAAAACATCTGTGCTGCACGTAAACTGTTGAAAGGCGCAGACAAGAGAGTTGTTTTAGACAATTGTCACTGTAGTATGTGGAAAGTGTAAACATGCACCGCCGTTTTCAGTTGGGGGTATAGCTCAGTGATAGAGCATTTTACTGCAGATCAAGAGGTCCCCAGTTCAAATCTGGGTGCCCCCTTTATACAAGCAACTTCCCTGCACTGGAGCGGCTTTTCAAGTAACTGCCGTTGCCCCTCCTGCACAGGAAACACTGAAGGAGGGGTGTTTTGCTACCACAGCAAGGTTCCTTCTACGATGAACACCTCAAAGACACGAAGATCCGTGTTGCATCGTGAGATGTTGCAAAACATGCACTGCAGCGCTGAAACGAGAGCATGAAAGCATTGCACGTGCATACGGTCAGCGCCGAGGTCATCGGAGCAATATCTTCCGTCCATCTGGACTCTACCACTCAGCCATTTCCATTTCCGATGCAAATGCCATTGAAGTCAGACAGTCATTTTGGAGTTAGGTTCCACATACAAAACATCTGTGCTGCACGTAAACTGTTGAAAGGCGCAGACAAGAGAGTTGTTTTCGACAATTGTCATTGTAGTATGTTGAAAGTGTAAACATGCACCGCAGTTTTCCGGTGGGGGTATTGCTCAGTGGTAGAGCATTTGACTGCAGATCCCGAGGTCCCCAGTTCAAATCTGGGTGCCCGCTTTATAGAAGCAACTTCCCTGCACTGGAGCGGCTTTTCAAGTAACTGCCGTTGCCCATCCTGCGCAGGAAACACTGAAGGAGGCGTGTTTTGCTACCACAGCAAGGTTCCTTCTATGATGAACACCTCAAAGACACAAAGATCCGTGTTGCATCGTGAGATGTTGCAAAACATGCACTGCAGCCCCGAAACGAGAGCATGAAAGCGTTGCACGTACATACGGTCAGCGCGGATGCACTCTATGAGTGCATCTGCGCAATATCTTCCGTCCATCTGAACTCTACCACTCAGCCATTTCCATTTCCGATGCAAATGCCATTGAAGTCAGACAGTCATTTTGGAGTTAGGTTCCACATACAAAACATCTGTGCTGCACGTAAACTGTTGAAAGGCACAGACAACAGAGTTGTTTTAGACAATTGTCACTGTAGTATGTGGAAAGTGTAAACATGCACCGCAGTTTTCCAGTGGGGGTGTAGCTCAGTGGAGCATTTGACTGCAGATCAAGAGGTCCCCAGTTCAAATCTGGGTGCCCCCTTTACACAAGCAACTTCCCGGCACTGGAGCGGCTCTTCAAGTAACTGCCGTTGCCCCTCCTGCACAGGAAACACTGAAGGAGGGGTGTTTTGCTACCACAGCAAGGTTCCTTCTACGATGAACACCTCAAAGACACGAAGATCCGTGTTGCATCGTGAGATGTTGCAAAACATGCACTGCAGCGCTGAAACGAGAGCATGAAAGCATCGCACGTGCATATGGTCAGCGCGGATGCACTCGATGAGTGCATCTGCGCAATATCTTCCGTCCATCTGAACTCTACCACTCAGCCATTTCCATTTCCGATGCAAATGCCATTGAAGTCAGACAGTCATTTTGGAGTTAGGTTCCACATACAAAACATCTGTGCTGCACGTAAACTGTTGAAAGGCACAGACAAAAGAGTTGTTTTCGACAATTGTCACTGTAGTATGTGGAAAGTATAAACATGCACCGTAGTTTTCAGTTGGGGGTATAGCTCAGTGGTAGAGCATTTGACTGCAGATCAAGAGGTCCCCAGTTCAAATCTGGGTGCCCCCTTTATACAAGCAACTTCCCTGCACTGGAGCGGCTTTTAAAGTAACTGCCGTTGCCCATCCTGCACAGGAAACACTGAAGGAGGGGTGTTTTGCTACCACAGCAAGGTTCCTTCTACGATGAACACCTCAAAGACACGAAGATCCGTGTTGCATTGTGAGATGTTGCAAAACATGCACTGCAGCGCAGAAACGAGAGCATGAAAGCATCGCACGTGCATATGGTCAGCGCGGATGCACTCGATGAGTGCATCTGCGCAATATCTTCCGTCCATCTGAACTCTACCACTCAGCCATTTCCATTTCCGATGCAAATGCCATTGAAGTCAGACAGTCATTTTGGAGTTAGGTTCCACATACAAAACATCTGTGCTGCACGTAAACTGATGAAAGGCGCAGACAAGAGAGTTGTTTTAGACAATTGTCATTGTAGTATGTGGAAAGTGTAAACATGCACCGCCGTTTTCTCGTGGGAGTATAGCTCAGTGGTAGAGCATTTGACTGCAGATCCAGATGTCCCCAGTACAAATCTGGGTGCCCCCTTTATGCAAGCAACTTCCCTGCACTGGAGCGGCTTTTCAAGTGACTGCCGTTGCACAGGAAACACTGAAGGAGGGGTGTTTTGCTACCACAGCAAGGTTCCTTCTTTGATGAACACCTCAAAGACACAAAGATCCGTGTTGCATCGTGAGATGTTGCAAAACATGCACTGCATCGCCGAAACGAGAGCATGAAAGCATTGCACGTGCATACGGTCAGCGCCGAGGTCATCGGAGCAATATCTTCCGTCCATCTGGACTCTACCACTCAGCCATTTCCATTTCCGATGCAAATGCCATTGAAGTCAGACAGTCATTTTGGAGTTAGGTTCCACATACAAAACATCTGTGCTGCACGTAAACTGTTGAAAGGCGCAGACAAGAGAGTTGTTTTAGACAATTGTCACTGTAGTATGTGGAAAGTGTAAACATGCACCGCCGTTTTCAGTTGGGGGTATAGCTCAGTGATAGAGCATTTTACTGCAGATCAAGAGGTCCCCAGTTCAAATCTGGGTGCCCCCTTTATACAAGCAACTTCCCTGCACTGGAGCGGCTTTTCAAATAACTGCCGTTGCCCCTCCTGCACAGGAAACACTGAAGGAGGGGTGTTTTGCTACCACAGCAAGGTTCCTTCTACGATGAACACCTCAAAGACACGAAAATCCGTGTTGCATCGTGAGATGTTGCAAAACATGCACTGCAGCGCTGAAACGAGAGCATGAAAGCATTGCACGTGCATACGGTCAGCGCCGAGGTCATCGGAGCAATATCTTCCGTCCATCTGGACTCTACCACTCAGCCATTTCCATTTCCGATGCAAATGCCATTGAAGTCAGACAGTCATTTTGGAGTTAGGTTCCACATACAAAACATCTGTGCTGCACGTAAACTGTTGAAAGGCACAGACAAAAGAGTTGTTTTCGACAATTGTCACTGTAGTATGTGGAAAGTATAAACATGCACCGTAGTTTTCCGTTGGGGGTATAGCTCAGTGGTAGAGCATTTGACTGCAGATCAAGAGGTCCCCAGTTCAAATCTGGGTGCCCCCTTTATACAAGCAACTTCCCTGCACTGGAGCGGCTTTTAAAGTAACTGCCGTTGCCCATCCTGCACAGGAAACACTGAAGGAGGGGTGTTTTGCTACCACAGCAAGGTTCCTTCTACGATGAACACCTCAAAGACACGAAGATCCGTGTTGCATTGTGAGATGTTGCAAAACATGCACTGCAGCGCAGAAACGAGAGCATGAAAGCATCGCACGTGCATATGGTCAGCGCGGATGCACTCGATGAGTGCATCTGCGCAATATCTTCCGTCCATCTGAACTCTACCACTCAGCCATTTCCATTTCCGATGCAAATGCCATTGAAGTCAGACAGTCATTTTGGAGTTAGGTTCCACATACAAAACATCTGTGCTGCACGTAAACTGATGAAAGGCGCAGACAAGAGAGTTGTTTTAGACAATTGTCATTGTAGTATGTGGAAAGTGTAAACATGCACCGCCGTTTTCTCGTGGGAGTATAGCTCAGTGGTAGAGCATTTGACTGCAGATCCAGATGTCCCCAGTACAAATCTGGGTGCCCCCTTTATGCAAGCAACTTCCCTGCACTGGAGCGGCTTTTCAAGTAACTGCCGTTGCACAGGAAACACTGAAGGAGGGGTGTTTTGCTACCACAGCAAGGTTCCTTCTTTGATGAACACCTCAAAGACACAAAGATCCGTGTTGCATCGTGAGATGTTGCAAAACATGCACTGCATCGCCGAAACGAGAGCATGAAAGCATTGCACGTGCATACGGTCAGCGCCGAGGTCATCGGAGCAATATCTTCCGTCCATCTGGACTCTACCACTCAGCCATTTCCATTTCCGATGCAAATGCCATTGAAGTCAGACAGTCATTTTGGAGTTAGGTTCCACATACAAAACATCTGTGCTGCACGTAAACTGTTGAAAGGCGCAGACAAGAGAGTTGTTTTAGACAATTGTCACTGTAGTATGTGGAAAGTGTAAACATGCACCGCCGTTTTCAGTTGGGGGTATAGCTCAGTGATAGAGCATTTTACTGCAGATCAAGAGGTCCCCAGTTCAAATCTGGGTGCCCCCTTTATACAAGCAACTTCCCTGCACTGGAGCGGCTTTTCAAGTAACTGCCGTTGCCCCTCCTGCACAGGAAACACTGAAGGAGGGGTGTTTTGCTACCACAGCAAGGTTCCTTCTACGATGAACACCTCAAAGACACGAAGATCCGTGTTGCATCGTGAGATGTTGCAAAACATGCACTGCAGCGCTGAAACGAGAGCATGAAAGCATTGCACGTGCATACGGTCAGCGCCGAGGTCATCGGAGCAATATCTTCCGTCCATCTGGACTCTACCACTCAGCCATTTCCATTTCCGATGCAAATGCCATTGAAGTCAGACAGTCATTTTGGAGTTAGGTTCCACATACAAAACATCTGTGCTGCACGTAAACTGATGAAAGGCGCAGACAAGAGAGTTGTTTTAGACAATTGTCACTGTAGTATGTGGAAAGTGTAAACATGCACCGCAGTTTTCTGTTGGGGGTATAGCTCAGTGGTAGAGCATTTTACTGCAGATCAAGAGGTCCCCAGTTCAAATCTGGGTGCCCCCTTTATAGAAGCAACTTCCCGGCACTGGAGCGGCTTTTCAAGTAACTGCCGTTGCCCATCCTGCACAGGAAACACTGAAGGAGGGGTGTTTTGCTACCACAGCAAGGTTCCTTCTACGATGAACACCTCAAAGACACAAAGATCCGTGTTGCATCGTGAGATGTTGCAAAACATGCACTGCAGCGCAGAAACGAGAGCATGAAAGCGTTGCACGTACATACGGTCAGCGCGGATGCACTCCATGAGTGCATCTGCGCAATATCTTCCGTCCATCTGAACTCTACCACTCAGCCATTTCCATTTCCGATGCAAATGCCATTGAAGTCAGACAGTCATTTTGGAGTTAGGTTCCACATACAAAACATCTGTGCTGCACGTAAACTGTTGAAAGGCACAGACAACAGAGTTGTTTTAGACAATTGTCACTGTAGTATGTGGAAAGTGTAAACATGCACCGCAGTCTTCCAGTGGGGTTGTAGCTCAGTGGAGCATTTGACTGCAGATCAAGAGGTCCCCAGTTCAAATCTGGGTGCCCCCTTTACACAAGCAACTTCCCGGCACTGGAGCGGCTTTTCAAGTAACTGCCGTTGCCCCTCCTGCACAGGAAACACTGAAGGAGGGGTGTTTTGCTACCACAGCAAGGTTCCTTCTTTGATGAACACCTCAAAGACACGAAGATCTGTGTTGCATCGTGAGATGTTGCAAAACATGCACTGCAGCCCCGAAACGAGAGCATGAAAGCGTTGCACGTACATACGGTCAGCGCGGATGCACTCTATGAGTGCATCTGCGCAATATCTTCCGTCCATCTGAACTCTACCACTCAGCCATTTCCATTTCCGATGCAAATGCCATTGAAGTCAGACAGTCATTTTGGAGTTAGGTTCCACATACAAAACATCTGTGCTGCACGTAAACTGATGAAAGGCGCAGACAAGAGAGTTGTTTTAGACAATTGTCATTGTAGTATGTGGAAAGTGTAAACATGCACCGCCGTTTTCTCGTGGGAGTATGGCTCAGTGGTAGAGCATTTGACTGCAGATCCAGATGTCCCCAGTACAAATCTGGGTGCCCCCTTTATACAAGCAACTTCCCTGCACTGGAGCGGCTTTTCAAGTAACTGCCGTTGCCCCTCCTGCACAGGAAACACTGAAGGAGGGGTGTTTTGCTACCACAGCAAGGTTCCTTCTACGATGAACACCTCAAAGACACGAAGATCCGTGTTGCATCGTGAGATGTTGCAAAACATGCACTGCAGCGCTGAAACGAGAGCATGAAAGCATTGCACGTGCATACGGTCAGCGCCGAGGTCATCTGCGCAATATCTTCCGTCCATCTGGACTCTACCACTCAGCCATTTCCATTTCCGATGCAAATGCCATTGAAGTCAGACAGTCATTTTGGAGTTAGGTTCCACATACAAAACATCTGTGCTGCACGTAAACTGTTGAAAGGCGCAGACAAGAGAGTTGTTTTAGACAATTGTCACTGTAGTATGTGGAAAGTGTAAACATGCACCGCAGTTTTCTGTTGGGGGTATAGCTCAGTGGTAGAGCATTTGACTGCAGATCAAGAGGTCCCCAGTTCAAATCTGTGTGCCCCCTATTTAGAAGCAACTTCCCGGCACTGGAGCGGCTTTTCAAGTAACTGCCGTTGCCCATCCTGCACAGGAAACACTGAAGGAGGGTTGTTTTGCTACCACAGCAAGGTTCCTTCTACGATGAACACCTCAAAGACACAAAGATCCGTGTTGCATCGTGAGATGTTGCAAAACATGCACTGCAGCCCCGAAACGAGAGCATGAAAGCGTTGCACGTACATACGGTCAGCGCGGATGCACTCTATGAGTGCATCTGCGCAATATCTTCCGTCCATCTGAACTCTACCACTCAGCCATTTCCATTTCCGATGCAAATGCCATTGAAGTCAGACAGTCATTTTGGAGTTAGGTTCCACATACAAAACATCTGTGCTGCACGTAAACTGTTGAAAGGCACAGACAACAGAGTTGTTTTAGACAATTGTCACTGTAGTATGTGGAAAGTGTAAACATGCACCGCAGTTTTCCAGTGGGGGTGTCGCTCAGTGGAGCATTTGACTGCAGATCAAGAGGTCCCCAGTTCAAATCTGGGTGCCCCCTTTACACAAGCAACTTCCCGGCACTGGAGCGGCTTTTCAAGTAACTGCCGTTGCCCCTCCTGCACAGGAAACACTGAAGGAGGGGTGTTTTGCTACCACAGCAAGGTTCCTTCTACGATGAACACCTCAAAGACACGAAGATCCGTGTTGCATCGTGAGATGTTGCAAAACATGCACTGCAGCGCTGAAACGAGAGCATGAAAGCATCGCACGTGCATATGGTCAGCGCGGATGCACTCGATGAGTGCATCTGCGCAATATCTTCCGTCCATCTGAACTCTACCACTCAGCCATTTCCATTTCCGATGCAAATGCCATTGAAGTCAGACAGTCATTTTGGAGTTAGGTTCCACATACAAAACATCTGTGCTGCACGTAAACTGTTGAAAGGCACAGACAAAAGAGTTGTTTTCGACAATTGTCACTGTAGTATGTGGAAAGTATAAACATGCACCGTAGTTTTCAGTTGGGGGTATAGCTCAGTGGTAGAGCATTTGACTGCAGATCAAGAGGTCCCCAGTTCAAATCTGGGTGCCCCCTTTATACAAGCAACTTCCCTGCACTGGAGCGGCTTTTCAAGTAACTGCCGTTGCCCCTCCTGCACAGGAAACACTGAAGGAGGGGTGTTTTGCTACCACAGCAAGGTTCCTTCTACGATGAACACCTCAAGACACAAAGATCCGTGTTGCATCGTGAGATGTTGCAAAACATGCACTGCAGCGCAGAAACGAGAGCATGAAAGCGTTGCACGTGCATCCGGTCAGCGCGGATGCACTCTATGAGTGCATCTGCGCAATATCTTCCGTCCATCTGAACTCTACCACTCAGCCATTTCCATTTCCGATGCAAATGCCATTGTAGTCAGACAGTCATTTTGGTGTTAGGTTCCACATACAAAACATCTGTGCTGCACGTAAACTGATGAAAGGCGCAGACAAGAGAGTTGTTTTAGACAATTGTCATTGTAGTATGTGGAAAGTGTAAACATGCACCGCCGTTTTCTCGTGGGAGTATAGCTCAGTGGTAGAGCATTTGACTGCAGATCCAGATGTCCCCAGTACAAATCTGGGTGCCCCCTTTATACAAGCAACTTCCCTGCACTGGAGCGGCTTTTCAAGTAACTGCCGTTGCCCCTCCTGCACGGGAAACACTGAAGGAGGGGTGTTTTGCTACCACAGCAAGGTTCCTTCTACGATGAACACCTCAAAGACACGAAGATCCGTGTTGCATCGTGAGATGTTGCAAAACATGCACTGCAGCGCTGAAACGAGAGCATGAAAGCATTGCACGTGCATACGGTCAGCGCCGAGGTCATCGGAGCAATATCTTCCGTCCATCTGGACTCTACCACTCAGCCATTTCCATTTCCGATGCAAATGCCATTGAAGTCAGACAGTCATTTTGGAGTTAGGTTCCATATACAAAACATCTGTGCTGCACGTAAACTGTTGAAAGGCGCAGACAAGAGAGTTGTTTTAGACAATTGTCACTGTAGTATGTGGAAAGTGTAAACATGCACCGCAGTTTGCTGTTGGGGGTATAGCTCAGTGGTAGAGCATTTGACTGCAGATCAAGAGGTCCCCCAGTTCAAATCTGGGTGCCCCCTTTATAGAAGCAACTTCCCTGCACTGGAGCGGCTTTTCAAGTATCTGCCGTTGCCCATCCTGCACAGGAAACACTGAAGGGGGGGTGTTTTGCTACCACAGCAAGGTTCCTTCTACGATGAACACCTCAAAGACACAAAGATCCGTGTTGCATCGTGAGATGTTGCAAAACATGCACTGCAGCCCCGAAACGAGAGCATGAAAGCGTTGCACGTACATACGGTCAGCGCGGATGCACTCTATGAGTGCATCTGCGCAATATCTTCCGTCCATCTGAACTCTACCACTCAGCCATTTCCATTTCCGATGCAAATGCCATTGAAGTCAGACAGTCATTTTGGAGTTAGGTTCCACATACAAAACATCTGTACTGCACGTAAACTGTTGAAAGGCACAGACAACAGAGTTGTTTCAGACAATTGTCACTGTAGTATGTGGAAAGTGTAAACATGCACCGCAGTCTTCCAGTGGGGTTGTAGCTCAGTGGAGCATTTGACTGCAGATCAAGAGGTCCCCAGTTCAAATCTGGGTGCCCCCTTTACACAAGCAACTTCCCGGCACTGGAGCGGCTTTTCAAGTAACTGCCGTTGCCCCTCCTGCACAGGAAACACTGAAGGAGGGGTGTTTTGCTACCACAGCAAGGTTCCTTCTACGATGAACACCTCAAAGACACGAAGATCCGTGTTGCATCGTGAGATGTTGCAAAACATGCACTGCAGCGCTGAAACGAGAGCATGAAAGCATCGCACGTGCATATGGTCAGCGCGGATGCACTCGATGAGTGCATCTGCGCAATATCTTCCGTCCATCTGAACTCTACCACTCAGCCATTTCCATTTCCGATGCAAATGCCATTGAAGTCAGACAGTCATTTTGGAGTTAGGTTCCACATACAAAACATCTGTGCTGCACGTAAACTGTTGAAAGGCACAGACAAAAGAGTTGTTTTCGACAATTGTCACTGTAGTATGTGGAAAGTATAAACATGCACCGCAGTTTTCCGTTGGGGGTATAGCTCAGTGGTAGAGCATTTGACTGCAGATCAAGAGGTCCCCAGTTCAAATCTGAGTGCCCCCTTTTTAGAAGCAACTTCCCTGCACTGGAGCGGCTTTTCAAGTAACTGCCGTTGCCCATCCTGCACAGGAAACACTGAAGGGGGGGTGTTTTGCTACCACAGCAAGGTTCCTTCTACGATGAACACCTCAAAGACACGAAGATCCGTGTTGCATCGTGAGATGTTGCAAAACATGCACTGCAGCGCTGAAACGAGAGCATGAAAGCATTGCACGTGCATATGGTCAGCGCCGAGGTCATCGGAGCAATATCTTCCGTCCATCTGGACTCTACCACTCAGCCATTTCCATTTCCGATGCAAATGCCATTGAAGTCAGACAGTCATTTTGGAGTTAGGTTCCACATACAAAACATCTGTGCTGCACGTAAACTGTTGAAAGGCGCAGACAAGAGAGTTGTTTTAGACAATTGTCACTGTAGTATGTGGAAAGTGTAAACATGCACCGCAGTTTTCTGTTGGGGGTATAGCTCAGTGGTAGAGCATTTGACTGCAGATCAAGAGGTCCCCAGTTCAAATCTGAGTGCCCCCTTTTTAGAAGCAACTTCCCGGCACTGGAGCGGCTTTTCAAGTAACTGCCGTTGCCCATCCTGCACAGGAAACACTGAAGGAGGGGTGTTTTGCTACCACAGCAAGGTTCCTTCTACGATGAACACCTCAAAGACACAAAGATCCGTGTTGCATCGTGAGATGTTGCAAAACATGCACTGCAGCCCCGAAACGAGAGCATGAAAGCGTTGCACGTACATACGGTCAGCGCGGATGCACTCTATGAGTGCATCTGCGCAATATCTTCCGTCCATCTGAACTCTACCACTCAGCCATTTCCATTTCCGATGCAAATGCCATTGAAGTCAGACAGT
Organism: Chiloscyllium punctatum; assembly: GCF_047496795.1. Classification (NCBI taxonomy): domain Eukaryota; kingdom Metazoa; phylum Chordata; class Chondrichthyes; order Orectolobiformes; family Hemiscylliidae; genus Chiloscyllium; species Chiloscyllium punctatum. The sequence goes on along the minus strand of NC_092780.1, from coordinate 9,669,167 downwards.
CATTTTGGAGTTAGGTTCCACATACAAAACATCTGTGCTGCACGTAAACTGTTGAAAGGCACAGACAACAGAGTTGTTTTAGACAATTGTCACTGTAGCATGTGGAAAGTGTAAACATGCACCGCAGTTTTCCAGTGGGGGTGTCGCTCAGTGGAGCATTTGACTGCAGATCAAGAGGTCCCCAGTTCAAATCTGGGTGCCCCCTTTACACAAGCAACTTCCCGGCACTGGAGCGGCTTTTCAAGTAACTGCCGTTGCCCCTCCTGCACAGGAAACACTGAAGGAGGGGTGTTTTGCTCCCACAGCAAGGTTCCTTCTACGATGAACACCTCAAAGACACGAAGATCCGTGTTGCATCGTGAGATGTTGCAAAACATGCACTGCAGCGCTGAAACGAGAGCATGAAAGCATCGCACGTGCATATGGTCAGCGCGGATGCACTCGATGAGTGCATCTGCGCAATATCTTCCGTCCATCTGAACTCTACCACTCAGCCATTTCCATTTCCGATGCAAATGCCATTGAAGTCAGACAGTCATTTTGGAGTTAGGTTCCACATACAAAACATCTGTGCTGCACGTAAACTGTTGAAAGGCACAGACAAAAGAGTTGTTTTCGACAATTGTCACTGTAGTATGTGGAAAGTATAAACATGCACCGCAGTTTTCAGTTGGGGGTATAGCTCAGTGGTAGAGCATTTGACTGCAGATCAAGAGGTCCCCAGTTCAAATCTGGGTGCCCCCTTTATACAAGCAACTTCCCTGCACTGGAGCGGCTTTTCAAGTAACTGCCGTTGCCCCTCCTGCACAGGAAACACTGAAGGAGGGGTGTTTTGCTACCACAGCAAGGTTCCTTCTACGATGAACACCTCAAGACACAAAGATCCGTGTTGCATCGTGAGATGTTGCAAAACATGCACTGCAGCGCAGAAACGAGAGCATGAAAGCGTTGCACGTGCATCCGGTCAGCGCGGATGCACTCTATGAGTGCATCTGCGCAATATCTTCCGTCCATCTGAACTCTACCACTCAGCCATTTCCATTTCCGATGCAAATGCCATTGAAGTCAGACAGTCATTTTGGTGTTAGGTTCCACATACAAAACATCTGTGCTGCACGTAAACTGATGAAAGGCGCAGACAAGAGAGTTGTTTTAGACAATTGTCATTGTAGTATGTGGAAAGTGTAAACATGCACCGCCGTTTTCTCGTGGGAGTATAGCTCAGTGGTAGAGCATTTGACTGCAGATCCAGATGTCCCCAGTACAAATCTGGGTGCCCCCTTTATACAAGCAACTTCCCTGCACTGGAGCGGCTTTTCAAGTAACTGCCGTTGCCCCTCCTGCACGGGAAACACTGAAGGAGGGGTGTTTTGCTACCACAGCAAGGTTCCTTCTACGATGAACACCTCAAAGACACGAAGATCCGTGTTGCATCGTGAGATGTTGCAAAACATGCACTGCAGCGCTGAAACGAGAGCATGAAAGCATTGCACGTGCATACGGTCAGCGCCGAGGTCATCGGAGCAATATCTTCCGTCCATCTGGACTCTACCACTCAGCCATTTCCATTTCCGATGCAAATGCCATTGAAGTCAGACAGTCATTTTGGAGTTAGGTTCCATATACAAAACATCTGTGCTGCACGTAAACTGTTGAAAGGCGCAGACAAGAGAGTTGTTTTAGACAATTGTCACTGTAGTATGTGGAAAGTGTAAACATGCACCGCAGTTTGCTGTTGGGGGTATAGCTCAGTGGTAGAGCATTTGACTGCAGATCAAGAGGTCCCCCAGTTCAAATCTGGGTGCCCCCTTTATAGAAGCAACTTCCCTGCACTGGAGCGGCTTTTCAAGTATCTGCCGTTGCCCATCCTGCACAGGAAACACTGAAGGGGGGGTGTTTTGCTACCACAGCAAGGTTCCTTCTACGATGAACACCTCAAAGACACAAAGATCCGTGTTGCATCGTGAGATGTTGCAAAACATGCACTGCAGCCCCGAAACGAGAGCATGAAAGCGTTGCACGTACATACGGTCAGCGCGGATGCACTCTATGAGTGCATCTGCGCAATATCTTCCGTCCATCTGAACTCTACCACTCAGCCATTTCCATTTCCGATGCAAATGCCATTGAAGTCAGACAGTCATTTTGGAGTTAGGTTCCACATACAAAACATCTGTACTGCACGTAAACTGTTGAAAGGCACAGACAACAGAGTTGTTTCAGACAATTGTCACTGTAGTATGTGGAAAGTGTAAACATGCACCGCAGTCTTCCAGTGGGGTTGTAGCTCAGTGGAGCATTTGACTGCAGATCAAGAGGTCCCCAGTTCAAATCTGGGTGCCCCCTTTACACAAGCAACTTCCCGGCACTGGAGCGGCTTTTCAAGTAACTGCCGTTGCCCCTCCTGCACAGGAAACACTGAAGGAGGGGTGTTTTGCTACCACAGCAAGGTTCCTTCTACGATGAACACCTCAAAGACACGAAGATCCGTGTTGCATCGTGAGATGTTGCAAAACATGCACTGCAGCGCTGAAACGAGAGCATGAAAGCATCGCACGTGCATATGGTCAGCGCGGATGCACTCGATGAGTGCATCTGCGCAATATCTTCCGTCCATCTGAACTCTACCACTCAGCCATTTCCATTTCCGATGCAAATGCCATTGAAGTCAGACAGTCATTTTGGAGTTAGGTTCCACATACAAAACATCTGTGCTGCACGTAAACTGTTGAAAGGCACAGACAAAAGAGTTGTTTTCGACAATTGTCACTGTAGTATGTGGAAAGTATAAACATGCACCGCAGTTTTCCGTTGGGGGTATAGCTCAGTGGTAGAGCATTTGACTGCAGATCAAGAGGTCCCCAGTTCAAATCTGAGTGCCCCCTTTTTAGAAGCAACTTCCCTGCACTGGAGCGGCTTTTCAAGTAACTGCCGTTGCCCATCCTGCACAGGAAACACTGAAGGGGGGGTGTTTTGCTACCACAGCAAGGTTCCTTCTACGATGAACACCTCAAAGACACGAAGATCCGTGTTGCATCGTGAGATGTTGCAAAACATGCACTGCAGCGCTGAAACGAGAGCATGAAAGCATTGCACGTGCATATGGTCAGCGCCGAGGTCATCGGAGCAATATCTTCCGTCCATCTGGACTCTACCACTCAGCCATTTCCATTTCCGATGCAAATGCCATTGAAGTCAGACAGTCATTTTGGAGTTAGGTTCCACATACAAAACATCTGTGCTGCACGTAAACTGTTGAAAGGCGCAGACAAGAGAGTTGTTTTAGACAATTGTCACTGTAGTATGTGGAAAGTGTAAACATGCACCGCAGTTTTCTGTTGGGGGTATAGCTCAGTGGTAGAGCATTTGACTGCAGATCAAGAGGTCCCCAGTTCAAATCTGAGTGCCCCCTTTTTAGAAGCAACTTCCCGGCACTGGAGCGGCTTTTCAAGTAACTGCCGTTGCCCATCCTGCACAGGAAACACTGAAGGAGGGGTGTTTTGCTACCACAGCAAGGTTCCTTCTACGATGAACACCTCAAAGACACAAAGATCCGTGTTGCATCGTGAGATGTTGCAAAACATGCACTGCAGCCCCGAAACGAGAGCATGAAAGCGTTGCACGTACATACGGTCAGCGCGGATGCACTCTATGAGTGCATCTGCGCAATATCTTCCGTCCATCTGAACTCTACCACTCAGCCATTTCCATTTCCGATGCAAATGCCATTGAAGTCAGACAGTCATTTTGGAGTTAGGTTCCACATACAAAACATCTGTGCTGCACGTAAACTGTTGAAAGGCACAGACAACAGAGTTGTTTTAGACAATTGTCACTGTAGCATGTGGAAAGTGTAAACATGCACCGCAGTTTTCCAGTGGGGGTGTCGCTCAGTGGAGCATTTGACTGCAGATCAAGAGGTCCCCAGTTCAAATCTGGGTGCCCCCTTTACACAAGCAACTTCCCGGCACTGGAGCGGCTTTTCAAGTAACTGCCGTTGCCCCTCCTGCACAGGAAACACTGAAGGAGGGGTGTTTTGCTCCCACAGCAAGGTTCCTTCTACGATGAACACCTCAAAGACACGAAGATCCGTGTTGCATCGTGAGATGTTGCAAAACATGCACTGCAGCGCTGAAACGAGAGCATGAAAGCATCGCACGTGCATATGGTCAGCGCGGATGCACTCGATGAGTGCATCTGCGCAATATCTTCCGTCCATCTGAACTCTACCACTCAGCCATTTCCATTTCCGATGCAAATGCCATTGAAGTCAGACAGTCATTTTGGAGTTAGGTTCCACATACAAAACATCTGTGCTGCACGTAAACTGTTGAAAGGCACAGACAAAAGAGTTGTTTTCGACAATTGTCACTGTAGTATGTGGAAAGTATAAACATGCACCGCAGTTTTCAGTTGGGGGTATAGCTCAGTGGTAGAGCATTTGACTGCAGATCAAGAGGTCCCCAGTTCAAATCTGGGTGCCCCCTTTATACAAGCAACTTCCCTGCACTGGAGCGGCTTTTCAAGTAACTGCCGTTGCCCCTCCTGCACAGGAAACACTGAAGGAGGGGTGTTTTGCTACCACAGCAAGGTTCCTTCTACGATGAACACCTCAAGACACAAAGATCCGTGTTGCATCGTGAGATGTTGCAAAACATGCACTGCAGCGCAGAAACGAGAGCATGAAAGCGTTGCACGTGCATCCGGTCAGCGCGGATGCACTCTATGAGTGCATCTGCGCAATATCTTCCGTCCATCTGAACTCTACCACTCAGCCATTTCCATTTCCGATGCAAATGCCATTGAAGTCAGACAGTCATTTTGGTGTTAGGTTCCACATACAAAACATCTGTGCTGCACGTAAACTGATGAAAGGCGCAGACAAGAGAGTTGTTTTAGACAATTGTCATTGTAGTATGTGGAAAGTGTAAACATGCACCGCCGTTTTCTCGTGGGAGTATAGCTCAGTGGTAGAGCATTTGACTGCAGATCCAGATGTCCCCAGTACAAATCTGGGTGCCCCCTTTATACAAGCAACTTCCCTGCACTGGAGCGGCTTTTCAAGTAACTGCCGTTGCCCCTCCTGCACGGGAAACACTGAAGGAGGGGTGTTTTGCTACCACAGCAAGGTTCCTTCTACGATGAACACCTCAAAGACACGAAGATCCGTGTTGCATCGTGAGATGTTGCAAAACATGCACTGCAGCGCTGAAACGAGAGCATGAAAGCATTGCACGTGCATACGGTCAGCGCCGAGGTCATCGGAGCAATATCTTCCGTCCATCTGGACTCTACCACTCAGCCATTTCCATTTCCGATGCAAATGCCATTGAAGTCAGACAGTCATTTTGGAGTTAGGTTCCATATACAAAACATCTGTGCTGCACGTAAACTGTTGAAAGGCGCAGACAAGAGAGTTGTTTTAGACAATTGTCACTGTAGTATGTGGAAAGTGTAAACATGCACCGCAGTTTGCTGTTGGGGGTATAGCTCAGTGGTAGAGCATTTGACTGCAGATCAAGAGGTCCCCCAGTTCAAATCTGGGTGCCCCCTTTATAGAAGCAACTTCCCTGCACTGGAGCGGCTTTTCAAGTATCTGCCGTTGCCCATCCTGCACAGGAAACACTGAAGGGGGGGTGTTTTGCTACCACAGCAAGGTTCCTTCTACGATGAACACCTCAAAGACACAAAGATCCGTGTTGCATCGTGAGATGTTGCAAAACATGCACTGCAGCCCCGAAACGAGAGCATGAAAGCGTTGCACGTACATACGGTCAGCGCGGATGCACTCTATGAGTGCATCTGCGCAATATCTTCCGTCCATCTGAACTCTACCACTCAGCCATTTCCATTTCCGATGCAAATGCCATTGAAGTCAGACAGTCATTTTGGAGTTAGGTTCCACATACAAAACATCTGTACTGCACGTAAACTGTTGAAAGGCACAGACAACAGAGTTGTTTCAGACAATTGTCACTGTAGTATGTGGAAAGTGTAAACATGCACCGCAGTCTTCCAGTGGGGTTGTAGCTCAGTGGAGCATTTGACTGCAGATCAAGAGGTCCCCAGTTCAAATCTGGGTGCCCCCTTTACACAAGCAACTTCCCGGCACTGGAGCGGCTTTTCAAGTAACTGCCGTTGCCCCTCCTGCACAGGAAACACTGAAGGAGGGGTGTTTTGCTACCACAGCAAGGTTCCTTCTACGATGAACACCTCAAAGACACGAAGATCCGTGTTGCATCGTGAGATGTTGCAAAACATGCACTGCAGCGCTGAAACGAGAGCATGAAAGCATCGCACGTGCATATGGTCAGCGCGGATGCACTCGATGAGTGCATCTGCGCAATATCTTCCGTCCATCTGAACTCTACCACTCAGCCATTTCCATTTCCGATGCAAATGCCATTGAAGTCAGACAGTCATTTTGGAGTTAGGTTCCACATACAAAACATCTGTGCTGCACGTAAACTGTTGAAAGGCACAGACAAAAGAGTTGTTTTCGACAATTGTCACTGTAGTATGTGGAAAGTATAAACATGCACCGCAGTTTTCCGTTGGGGGTATAGCTCAGTGGTAGAGCATTTGACTGCAGATCAAGAGGTCCCCAGTTCAAATCTGAGTGCCCCCTTTTTAGAAGCAACTTCCCTGCACTGGAGCGGCTTTTCAAGTAACTGCCGTTGCCCATCCTGCACAGGAAACACTGAAGGGGGGGTGTTTTGCTACCACAGCAAGGTTCCTTCTACGATGAACACCTCAAAGACACGAAGATCCGTGTTGCATCGTGAGATGTTGCAAAACATGCACTGCAGCGCTGAAACGAGAGCATGAAAGCATTGCACGTGCATATGGTCAGCGCCGAGGTCATCGGAGCAATATCTTCCGTCCATCTGGACTCTACCACTCAGCCATTTCCATTTCCGATGCAAATGCCATTGAAGTCAGACAGTCATTTTGGAGTTAGGTTCCACATACAAAACATCTGTGCTGCACGTAAACTGTTGAAAGGCGCAGACAAGAGAGTTGTTTTAGACAATTGTCACTGTAGTATGTGGAAAGTGTAAACATGCACCGCAGTTTTCTGTTGGGGGTATAGCTCAGTGGTAGAGCATTTGACTGCAGATCAAGAGGTCCCCAGTTCAAATCTGAGTGCCCCCTTTTTAGAAGCAACTTCCCGGCACTGGAGCGGCTTTTCAAGTAACTGCCGTTGCCCATCCTGCACAGGAAACACTGAAGGAGGGGTGTTTTGCTACCACAGCAAGGTTCCTTCTACGATGAACACCTCAAAGACACAAAGATCCGTGTTGCATCGTGAGATGTTGCAAAACATGCACTGCAGCCCCGAAACGAGAGCATGAAAGCGTTGCACGTACATACGGTCAGCGCGGATGCACTCTATGAGTGCATCTGCGCAATATCTTCCGTCCATCTGAACTCTACCACTCAGCCATTTCCATTTCCGATGCAAATGCCATTGAAGTCAGACAGTCATTTTGGAGTTAGGTTCCACATACAAAACATCTGTGCTGCACGTAAACTGTTGAAAGGCACAGACAACAGAGTTGTTTTAGACAATTGTCACTGTAGCATGTGGAAAGTGTAAACATGCACCGCAGTTTTCCAGTGGGGGTGTCGCTCAGTGGAGCATTTGACTGCAGATCAAGAGGTCCCCAGTTCAAATCTGGGTGCCCCCTTTACACAAGCAACTTCCCGGCACTGGAGCGGCTTTTCAAGTAACTGCCGTTGCCCCTCCTGCACAGGAAACACTGAAGGAGGGGTGTTTTGCTCCCACAGCAAGGTTCCTTCTACGATGAACACCTCAAAGACACGAAGATCCGTGTTGCATCGTGAGATGTTGCAAAACATGCACTGCAGCGCTGAAACGAGAGCATGAAAGCATCGCACGTGCATATGGTCAGCGCGGATGCACTCGATGAGTGCATCTGCGCAATATCTTCCGTCCATCTGAACTCTACCACTCAGCCATTTCCATTTCCGATGCAAATGCCATTGAAGTCAGACAGTCATTTTGGAGTTAGGTTCCACATACAAAACATCTGTGCTGCACGTAAACTGTTGAAAGGCACAGACAAAAGAGTTGTTTTCGACAATTGTCACTGTAGTATGTGGAAAGTATAAACATGCACCGCAGTTTTCAGTTGGGGGTATAGCTCAGTGGTAGAGCATTTGACTGCAGATCAAGAGGTCCCCAGTTCAAATCTGGGTGCCCCCTTTATACAAGCAACTTCCCTGCACTGGAGCGGCTTTTCAAGTAACTGCCGTTGCCCCTCCTGCACAGGAAACACTGAAGGAGGGGTGTTTTGCTACCACAGCAAGGTTCCTTCTACGATGAACACCTCAAGACACAAAGATCCGTGTTGCATCGTGAGATGTTGCAAAACATGCACTGCAGCGCAGAAACGTGAGCATGAAAGCGTTGCACGTGCATCCGGTCAGCGCGGATGCACTCTATGAGTGCATCTGCGCAATATCTTCCGTCCATCTGAACTCAACCACTCAGCCATTTCCATTTCCGATGCAAATGCCATTGAAGTCAGACAGTCATTTTGGTGTTAGGTTCCACATACAAAACATCTGTGCTGCACGTAAACTGATGAAAGGCGCAGACAAGAGAGTTGTTTTAGACAATTGTCATTGTAGTATGTGGAAAGTGTAAACATGCACCGCCGTTTTCTCGTGGGAGTATAGCTCAGTGGTAGAGCATTTGACTGCAGATCCAGATGTCCCCAGTACAAATCTGGGTGCCCCCTTTATACAAGCAACTTCCCTGCACTGGAGCGGCTTTTCAAGTAACTGCCGTTGCCCCTCCTGCACGGGAAACACTGAAGGAGGGGTGTTTTGCTACACAGCAAGGTTCCTTCTACGATGAACACCTCAAAGACACGAAGATCCGTGTTGCATCGTGAGATGTTGCAAAACATGCACTGCAGCGCTGAAACGAGAGCATGAAAGCATTGCACGTGCATACGGTCAGCGCCGAGGTCATCGGAGCAATATCTTCCGTCCATCTGGACTCTACCACTCAGCCATTTCCATTTCCGATGCAAATGCCATTGAAGTCAGACAGTCATTTTGGAGTTAGGTTCCACAAACAAAACATCTGTGCTGCACGTAAACTGTTGAAAGGCGCAGACAAGAGAGTTGTTTTAGACAATTGTCACTGTAGTATGTGGAAAGTGTAAACATGCACCGCAGTTTTCTGTTGGGGGTATAGCTCAGTGGTGGAGCGTTTGACTGCAGATCAAGAGGTCCCCAGTTCAAATCTGGGTGCCCCCTTTATAGAAGCGACTTCGCGGCACTGGAGCGGCTTTTCAAGTAACTGCCGTTGCCCCTCCTGCACAGGAAACACTGAAGGAGGGGTGTTTTGCTACCACAGCAAGGTTCCTTCTACGATGAACACCTCAAGACACAAAGATCCGTGTTGCATCGTGAGATGTTGCAAAACATGCACTGCAGCGCAGAAACGTGAGCATGAAAGCGTTGCACGTGCATCCGGTCAGCGCGGATGCACTCTATGAGTGCATCTGCGCAATATCTTCCGTCCATCTGAACTCTACCACTCAGCCATTTCCATTTCCGATGCAAATGCCATTGAAGTCAGACAGTCATTTTGGTGTTAGGTTCCACATACAAAACATCTGTGCTGCACGTAAACTGATGAAAGGCGCAGACAAGAGAGTTGTTTTAGACAATTGTCATTGTAGTATGTGGAAAGTGTAAACATGCACCGCCGTTTTCTCGTGGGAGTATAGCTCAGTGGTAGAGCATTTGACTGCAGATCCAGATGTCCCCAGTACAAATCTGGGTGCCCCCTTTATACAAGCAACTTCCCTGCACTGGAGCGGCTTTTCAAGTAACTGCCGTTGCCCCTCCTGCACGGGAAACACTGAAGGAGGGGTGTTTTGCTACACAGCAAGGTTCCTTCTACGATGAACACCTCAAAGACACGAAGATCCGTGTTGCATCGTGAGATGTTGCAAAACATGCACTGCAGCGCTGAAACGAGAGCATGAAAGCATTGCACGTGCATACGGTCAGCGCCGAGGTCATCGGAGCAATATCTTCCGTCCATCTGGACTCTACCACTCAGCCATTTCCATTTCCGATGCAAATGCCATTGAAGTCAGACAGTCATTTTGGAGTTAGGTTCCACAAACAAAACATCTGTGCTGCACGTAAACTGTTGAAAGGCGCAGACAAGAGAGTTGTTTTAGACAATTGTCACTGTAGTATGTGGAAAGTGTAAACATGCACCGCAGTTTTCTGTTGGGGGTATAGCTCAGTGGTAGAGCATTTGACTGCAGATCAAGAGGTCCCCAGTTCAAATCTGGGTGCCCCCTTTATAGAAGCGACTTCGCGGCACTGGAGCGGCTTTTCAAGTAACTGCCGTTGCCCATCCTGCACAGGAAACACTGAAGGAGGGGTGTTTTGCTACCACAGCAAGGTTCCTTCTACGATGAACACCTCAAAGACACAAAGATCCGTGTTGCATCGTGAGATGTTGCAAAACATGCACTGCAGCCCCGAAACGAGAGCATGAAAGCGTTGCACGTACATTCGGTCAGCGCGGATGCACTCTATGAGTGCATCTGCGCAATATCTTCCGTCCATCTGAACTCTACCACTCAGCCATTTCCATTTCCGATGCAAATGCCATTGAAGTCAGACAGTCATTTTGGAGTTAGGTTCCACATACAAAACATCTGTGCTGCACGTAAACTGATGAAAGGCGCAGACAAGAGAGTTGTTTTAGACAATTGTCATTGTAGTATGTGGAAAGTGTAAACATGCACCGCCGTTTTCTCGTGGGAGTATAGCTCAGTGGTAGAGCATTTGACTGCAGATCCAGATGTCCCCAGTACAAATCTGGGTGCCCCCTTTATACAAGCAACTTCCCTGCACTGGAGCGGCTTTTCAAGTAACTGCCGTTGCCCATCCTGCACAGGAAACACTGAAGGAGGGGTGTTTTGATACCACAGCAAGGTTCCTTCTACGATGAACACCTCAAAGACACAAAGATCCGTGTTGCATCGTGAGATGTTGCAAAACATGCACTGCAGCGCTGAAACGAGAGCATGAAAGCATCGCACGTGCATATGGTCAGCGCGGATGCACTCGATGAGTGCATCTGCGCAATATCTTCCGTCCATCTGAACTCTACCACTCAGCCATTTCCATTTCCGATGCAAATGCCATTGAAGTCAGACAGTCATTTTGGAGTTAGGTTCCACATACAAAACATCTGTGCTGCACGTAAACTGTTGAAAGGCACAGACAAAAGAGTTGTTTTCGACAATTGTCACTGTAGTATGTGGAAAGTATAAACATGCACCGCAGTTTTCCGTTGGGGGTATAGCTCAGTGGTAGAGCATTTGACTGCAGATCAAGAGGTCCCCAGTTCAAATCTGAGTGCCCCCTTTTTAGAAGCAACTTCCCTGCACTGGAGCGGCTTTTCAAGTAACTGCCGTTGCCCATCCTGCACAGGAAACACTGAAGGGGGGGTGTTTTGCTACCACAGCAAGGTTCCTTCTACGATGAACACCTCAAAGACACGAAGATCCGTGTTGCATCGTGAGATGTTGCAAAACATGCACTGCAGCGCTGAAACGAGAGCATGAAAGCATTGCACGTGCATACGGTCAGCGCCGAGGTCATCGGAGCAATATCTTCCGTCCATCTGGACTCTACCACTCAGCCATTTCCATTTCCGATGCAAATGCCATTGAAGTCAGACAGTCATTTTGGAGTTAGGTTCCACATACAAAACATCTGTGCTGCACGTAAACTGTTGAAAGGCGCAGACAAGAGAGTTGTTTTAGACAATTGTCACTGTAGTATGTGGAAAGTGTAAACATGCACCGCAGTTTTCTGTTGGGGGTATAGCTCAGTGGTAGAGCATTTGACTGCAGATCAAGAGGTCCCCAGTTCAAATCTGAGTGCCCCCTTTTTAGAAGCAACTTCCCGGCACTGGAGCGGCTCTTCAAGTAACTGCCGTTGCCCATCCTGCACAGGAAACACTGAAGGAGGGGTGTTTTGCTACCACAGCAAGGTTCCTTCTACGATGAACACCTCAAAGACACAAAGATCCGTGTTGCATCGTGAGATGTTGCAAAACATGCACTGCAGCGCTGAAACGAGAGCATGAAAGCATCGCACGTGCATATGGTCAGCGCGGATGCACTCGATGAGTGCATCTGCGCAATATCTTCCGTCCATCTGAACTCTACCACTCAGCCATTTCCATTTCCGATGCAAATGCCATTGAAGTCAGACAGTCATTTTGGAGTTAGGTTCCACATACAAAACATCTGTGATGCACGTAAACTGTTGAAAGGCACAGACAAAAGAGTTGTTTTCGACAATTGTCACTGTAGTATGTGGAAAGTATAAACATGCACCGTAGTTTTCAGTTGGGGGTATAGCTCAGTGGTAGAGCATTTGACTGCAGATCAAGAGGTCCCCAGCCCAAATCTGGGTGCCCCCTTTATACAAGCAACTTCCCTGCACTGGAGCGGCTTTTCAAGTAACTGCCGTTGCCCCTCCTGCACAGGAAACACTGAAGGAGGGGTGTTTTGCTACCACAGCAAGGTTCCTTCTACGATGAACACCTCAAAGACACAAAGATCCGTGTTGCATCGTGAGATGTTGCAAAACATGCACTGCAGCCCCGAAACGAGAGCATGAAAGCGTTGCACGTACATTCGGTCAGCGCGGATGCACTCTATGAGTGCATCTGCGCAATATCTTCCGTCCATCTGAACTCTACCACTCAGCCATTTCCATTTCCGATGCAAATGCCATTGAAGTCAGACAGTCATTTTGGAGTTAGGTTCCACATACAAAACATCTGTGCTGCACGTAAACTGATGAAAGGCGCAGACAAGAGAGTTGTTTTAGACAATTGTCATTGTAGTATGTGGAAAGTGTAAACATGCACCGCCGTTTTCTCGTGGGAGTATAGCTCAGTGGTAGAGCATTTGACTGCAGATCCAGATGTCCCCAGTACAAATCTGGGTGCCCCCTTTATACAAGCAACTTCCCTGCACTGGAGCGGCTTTTCAAGTAACTGCCGTTGCCCATCCTGCACAGGAAACACTGAAGGAGGGGTGTTTTGATACCACAGCAAGGTTCCTTCTACGATGAACACCTCAAAGACACGAAGATCCGTGTTGCATCGTGAGATGTTACAAAACATGCACTGCAGCGCTGAAACGAGAGCATGAAAGCATTGCACGTGCATACGGTCAGCGCCGAGGTCATCGGAGCAATATCTTCCGTCCATCTGGACTCTACCACTCAGCCATTTCCATTTCCGATGCAAATGCCATTGAAGTCAGACAGTCATTTTGGAGTTAGGTTCCACATACAAAACATCTGTACTGCACGTAAACTGTTGAAAGGCGCAGACAAGAGAGTTGTTTTAGACAATTGTCACTGTAGTATGTGGAAAGTGTAAACATGCACCGCAGTTTGCTGTTGGGGGTATAGCTCAGTGGTAGAGCATTTGACTGCAGATCAAGAGGTCCCCCAGTTCAAATCTGGGTGCCCCCTTTATAGAAGCAACTTCCCTGCACTGGAGCGGCTTTTCAAGTAACTGCCGTTGCCCATCCTGCACAGGAAACACTGAAGGGGGGGTGTTTTGCTACCACAGCAAGGTTCCTTCTACGATGAACACCTCAAAGACACAAAGATCCGTGTTGCATCGTGAGATGTTGCAAAACATGCACTGCAGCCCCGAAACGAGAGCATGAAAGCGTTGCACGTACATACGGTCAGCGCGGATGCACTCTATGAGTGCATCTGCGCAATATCTTCCGTCCATCTGAACTCTACCACTCAGCCATTTCCATTTCCGATGCAAATGCCATTGAAGTCAGACAGTCATTTTGGAGTTAGGTTCCACATACAAAACATCTGTACTGCACGTAAACTGTTGAAAGGCACAGACAACAGAGTTGTTTTAGACAATTGTCACTGTAGTATGTGGAAAGTGTAAACATGCACCGCCGTTTTCTCGTGGGAGTATAGCTCAGTGGTAGAGCATTTGACTGCAGATCCAGATGTCCCCAGTACAAATCTGGGTGCCCCCTTTATACAAGCAACTTCCCTGCACTGGAGCGGCTTTTCAAGTAACTGCCGTTGCCCATCCTGCACAGGAAACACTGAAGGTGGTGTGTTTTGCTACCACAGCAAGGTTCCTTCTACGATGAACACCTCAAAGACACAAAGATCCGTGTTGCATCGTGAGATGTTGCAAAACATGCACTGCAGCGCAGAAACGAGAGCATGAAAGCGTTGCACGTGCATACGGTCAGCGCCGAGTTCATCGGAGCAATATCTTCCGTCCATCTGAACTCTACCACTCAGCCATTTCCATTTCCGATGCAAATGCCATTGAAGTCAGACAGTCATTTTGGAGTTAGGTTCCACATACAAAACATCTGTGCTGCACGTAAACTGTTGAAAGGCACAGACAAAAGAGTTGTTTTCGACAATTGTCACTGTAGTATGTGGAAAGTATAAACATGCACCGCAGTTTGCTGTTGGGGGTATAGCTCAGTGGTAGAGCATTTGACTGCAGATCAAGAGGTCCCCAGTTCAAATCTGGGTGCCCCCTTTATACAAGCAACTTCCCTGCACTGGAGCGGCTTTTCAAGTAACTGCCGTTGCCCATCCTGCACAGGAAACACTGAAGGAGGGGTGTTTTGCTACCACAGCAAGGTTCCTTCTACGATGAACACCTCAAAGACACGAAGATCCGTGTTGCATCGTGAGATGTTGCAAAACATGCACTGCAGCGCAGAAACGAGAGCATGAAAGCGTTGCATGTGCATCCGGTCAGCGCGGATGCACTCTATGAGTGCATCTGCGCAATATCTTCCGTCCATCTGAACTCTACCACTCAGCCATTTCCATTTCCGATGCAAATGCCATTGAAGTCAGACAGTCATTTTGGAGTTAGGTTCCACATACAAAACATCTGTGCTGCACGTAAACTGTTGAAAGGCACAGACAAAAGAGTTGTTTTCGACAATTGTCACTGTAGTATGTGGAAAGTATAAACATGCACCGCAGTTTTCCCTTGGGGGTATAGCTCAGTGGTAGAGCATTTGACTGCAGATCAAGAGGTCCCCAGTTCAAATCTGAGTGCCCCCTTTTTAGAAGCAACTTCCCTGCACTGGAGCGGCTTTTCAAGTAACTGCCGTTGCCCATCCTGCACAGGAAACACTGAAGGTGGTGTGTTTTGCTACCACAGCAAGGTTCCTTCTACGATGAACACCTCAAAGACACGAAGATCCGTGTTGCATCGTGAGATGTTGCAAAACATGCACTGCAGCGCTGAAACGAGAGCATGAAAGCATTGCACGTGCATACGGTCAGCGCCGAGGTCATCGGAGCAATATCTTCCGTCCATCTGGACTCTACCACTCAGCCATTTCCATTTCCGATGCAAATGCCATTGAAGTCAGACAGTCATTTTGGAGTTAGGTTCCATATACAAAACATCTGTGCTGCACGTAAACTGTTGAAAGGCGCAGACAAGAGAGTTGTTTTAGACAATTGTCACTGTAGTATGTGGAAAGTGTAAACATGCACCGCCGTTTTCTCGTGGGAGTATAGCTCAGTGGTAGAGCATTTGACTGCAGATCAAGAGGTCCCCAGTTCAAATCTGGGTGCCCCCTTTATAGAAGCAACTTCCCGGCACTGGAGCGGCTTTTCAAGTAACTGCCGTTGCCCATCCTGCACAGGAAACACTGAAGGAGGGGTGTTTTGCTACCACAGCAAGGTTCCTTCTACGATGAACACCTCAAAGACACAAAGATCCGTGTTGCATCGTGAGATGTTGCAAAACATGCACTGCAGCCCCGAAACGAGAGCATGAAAGCGTTGCACGTACATACGGTCAGCGCGGATGCACTCTATGAGTGCATCTGCGCAATATCTTCCGTCCATCTGAACTCTACCACTCAGCCATTTCCATTTCCGATGCAAATGCCATTGAAGTCAGACAGTCATTTTGGAGTTAGGTTCCACATACAAAACATCTGTGCTGCACGTAAACTGATGAAAGGCGCAGACAAGAGAGTTGTTTTAGACAATTGTCATTGTAGTATGTGGAAAGTGTAAACATGCACCGCCGTTTTCTCGTGGGAGTATAGCTCAGTGGTAGAGCATTTGACTGCAGATCCAGATGTCCCCAGTACAAATCTGGGTGCCCCCTTTATGCAAGCAACTTCCCTGCACTGGAGCGGCTTTTCAAGTGACTGCCGTTGCACAGGAAACACTGAAGGAGGGGTGTTTTGCTACCACAGCAAGGTTCCTTCTTTGATGAACACCTCAAAGACACAAAGATCCGTGTTGCATCGTGAGATGTTGCAAAACATGCACTGCATCGCCGAAACGAGAGCATGAAAGCATTGCACGTGCATACGGTCAGCGCCGAGGTCATCGGAGCAATATCTTCCGTCCATCTGGACTCTACCACTCAGCCATTTCCATTTCCGATGCAAATGCCATTGAAGTCAGACAGTCATTTTGGAGTTAGGTTCCACAAACAAAACATCTGTGCTGCACGTAAACTGTTGAAAGGCACAGACAAAAGAGTTGTTTTCGACAATTGTCACTGTAGTATGTGGAAAGTATAAACATGCACCGCAGTTTGCTGTTGGGGGTATAGCTCAGTGGTAGAGCATTTGAGTGCAAATCAAGAGGTCCCCAGTTCAAATCTGGGTGCCCCCTTTATACAAGCAACTTCCCTGCACTGGAGCGGCTTTTCAAGTAACTGCCGTTGCCCATCCTGCACAGGAAACACTGAAGGAGGGGTGTTTTGCTACCACAGCAAGGTTCCTTCTACGATGAACACCTCAAAGACACGAAGATCCGTGTTGCATCGTGAGATGTTGCAAAACATGCACTGCAGCGCAGAAACGAGAGCATGAAAGCGTTGCATGTGCATCCGGTCAGCGCGGATGCACTCTATGAGTGCATCTGCGCAATATCTTCCGTCCATCTGAACTCTACCACTCAGCCATTTCCATTTCCGATGCAAATGCCATTGAAGTCAGACAGTCATTTTGGAGTTAGGTTCCACATACAAAACATCTGTGCTGCACGTAAACTGTTGAAAGGCACAGACAAAAGAGTTGTTTTCGACAATTGTCACTGTAGTATGTGGAAAGTATAAACATGCACCGCAGTTTTCCCTTGGGGGTATAGCTCAGTGGTAGAGCATTTGACTGCAGATCAAGAGGTCCCCAGTTCAAATCTGAGTGCCCCCTTTTTAGAAGCAACTTCCCTGCACTGGAGCGGCTTTTCAAGTAACTGCCGTTGCCCATCCTGCACAGGAAACACTGAAGGTGGTGTGTTTTGCTACCACAGCAAGGTTCCTTCTACGATGAACACCTCAAAGACACGAAGATCCGTGTTGCATCGTGAGATGTTGCAAAACATGCACTGCAGCGCTGAAACGAGAGCATGAAAGCATTGCACGTGCATACGGTCAGCGCCGAGGTCATCGGAGCAATATCTTCCGTCCATCTGGACTCTACCACTCAGCCATTTCCATTTCCGATGCAAATGCCATTGAAGTCAGACAGTCATTTTGGAGTTAGGTTCCATATACAAAACATCTGTGCTGCACGTAAACTGTTGAAAGGCGCAGACAAGAGAGTTGTTTTAGACAATTGTCACTGTAGTATGTGGAAAGTGTAAACATGCACCGCCGTTTTCTCGTGGGAGTATAGCTCAGTGGTAGAGCATTTGACTGCAGATCAAGAGGTCCCCAGTTCAAATCTGGGTGCCCCCTTTACACAAGCAACTTCCCGGCACTGGAGCGGCTTTTCAAGTAACTGCCGTTGCCCATCCTGCACAGGAAACACTGAAGGAGGGGTGTTTTGCTACCACAGCAAGGTTCCTTCTACGATGAACACCTCAAAGACACAAAGATCCGTGTTGCATCGTGAGATGTTGCAAAACATGCACTGCAGCCCCGAAACGAGAGCATGAAAGCGTTGCACGTACATACGGTCAGCGCGGATGCACTCTATGAGTGCATCTGCGCAATATCTTCCGTCCATCTGAACTCTACCACTCAGCCATTTCCATTTCCGATGCAAATGCCATTGAAGTCAGACAGTCATTTTGGAGTTAGGTTCCACATACAAAACATCTGTGCTGCACGTAAACTGTTGAAAGGCACAGACAACAGAGTTGTTTTAGACAATTGTCACTGTAGTATGTGGAAAGTGTAAACATGCACCGCAGTTTTCCAGTGGGGGTGTCGCTCAGTGGAGCATTTGACTGCAGATCAAGAGGTCCCCAGTTCAAATCTGGGTGCCCCCTTTACACAAGCAACTTCCCGGCACTGGAGCGGCTTTTCAAGTGACTGCCGTTGCCCCTCCTGCACAGGAAACACTGAAGGAGGGGTGTTTTGCTACTACAGCAAGGTTCCTTCTACGATGAACACCTCAAAGACACGAAGATCCGTGTTGCATCATGAGATGTTGCAAAACATGCACTGCAGCGCTGAAACGAGAGCATGAAAGCATCGCACGTGCATATGGTCAGCGCGGATGCACTCGATGAGTGCATCTGCGCAATATCTTCCGTCCATCTGAACTCTACCACTCAGCCATTTCCATTTCCGATGCAAATGCCATTGAAGTCAGACAGTCATTTTGGAGTTAGGTTCCACATACAAAACATCTGTGCTGCACGTAAACTGTTGAAAGGCACAGACAAAAGAGTTGTTTTCGACAATTGTCACTGTAGTATGTGGAAAGTATAAACATGCACCGTAGTTTTCAGTTGGGGGTATAGCTCAGTGGTAGAGCATTTAACTGCAGATCAAGAGGTCCCCAGTTCAAATCTGGGTGCCCCCTTTATACAAGCAACTTCCCTGCACTGGAGCGGCTTTTCAAGTAACTGCCGTTGCCCCTCCTGCACAGGAAACACTGAAGGAGGGGTGTTTTGCTACCACAGCAAGGTTCCTTCTACGATGAACACCTCAAAGACACAAAGATCCGTGTTGCATCGTGAGATGTTGCAAAACATGCACTGCAGCCCCGAAACGAGAGCATGAAAGCGTTGCACGTACATTCGGTCAGCGCGGATGCACTCTATGAGTGCATCTGCGCAATATCTTCCGTCCATCTGAACTCTACCACTCAGCCATTTCCATTTCCGATGCAAATGCCATTGAAGTCAGACAGTCATTTTGGAGTTAGGTTCCACATACAAAACATCTGTGCTGCACGTAAACTGATGAAAGGCGCAGACAAGAGAGTTGTTTTAGACAATTGTCATTGTAGTATGTGGAAAGTGTAAACATGCACCGCCGTTTTCTCGTGGGAGTATAGCTCAGTGGTAGAGCATTTGACTGCAGATCCAGATGTCCCCAGTACAAATCTGGGTGCCCCCTTTATACAAGCAACTTCCCTGCACTGGAGCGGCTTTTCAAGTAACTGCCGTTGCCCATCCTGCACAGGAAACACTGAAGGAGGGGTGTTTTGATACCACAGCAAGGTTCCTTCTACGATGAACACCTCAAAGACACGAAGATCCGTGTTGCATCGTGAGATGTTACAAAACATGCACTGCAGCGCTGAAACGAGAGCATGAAAGCATTGCACGTGCATACGGTCAGCGCCGAGGTCATCGGAGCAATATCTTCCGTCCATCTGGACTCTACCACTCAGCCATTTCCATTTCCGATGCAAATGCCATTGAAGTCAGACAGTCATTTTGGAGTTAGGTTCCACATACAAAACATCTGTACTGCACGTAAACTGTTGAAAGGCGCAGACAAGAGAGTTGTTTTAGACAATTGTCACTGTAGTATGTGGAAAGTGTAAACATGCACCGCAGTTTGCTGTTGGGGGTATAGCTCAGTGGTAGAGCATTTGACTGCAGATCAAGAGGTCCCCCAGTTCAAATCTGGGTGCCCCCTTTATAGAAGCAACTTCCCTGCACTGGAGCGGCTTTTCAAGTAACTGCCGTTGCCCATCCTGCACAGGAAACACTGAAGGGGGGGTGTTTTGCTACCACAGCAAGGTTCCTTCTACGATGAACACCTCAAAGACACAAAGATCCGTGTTGCATCGTGAGATGTTGCAAAACATGCACTGCAGCCCCGAAACGAGAGCATGAAAGCGTTGCACGTACATACGGTCAGCGCGGATGCACTCTATGAGTGCATCTGCGCAATATCTTCCGTCCATCTGAACTCTACCACTCAGCCATTTCCATTTCCGATGCAAATGCCATTGAAGTCAGACAGTCATTTTGGAGTTAGGTTCCACATACAAAACATCTGTACTGCACGTAAACTGTTGAAAGGCACAGACAACAGAGTTGTTTTAGACAATTGTCACTGTAGTATGTGGAAAGTGTAAACATGCACCGCCGTTTTCTCGTGGGAGTATAGCTCAGTGGTAGAGCATTTGACTGCAGATCCAGATGTCCCCAGTACAAATCTGGGTGCCCCCTTTATACAAGCAACTTCCCTGCACTGGAGCGGCTTTTCAAGTAACTGCCGTTGCCCATCCTGCACAGGAAACACTGAAGGTGGTGTGTTTTGCTACCACAGCAAGGTTCCTTCTACGATGAACACCTCAAAGACACAAAGATCCGTGTTGCATCGTGAGATGTTGCAAAACATGCACTGCAGCGCAGAAACGAGAGCATGAAAGCGTTGCACGTGCATACGGTCAGCGCCGAGTTCATCGGAGCAATATCTTCCGTCCATCTGAACTCTACCACTCAGCCATTTCCATTTCCGATGCAAATGCCATTGAAGTCAGACAGTCATTTTGGAGTTAGGTTCCACATACAAAACATCTGTGCTGCACGTAAACTGTTGAAAGGCACAGACAAAAGAGTTGTTTTCGACAATTGTCACTGTAGTATGTGGAAAGTATAAACATGCACCGCAGTTTGCTGTTGGGGGTATAGCTCAGTGGTAGAGCATTTGACTGCAGATCAAGAGGTCCCCAGTTCAAATCTGGGTGCCCCCTTTATACAAGCAACTTCCCTGCACTGGAGCGGCTTTTCAAGTAACTGCCGTTGCCCATCCTGCACAGGAAACACTGAAGGAGGGGTGTTTTGCTACCACAGCAAGGTTCCTTCTACGATGAACACCTCAAAGACACGAAGATCCGTGTTGCATCGTGAGATGTTGCAAAACATGCACTGCAGCGCAGAAACGAGAGCATGAAAGCGTTGCATGTGCATCCGGTCAGCGCGGATGCACTCTATGAGTGCATCTGCGCAATATCTTCCGTCCATCTGAACTCTACCACTCAGCCATTTCCATTTCCGATGCAAATGCCATTGAAGTCAGACAGTCATTTTGGAGTTAGGTTCCACATACAAAACATCTGTGCTGCACGTAAACTGTTGAAAGGCACAGACAAAAGAGTTGTTTTCGACAATTGTCACTGTAGTATGTGGAAAGTATAAACATGCACCGCAGTTTTCCCTTGGGGGTATAGCTCAGTGGTAGAGCATTTGACTGCAGATCAAGAGGTCCCCAGTTCAAATCTGAGTGCCCCCTTTTTAGAAGCAACTTCCCTGCACTGGAGCGGCTTTTCAAGTAACTGCCGTTGCCCATCCTGCACAGGAAACACTGAAGGTGGTGTGTTTTGCTACCACAGCAAGGTTCCTTCTACGATGAACACCTCAAAGACACGAAGATCCGTGTTGCATCGTGAGATGTTGCAAAACATGCACTGCAGCGCTGAAACTAGAGCATGAAAGCATTGCACGTGCATACGGTCAGCGCCGAGGTCATCGGAGCAATATCTTCCGTCCATCTGGACTCTACCACTCAGCCATTTCCATTTCCGATGCAAATGCCATTGAAGTCAGACAGTCATTTTGGAGTTAGGTTCCATATACAAAACATCTGTGCTGCACGTAAACTGTTGAAAGGCGCAGACAAGAGAGTTGTTTTAGACAATTGTCACTGTAGTATGTGGAAAGTGTAAACATGCACCGCCGTTTTCTCGTGGGAGTATAGCTCAGTGGTAGAGCATTTGACTGCAGATCAAGAGGTCCCCAGTTCAAATCTGGGTGCCCCCTTTATAGAAGCAACTTCCCGGCACTGGAGCGGCTTTTCAAGTAACTGCCGTTGCCCATCCTGCACAGGAAACACTGAAGGAGGGGTGTTTTGCTACCACAGCAAGGTTCCTTCTACGATGAACACCTCAAAGACACAAAGATCCGTGTTGCATCGTGAGATGTTGCAAAACATGCACTGCAGCCCCGAAACGAGAGCATGAAAGCGTTGCACGTACATACGGTCAGCGCGGATGCACTCTATGAGTGCATCTGCGCAATATCTTCCGTCCATCTGAACTCTACCACTCAGCCATTTCCATTTCCGATGCAAATGCCATTGAAGTCAGACAGTCATTTTGGAGTTAGGTTCCACATACAAAACATCTGTGCTGCACGTAAACTGATGAAAGGCGCAGACAAGAGAGTTGTTTTAGACAATTGTCATTGTAGTATGTGGAAAGTGTAAACATGCACCGCCGTTTTCTCGTGGGAGTATAGCTCAGTGGTAGAGCATTTGACTGCAGATCCAGATGTCCCCAGTACAAATCTGGGTGCCCCCTTTATGCAAGCAACTTCCCTGCACTGGAGCGGCTTTTCAAGTGACTGCCGTTGCACAGGAAACACTGAAGGAGGGGTGTTTTGCTACCACAGCAAGGTTCCTTCTTTGATGAACACCTCAAAGACACAAAGATCCGTGTTGCATCGTGAGATGTTGCAAAACATGCACTGCATCGCCGAAACGAGAGCATGAAAGCATTGCACGTGCATACGGTCAGCGCCGAGGTCATCGGAGCAATATCTTCCGTCCATCTGGACTCTACCACTCAGCCATTTCCATTTCCGATGCAAATGCCATTGAAGTCAGACAGTCATTTTGGAGTTAGGTTCCACAAACAAAACATCTGTGCTGCACGTAAACTGTTGAAAGGCACAGACAAAAGAGTTGTTTTCGACAATTGTCACTGTAGTATGTGGAAAGTATAAACATGCACCGCAGTTTGCTGTTGGGGGTATAGCTCAGTGGTAGAGCATTTGAGTGCAAATCAAGAGGTCCCCAGTTCAAATCTGGGTGCCCCCTTTATACAAGCAACTTCCCTGCACTGGAGCGGCTTTTCAAGTAACTGCCGTTGCCCATCCTGCACAGGAAACACTGAAGGAGGGGTGTTTTGCTACCACAGCAAGGTTCCTTCTACGATGAACACCTCAAAGACACGAAGATCCGTGTTGCATCGTGAGATGTTGCAAAACATGCACTGCAGCGCAGAAACGAGAGCATGAAAGCGTTGCATGTGCATCCGGTCAGCGCGGATGCACTCTATGAGTGCATCTGCGCAATATCTTCCGTCCATCTGAACTCTACCACTCAGCCATTTCCATTTCCGATGCAAATGCCATTGAAGTCAGACAGTCATTTTGGAGTTAGGTTCCACATACAAAACATCTGTGCTGCACGTAAACTGTTGAAAGGCACAGACAAAAGAGTTGTTTTCGACAATTGTCACTGTAGTATGTGGAAAGTATAAACATGCACCGCAGTTTTCCCTTGGGGGTATAGCTCAGTGGTAGAGCATTTGACTGCAGATCAAGAGGTCCCCAGTTCAAATCTGAGTGCCCCCTTTTTAGAAGCAACTTCCCTGCACTGGAGCGGCTTTTCAAGTAACTGCCGTTGCCCATCCTGCACAGGAAACACTGAAGGTGGTGTGTTTTGCTACCACAGCAAGGTTCCTTCTACGATGAACACCTCAAAGACACGAAGATCCGTGTTGCATCGTGAGATGTTGCAAAACATGCACTGCAGCGCTGAAACGAGAGCATGAAAGCATTGCACGTGCATACGGTCAGCGCCGAGGTCATCGGAGCAATATCTTCCGTCCATCTGGACTCTACCACTCAGCCATTTCCATTTCCGATGCAAATGCCATTGAAGTCAGACAGTCATTTTGGAGTTAGGTTCCATATACAAAACATCTGTGCTGCACGTAAACTGTTGAAAGGCGCAGACAAGAGAGTTGTTTTAGACAATTGTCACTGTAGTATGTGGAAAGTGTAAACATGCACCGCCGTTTTCTCGTGGGAGTATAGCTCAGTGGTAGAGCATTTGACTGCAGATCAAGAGGTCCCCAGTTCAAATCTGGGTGCCCCCTTTACACAAGCAACTTCCCGGCACTGGAGCGGCTTTTCAAGTAACTGCCGTTGCCCATCCTGCACAGGAAACACTGAAGGAGGGGTGTTTTGCTACCACAGCAAGGTTCCTTCTACGATGAACACCTCAAAGACACAAAGATCCGTGTTGCATCGTGAGATGTTGCAAAACATGCACTGCAGCCCCGAAACGAGAGCATGAAAGCGTTGCACGTACATACGGTCAGCGCGGATGCACTCTATGAGTGCATCTGCGCAATATCTTCCGTCCATCTGAACTCTACCACTCAGCCATTTCCATTTCCGATGCAAATGCCATTGAAGTCAGACAGTCATTTTGGAGTTAGGTTCCACATACAAAACATCTGTGCTGCACGTAAACTGTTGAAAGGCACAGACAACAGAGTTGTTTTAGACAATTGTCACTGTAGTATGTGGAAAGTGTAAACATGCACCGCAGTTTTCCAGTGGGGGTGTCGCTCAGTGGAGCATTTGACTGCAGATCAAGAGGTCCCCAGTTCAAATCTGGGTGCCCCCTTTACACAAGCAACTTCCCGGCACTGGAGCGGCTTTTCAAGTGACTGCCGTTGCCCCTCCTGCACAGGAAACACTGAAGGAGGGGTGTTTTGCTACTACAGCAAGGTTCCTTCTACGATGAACACCTCAAAGACACGAAGATCCGTGTTGCATCATGAGATGTTGCAAAACATGCACTGCAGCGCTGAAACGAGAGCATGAAAGCATCGCACGTGCATATGGTCAGCGCGGATGCACTCGATGAGTGCATCTGCGCAATATCTTCCGTCCATCTGAACTCTACCACTCAGCCATTTCCATTTCCGATGCAAATGCCATTGAAGTCAGACAGTCATTTTGGAGTTAGGTTCCACATACAAAACATCTGTGCTGCACGTAAACTGTTGAAAGGCACAGACAAAAGAGTTGTTTTCGACAATTGTCACTGTAGTATGTGGAAAGTATAAACATGCACCGTAGTTTTCAGTTGGGGGTATAGCTCAGTGGTAGAGCATTTAACTGCAGATCAAGAGGTCCCCAGTTCAAATCTGGGTGCCCCCTTTATACAAGCAACTTCCCTGCACTGGAGCGGCTTTTCAAGTAACTGCCGTTGCCCATCCTGCACAGGAAACACTGAAGGAGGGGTGTTTTGATACCACAGCAAGGTTCCTTGTACGATGAACACCTCAAAGACACGAAGATCCGTGTTGCATCGTGAGATGTTGCAAAACATGCACTGCAGCGCTGAAACGAGAGCATGAAAGCATTGCACGTGCATACGGTCAGCGCCGAGGTCATCGGAGCAATATCTTCCGTCCATCTGGACTCTACCACTCAGCCATTTCCATTTCCGATGCAAATGCCATTGAAGTCAGCCAGTCATTTTGGAGTTAGGTTCCACATACAAAACATCTGTGCTGCACGTAAACTGTTGAAAGGCGCAGACAAGAGAGTTGTTTTAGACAATTGTCACTGTAGTATGTGGAAAGTGTAAACATGCACCGCAGTTTGCTGTTGGGGGTATAGCTCAGTGGTAGAGCATTTGACTGCAGATCAAGAGGTCCCCCAGTTCAAATCTGGGTGCCCCCTTTATAGAAGCAACTTCCCTGCACTGGGGCGGCTTTTCAAGTAACTGCCGTTGACCATCCTGCACAGGAAACACTGAAGGGGGGGTGTTTTGCTACCACAGCAAGGTTCCTTCTACGATGAACACCTCAAAGACACAATGATCCGTGTTGCATCGTGAGATGTTGCAAAACATGCACTGCAGCCCCGAAACGAGAGCATGAAAGCGTTGCACGTACATACGGTCAGCGCGGATGCACTCTATGAGTGCATCTGCGCAATATCTTCCGTCCATCTGAACTCTACCACTCAGCCATTTCCATTTCCGATGCAAATGCCATTGAAGTCAGACAGTCATTTTGGAGTTAGGTTCCACATACAAAACATCTGTACTGCACGTAAACTGTTGAAAGGCACAGACAACAGAGTTGTTTTAGACAATTGTCACTGTAGTATGTGGAAAGTGTAAACATGCACCGCAGTTTTCCAGTGGGGGTGTAGCTCAGTGGAGCATTTGACTGCAGATCAAGAGGTCCCCAGTTCAAATCTGGGTGCCCCCTTTACACAAGCAACTTCCCGGCACTGGAGCGGCTTTTCAAGTAACTGCCGTTGCCCCTCCTGCACAGGAAACACTGAAGGAGGGGTGTTTTGCTACCACAGCAAGGTTCCTTCTACGATGAACACCTCAAAGACACGAAGATCCGTGTTGCATCGTGAGATGTTGCAAAACATGCACTGCAGCGCTGAAACGAGAGCATGAAAGCATCGCACGTGCATATGGTCAGCGCGGATGCACTCGATGAGTGCATCTGCGCAATATCTTCCGTCCATCTGAACTCTACCACTCAGCCATTTCCATTTCCGATGCAAATGCCATTGAAGTCAGACAGTCATTTTGGAGTTAGGTTCCACATACAAAACATCTGTGCTGCACGTAAACTGTTGAAAGGCACAGACAAAAGAGTTGTTTTCGACAATTGTCACTGTAGTATGTGGAAAGTATAAACATGCACCGCAGTTTTCTGTTGGGGGTATAGCTCAGTGGTAGAGCATTTGACTGCAGATCAAGAGGTCCCCAGTTCAAATCTGGGTGCCCCCTTTATAGAAGCAACTTCCCGGCACTGGAGCGGCTTTTCAAGTAACTGCCGTTGCCCATTCTGCACAGGAAACACTGAAGGAGGGGTGTTTTGCTACCACAGCAAGGTTCCTTCTACGATGAACACCTCAAAGACACAAAGATCCGTGTTGCATCGTGAGATGTTGCAAAACATGCACTGCAGCCCCGAAACGAGAGCATGAAAGCGTTGCACGTACATACGGTCAGCGCGGATGCACTCTATGAGTGCATCTGCGCAATATCTTCCGTCCATCTGAACTCAACCACTCAGCCATTTCCATTTCCGATGCAAATGCCATTGAAGTCAGACAGTCATTTTGGTGTTAGGTTCCACATACAAAACATCTGTGCTGCACGTAAACTGATGAAAGGCGCAGACAAGAGAGTTGTTTTAGACAATTGTCATTGTAGTATGTGGAAAGTGTAAACATGCACCGCCGTTTTCTCGTGGGAGTATAGCTCAGTGGTAGAGCATTTGACTGCAGATCCAGATGTCCCCAGTACAAATCTGGGTGCCCCCTTTATACAAGCAACTTCCCTGCACTGGAGCGGCTTTTCAAGTAACTGCCGTTGCCCCTCCTGCACGGGAAACACTGAAGGAGGGGTGTTTTGCTACACAGCAAGGTTCCTTCTACGATGAACACCTCAAAGACACGAAGATCCGTGTTGCATCGTGAGATGTTGCAAAACATGCACTGCAGCGCTGAAACGAGAGCATGAAAGCATTGCACGTGCATACGGTCAGCGCCGAGGTCATCGGAGCAATATCTTCCGTCCATCTGGACTCTACCACTCAGCCATTTCCATTTCCGATGCAAATGCCATTGAAGTCAGACAGTCATTTTGGAGTTAGGTTCCACAAACAAAACATCTGTGCTGCACGTAAACTGTTGAAAGGCGCAGACAAGAGAGTTGTTTTAGACAATTGTCACTGTAGTATGTGGAAAGTGTAAACATGCACCGCAGTTTTCTGTTGGGGGTATAGCTCAGTGGTGGGGCGTTTGACTGCAGATCGAGAGGTCCCCAGTTCAAATCTGGGTGCCCCCTTTATAGAAGCGACTTCGCGGCACTGGAGCGGCTTTTCAAGTAACTGCCGTTGCCCCTCCTGCACAGGAAACACTGAAGGAGGGGTGTTTTGCTACCACAGCAAGGTTCCTTCTACGATGAACACCTCAAGACACAAAGATCCGTGTTGCATCGTGAGATGTTGCAAAACATGCACTGCAGCGCAGAAACGTGAGCATGAAAGCGTTGCACGTGCATCCGGTCAGCGCGGATGCACTCTATGAGTGCATCTGCGCAATATCTTCCGTCCATCTGAACTCTACCACTCAGCCATTTCCATTTCCGATGCAAATGCCATTGAAGTCAGACAGTCATTTTGGTGTTAGGTTCCACATACAAAACATCTGTGCTGCACGTAAACTGATGAAAGGCGCAGACAAGAGAGTTGTTTTAGACAATTGTCATTGTAGTATGTGGAAAGTGTAAACATGCACCGCCGTTTTCTCGTGGGAGTATAGCTCAGTGGTAGAGCATTTGACTGCAGATCCAGATGTCCCCAGTACAAATCTGGGTGCCCCCTTTATACAAGCAACTTCCCTGCACTGGAGCGGCTTTTCAAGTAACTGCCGTTGCCCCTCCTGCACGGGAAACACTGAAGGAGGGGTGTTTTGCTACACAGCAAGGTTCCTTCTACGATGAACACCTCAAAGACACGAAGATCCGTGTTGCATCGTGAGATGTTGCAAAACATGCACTGCAGCGCTGAAACGAGAGCATGAAAGCATTGCACGTGCATACGGTCAGCGCCGAGGTCATCGGAGCAATATCTTCCGTCCATCTGGACTCTACCACTCAGCCATTTCCATTTCCGATGCAAATGCCATTGAAGTCAGACAGTCATTTTGGAGTTAGGTTCCACAAACAAAACATCTGTGCTGCACGTAAACTGTTGAAAGGCGCAGACAAGAGAGTTGTTTTAGACAATTGTCACTGTAGTATGTGGAAAGTGTAAACATGCACCGCAGTTTTCTGTTGGGGGTATAGCTCAGTGGTAGAGCATTTGACTGCAGATCAAGAGGTCCCCAGTTCAAATCTGGGTGCCCCCTTTATAGAAGCGACTTCGCGGCACTGGAGCGGCTTTTCAAGTAACTGCCGTTGCCCATCCTGCACAGGAAACACTGAAGGAGGGGTGTTTTGCTACCACAGCAAGGTTCCTTCTACGATGAACACCTCAAAGACACAAAGATCCGTGTTGCATCGTGAGATGTTGCAAAACATGCACTGCAGCCCCGAAACGAGAGCATGAAAGCGTTGCACGTACATTCGGTCAGCGCGGATGCACTCTATGAGTGCATCTGCGCAATATCTTCCGTCCATCTGAACTCTACCACTCAGCCATTTCCATTTCCGATGCAAATGCCATTGAAGTCAGACAGTCATTTTGGAGTTAGGTTCCACATACAAAACATCTGTGCTGCACGTAAACTGATGAAAGGCGCAGACAAGAGAGTTGTTTTAGACAATTGTCATTGTAGTATGTGGAAAGTGTAAACATGCACCGCCGTTTTCTCGTGGGAGTATAGCTCAGTGGTAGAGCATTTGACTGCAGATCCAGATGTCCCCAGTACAAATCTGGGTGCCCCCTTTATACAAGCAACTTCCCTGCACTGGAGCGGCTTTTCAAGTAACTGCCGTTGCCCATCCTGCACAGGAAACACTGAAGGAGGGGTGTTTTGATACCACAGCAAGGTTCCTTCTACGATGAACACCTCAAAGACACAAAGATCCGTGTTGCATCGTGAGATGTTGCAAAACATGCACTGCAGCGCTGAAACGAGAGCATGAAAGCATCGCACGTGCATATGGTCAGCGCGGATGCACTCGATGAGTGCATCTGCGCAATATCTTCCGTCCATCTGAACTCTACCACTCAGCCATTTCCATTTCCGATGCAAATGCCATTGAAGTCAGACAGTCATTTTGGAGTTAGGTTCCACATACAAAACATCTGTGCTGCACGTAAACTGTTGAAAGGCACAGACAAAAGAGTTGTTTTCGACAATTGTCACTGTAGTATGTGGAAAGTATAAACATGCACCGCAGTTTTCCGTTGGGGGTATAGCTCAGTGGTAGAGCATTTGACTGCAGATCAAGAGGTCCCCAGTTCAAATCTGAGTGCCCCCTTTTTAGAAGCAACTTCCCTGCACTGGAGCGGCTTTTCAAGTAACTGCCGTTGCCCATCCTGCACAGGAAACACTGAAGGAGGGGTGTTTTGCTACCACAGCAAGGTTCCTTCTACGATGAACACCTCAAAGACACAAAGATCCGTGTTGCATCGTGAGATGTTGCAAAACATGCACTGCAGCCCCGAAACGAGAGCATGAAAGCGTTGCACGTACATACGGTCAGCGCGGATGCACTCTATGAGTGCATCTGCGCAATATCTTCCGTCCATCTGAACTCTACCACTCAGCCATTTCCATTTCCGATGCAAATGCCATTGAAGTCAGACAGTCATTTTGGAGTTAGGTTCCACATACAAAACATCTGTGCTGCACGTAAACTGATGAAAGGCGCAGACAAGAGAGTTGTTTTAGACAATTGTCATTGTAGTATGTGGAAAGTGTAAACATGCACCGCCGTTTTCTCGTGGGAGTATAGCTCAGTGGTAGAGCATTTGACTGCAGATCCAGATGTCCCCAGTACAAATCTGGGTGCCCCCTTTATGCAAGCAACTTCCCTGCACTGGAGCGGCTTTTCAAGTGACTGCCGTTGCACAGGAAACACTGAAGGAGGGGTGTTTTGCTACCACAGCAAGGTTCCTTCTTTGATGAACACCTCAAAGACACAAAGATCCGTGTTGCATCGTGAGATGTTGCAAAACATGCACTGCATCGCCGAAACGAGAGCATGAAAGCATTGCACGTGCATACGGTCAGCGCCGAGGTCATCGGAGCAATATCTTCCGTCCATCTGGACTCTACCACTCAGCCATTTCCATTTCCGATGCAAATGCCATTGAAGTCAGACAGTCATTTTGGAGTTAGGTTCCACAAACAAAACATCTGTGCTGCACGTAAACTGTTGAAAGGCGCAGACAAGAGAGTTGTTTTAGACAATTGTCACTGTAGTATGTGGAAAGTGTAAACATGCACCGCAGTTTTCTGTTGGGGGTATAGCTCAGTGGTAGAGCATTTGACTGCAGATCAAGAGGTCCCCAGTTCAAATCTGGGTGCCCCCTTTATAGAAGCGACTTCGCAGCACTGGAGCGGCTTTTCAAGTAACTGCCGTTGCCCATCCTGCACAGGAAACACTGAAGGAGGGGTGTTTTGCTACCACAGCAAGGTTCCTTCTACGATGAACACCTCAAAGACACAAAGATCCGTGTTGCATCGTGAGATGTTGCAAAACATGCACTGCAGCCCCGAAACGAGAGCATGAAAGCGTTGCACGTACATTCGGTCAGCGCGGATGCACTCTATGAGTGCATCTGCGCAATATCTTCCGTCCATCTGAACTCTACCACTCAGCCATTTCCATTTCCGATGCAAATGCCATTGAAGTCAGACAGTCATTTTGGAGTTAGGTTCCACATACAAAACATCTGTGCTGCACGTAAACTGATGAAAGGCGCAGACAAGAGAGTTGTTTTAGACAATTGTCATTGTAGTATGTGGAAAGTGTAAACATGCACCGCCGTTTTCTCGTGGGAGTATAGCTCAGTGGTAGAGCATTTGACTGCAGATCCAGATGTCCCCAGTACAAATCTGGGTGCCCCCTTTATACAAGCAACTTCCCTGCACTGGAGCGGCTTTTCAAGTAACTGCCGTTGCCCATCCTGCACAGGAAACACTGAAGGAGGGGTGTTTTGATACCACAGCAAGGTTCCTTCTACGATGAACACCTCAAAGACACGAAGATCCGTGTTGCATCGTGAGATGTTGCAAAACATGCACTGCAGCGCTGAAACGAGAGCATGAAAGCATTGCACGTGCATACGGTCAGCGCCGAGGTCATCGGAGCAATATCTTCCGTCCATCTGGACTCTACCACTCAGCCATTTCCATTTCCGATGCAAATGCCATTGAAGTCAGCCAGTCATTTTGGAGTTAGGTTCCACATACAAAACATCTGTGCTGCACGTAAACTGTTGAAAGGCGCAGACAAGAGAGTTGTTTTAGACAATTGTCACTGTAGTATGTGGAAAGTGTAAACATGCACCGCAGTTTGCTGTTGGGGGTATAGCTCAGTGGTAGAGCATTTGACTGCAGATCAAGAGGTCCCCCAGTTCAAATCTGGGTGCCCCCTTTATAGAAGCAACTTCCCTGCACTGGAGCGGCTTTTCAAGTAACTGCCGTTGCCCATCCTGCACAGGAAACACTGAAGGGGGGGTGTTTTGCTACCACAGCAAGGTTCCTTCTACGATGAACACCTCAAAGACACAAAGATCCGTGTTGCATCGTGAGATGTTGCAAAACATGCACTGCAGCCCCGAAACGAGAGCATGAAAGCGTTGCACGTACATACGGTCAGCGCGGATGCACTCTATGAGTGCATCTGCGCAATATCTTCCGTCCATCTGAACTCTACCACTCAGCCATTTCCATTTCCGATGCAAATGCCATTGAAGTCAGACAGTCATTTTGGAGTTAGGTTCCACATACAAAACATCTGTACTGCACGTAAACTGTTGAAAGGCGCAGACAAGAGAGTTGTTTTAGACAATTGTCACTGTAGTATGTGGAAAGTGTAAACATGCACCGCAGTTTGCTGTTGGGGGTATAGCTCAGTGGTAGAGCATTTGACTGCAGATCAAGAGGTCCCCCAGTTCAAATCTGGGTGCCCCCTTTATAGAAGCAACTTCCCTGCACTGGAGCGGCTTTTCAAGTAACTGCCGTTGCCCATCCTGCACAGGAAACACTGAAGGGGGGGTGTTTTGCTACCACAGCAAGGTTCCTTCTACGATGAACACCTCAAAGACACAAAGATCCGTGTTGCATCGTGAGATGTTGCAAAACATGCACTGCAGCCCCGAAACGAGAGCATGAAAGCGTTGCACGTACATACGGTCAGCGCGGATGCACTCTATGAGTGCATCTGCGCAATATCTTCCGTCCATCTGAACTCTACCACTCAGCCATTTCCATTTCCGATGCAAATGCCATTGAAGTCAGACAGTCATTTTGGAGTTAGGTTCCACATACAAAACATCTGTACTGCACGTAAACTGTTGAAAGGCACAGACAACAGAGTTGTTTTAGACAATTGTCACTGTAGTATGTGGAAAGTGTAAACATGCACCGCCGTTTTCTCGTGGGAGTATAGCTCAGTGGTAGAGCATTTGACTGCAGATCCAGATGTCCCCAGTACAAATCTGGGTGCCCCCTTTATACAAGCAACTTCCCTGCACTGGAGCGGCTTTTCAAGTAACTGCCGTTGCCCATCCTGCACAGGAAACACTGAAGGTGGTGTGTTTTGCTACCACAGCAAGGTTCCTTCTACGATGAACACCTCAAAGACACAAAGATCCGTGTTGCATCGTGAGATGTTGCAAAACATGCACTGCAGCGCAGAAACGAGAGCATGAAAGCGTTGCACGTGCATACGGTCAGCGCCGAGTTCATCGGAGCAATATCTTCCGTCCATCTGAACTCTACCACTCAGCCATTTCCATTTCCGATGCAAATGCCATTGAAGTCAGACAGTCATTTTGGAGTTAGGTTCCACATACAAAACATCTGTGCTGCACGTAAACTGTTGAAAGGCACAGACAAAAGAGTTGTTTTCGACAATTGTCACTGTAGTATGTGGAAAGTATAAACATGCACCGCAGTTTGCTGTTGGGGGTATAGCTCAGTGGTAGAGCATTTGACTGCAGATCAAGAGGTCCCCAGTTCAAATCTGGGTGCCCCCTTTATACAAGCAACTTCCCTGCACTGGAGCGGCTTTTCAAGTAACTGCCGTTGCCCATCCTGCACAGGAAACACTGAAGGAGGGGTGTTTTGCTACCACAGCAAGGTTCCTTCTACGATGAACACCTCAAAGACACGAAGATCCGTGTTGCATCGTGAGATGTTGCAAAACATGCACTGCAGCGCAGAAACGAGAGCATGAAAGCGTTGCATGTGCATCCGGTCAGCGCGGATGCACTCTATGAGTGCATCTGCGCAATATCTTCCGTCCATCTGAACTCTACCACTCAGCCATTTCCATTTCCGATGCAAATGCCATTGAAGTCAGACAGTCATTTTGGAGTTAGGTTCCACATACAAAACATCTGTGCTGCACGTAAACTGTTGAAAGGCACAGACAAAAGAGTTGTTTTCGACAATTGTCACTGTAGTATGTGGAAAGTATAAACATGCACCGCAGTTTTCCCTTGGGGGTATAGCTCAGTGGTAGAGCATTTGACTGCAGATCAAGAGGTCCCCAGTTCAAATCTGAGTGCCCCCTTTTTAGAAGCAACTTCCCTGCACTGGAGCGGCTTTTCAAGTAACTGCCGTTGCCCATCCTGCACAGGAAACACTGAAGGTGGTGTGTTTTGCTACCACAGCAAGGTTCCTTCTACGATGAACACCTCAAAGACACGAAGATCCGTGTTGCATCGTGAGATGTTGCAAAACATGCACTGCAGCGCTGAAACGAGAGCATGAAAGCATTGCACGTGCATACGGTCAGCGCCGAGGTCATCGGAGCAATATCTTCCGTCCATCTGGACTCTACCACTCAGCCATTTCCATTTCCGATGCAAATGCCATTGAAGTCAGACAGTCATTTTGGAGTTAGGTTCCATATACAAAACATCTGTGCTGCACGTAAACTGTTGAAAGGCGCAGACAAGAGAGTTGTTTTAGACAATTGTCACTGTAGTATGTGGAAAGTGTAAACATGCACCGCCGTTTTCTCGTGGGAGTATAGCTCAGTGGTAGAGCATTTGACTGCAGATCAAGAGGTCCCCAGTTCAAATCTGGGTGCCCCCTTTATAGAAGCAACTTCCCGGCACTGGAGCGGCTTTTCAAGTAACTGCCGTTGCCCATCCTGCACAGGAAACACTGAAGGAAGGTTGTTTTGCTACCACAGCAAGGTTCCTTCTACGATGAACACCTCAAAGACACAAAGATCCGTGTTGCATCGTGAGATGTTGCAAAACATGCACTGCAGCCCCGAAACGAGAGCATGAAAGCGTTGCACGTACATACGGTCAGCGCGGATGCACTCTATGAGTGCATCTGCGCAATATCTTCCGTCCATCTGAACTCTACCACTCAGCCATTTCCATTTCCGATGCAAATGCCATTGAAGTCAGACAGTCATTTTGGAGTTAGGTTCCACATACAAAACATCTGTGCTGCACGTAAACTGTTGAAAGGCACAGACAACAGAGTTGTTTTAGACAATTGTCACTGTAGTATGTGGAAAGTGTAAACATGCACCGCAGTTTTCCAGTGGGGGTGTCGCTCAGTGGAGCATTTGACTGCAGATCAAGAGGTCCCCAGTTCAAATCTGGGTGCCCCCTTTACACAAGCAACTTCCCGGCACTGGAGCGGCTTTTCAAGTGACTGCCGTTGCCCCTCCTGCACAGGAAACACTGAAGGAGGGGTGTTTTGCTACTACAGCAAGGTTCCTTCTACGATGAACACCTCAAAGACACGAAGATCCGTGTTGCATCATGAGATGTTGCAAAACATGCACTGCAGCGCTGAAACGAGAGCATGAAAGCATCGCACGTGCATATGGTCAGCGCGGATGCACTCGATGAGTGCATCTGCGCAATATCTTCCGTCCATCTGAACTCTACCACTCAGCCATTTCCATTTCCGATGCAAATGCCATTGAAGTCAGACAGTCATTTTGGAGTTAGGTTCCACATACAAAACATCTGTGCTGCACGTAAACTGTTGAAAGGCACAGACAAAAGAGTTGTTTTCGACAATTGTCACTGTAGTATGTGGAAAGTATAAACATGCACCGTAGTTTTCCGTTGGGGGTATAGCTCAGTGGTAGAGCATTTAACTGCAGATCAAGAGGTCCCCAGTTCAAATCTGGGTGCCCCCTTTATACAAGCAACTTCCCTGCACTGGAGCGGCTTTTCAAGTAACTGCCGTTGCCCATCCTGCACAGGAAACACTGAAGGAGGGGTGTTTTGATACCACAGCAAGGTTCCTTCTACGATGAACACCTCAAAGACACGAAGATCCGTGTTGCATCGTGAGATGTTGCAAAACATGCACTGCAGCGCTGAAACGAGAGCATGAAAGCATTGCACGTGCATACGGTCAGCGCCGAGGTCATCGGAGCAATATCTTCCGTCCATCTGGACTCTACCACTCAGCCATTTCCATTTCCGATGCAAATGCCATTGAAGTCAGCCAGTCATTTTGGAGTTAGGTTCCACATACAAAACATCTGTGCTGCACGTAAACTGTTGAAAGGCGCAGACAAGAGAGTTGTTTTAGACAATTGTCACTGTAGTATGTGGAAAGTGTAAACATGCACCGCAGTTTGCTGTTGGGGGTATAGCTCAGTGGTAGAGCATTTGACTGCAGATCAAGAGGTCCCCCAGTTCAAATCTGTGTGCCCCCTTTATAGAAGCAACTTCCCTGCACTGGGGCGGCTTTTCAAGTAACTGCCGTTGCCCATCCTGCACAGGAAACACTGAAGGGGGGGTGTTTTGCTACCACAGCAAGGTTCCTTCTACGATGAACACCTCAAAGACACAAAGATCCGTGTTGCATCGTGAGATGTTGCAAAACATGCACTGCAGCCCCGAAACGAGAGCATGAAAGCGTTGCACGTACATACGGTCAGCGCGGATGCACTCTATGAGTGCATCTGCGCAATATCTTCCGTCCATCTGAACTCTACCACTCAGCCATTTCCATTTCCGATGCAAATGCCATTGAAGTCAGACAGTCATTTTGGAGTTAGGTTCCACATACAAAACATCTGTACTGCACGTAAACTGTTGAAAGGCACAGACAACAGAGTTGTTTTAGACAATTGTCACTGTAGTATGTGGAAAGTGTAAACATGCACCGCAGTTTTCCAGTGGGGGTGTAGCTCAGTGGAGCATTTGACTGCAGATCAAGAGGTCCCCAGTTCAAATCTGGGTGCCCCCTTTACACAAGCAACTTCCCGGCACTGGAGCGGCTTTTCAAGTAACTGCCGTTGCCCCTCCTGCACAGGAAACACTGAAGGAGGGGTGTTTTGCTACCACAGCAAGGTTCCTTCTACGATGAACACCTCAAAGACACGAAGATCCGTGTTGCATCGTGAGATGTTGCAAAACATGCACTGCAGCGCTGAAACGAGAGCATGAAAGCATCGCACGTGCATATGGTCAGCGCGGATGCACTCGATGAGTGCATCTGCGCAATATCTTCCGTCCATCTGAACTCTACCACTCAGCCATTTCCATTTCCGATGCAAATGCCATTGAAGTCAGACAGTCATTTTGGAGTTAGGTTCCATATACAAAACATCTGTGCTGCACGTAAACTGTTGAAAGGCACAGACAAAAGAGTTGTTTTCGACAATTGTCACTGTAGTATGTGGAAAGTATAAACATGCACCGCAGTTTTCTGTTGGGGGTATAGCTCAGTGGTAGAGCATTTGACTGCAGATCAAGAGGTCCCCAGTTCAAATCTGGGTGCCCCCTTTATAGAAGCAACTTCCCGGCACTGGAGCGGCTTTTCAAGTAACTGCCGTTGCCCATCCTGCACAGGAAACACTGAAGGAGGGGTGTTTTGCTACCACAGCAAGGTTCCTTCTACGATGAACACCTCAAAGACACGAAGATCCGTGTTGCATCGTGAGATGTTGCAAAACATGCACTGCAGCCCCGAAACGAGAGCATGAAAGCGTTGCACGTACATACGGTCAGCGCGGATGCACTCTATGAGTGCATCTGCGCAATATCTTCCGTCCATCTGAACTCAACCACTCAGCCATTTCCATTTCCGATGCAAATGCCATTGAAGTCAGACAGTCATTTTGGTGTTAGGTTCCACATACAAAACATCTGTGCTGCACGTAAACTGATGAAAGGCGCAGACAAGAGAGTTGTTTTAGACAATTGTCATTGTAGTATGTGGAAAGTGTAAACATGCACCGCCGTTTTCTCGTGGGAGTATAGCTCAGTGGTAGAGCATTTGACTGCAGATCCAGATGTCCCCAGTACAAATCTGGGTGCCCCCTTTATACAAGCAACTTCCCTGCACTGGAGCGGCTTTTCAAGTAACTGCCGTTGCCCCTCCTGCACGGGAAACACTGAAGGAGGGGTGTTTTGCTACACAGCAAGGTTCCTTCTACGATGAACACCTCAAAGACACGAAGATCCGTGTTGCATCGTGAGATGTTGCAAAACATGCACTGCAGCGCTGAAACGAGAGCATGAAAGCATTGCACGTGCATACGGTCAGCGCCGAGGTCATCGGAGCAATATCTTCCGTCCATCTGGACTCTACCACTCAGCCATTTCCATTTCCGATGCAAATGCCATTGAAGTCAGACAGTCATTTTGGAGTTAGGTTCCACAAACAAAACATCTGTGCTGCACGTAAACTGTTGAAAGGCGCAGACAAGAGAGTTGTTTTAGACAATTGTCACTGTAGTATGTGGAAAGTGTAAACATGCACCGCAGTTTTCTGTTGGGGGTATAGCTCAGTGGTGGAGCGTTTGACTGCAGATCAAGAGGTCCCCAGTTCAAATCTGGGTGCCCCCTTTATAGAAGCGACTTCGCGGCACTGGAGCGGCTTTTCAAGTAACTGCCGTTGCCCCTCCTGCACAGGAAACACTGAAGGAGGGGTGTTTTGCTACCACAGCAAGGTTCCTTCTACGATGAACACCTCAAGACACAAAGATCCGTGTTGCATCGTGAGATGTTGCAAAACATGCACTGCAGCGCAGAAACGTGAGCATGAAAGCGTTGCACGTGCATCCGGTCAGCGCGGATGCACTCTATGAGTGCATCTGCGCAATATCTTCCGTCCATCTGAACTCTACCACTCAGCCATTTCCATTTCCGATGCAAATGCCATTGAAGTCAGACAGTCATTTTGGTGTTAGGTTCCACATACAAAACATCTGTGCTGCACGTAAACTGATGAAAGGCGCAGACAAGAGAGTTGTTTTAGACAATTGTCATTGTAGTATGTGGAAAGTGTAAACATGCACCGCCGTTTTCTCGTGGGAGTATAGCTCAGTGGTAGAGCATTTGACTGCAGATCCAGATGTCCCCAGTACAAATCTGGGTGCCCCCTTTATACAAGCAACTTCCCTGCACTGGAGCGGCTTTTCAAGTAACTGCCGTTGCCCCTCCTGCACGGGAAACACTGAAGGAGGGGTGTTTTGCTACACAGCAAGGTTCCTTCTACGATGAACACCTCAAAGACACGAAGATCCGTGTTGCATCGTGAGATGTTGCAAAACATGCACTGCAGCGCTGAAACGAGAGCATGAAAGCATTGCACGTGCATACGGTCAGCGCCGAGGTCATCGGAGCAATATCTTCCGTCCATCTGGACTCTACCACTCAGCCATTTCCATTTCCGATGCAAATGCCATTGAAGTCAGACAGTCATTTTGGAGTTAGGTTCCACAAACAAAACATCTGTGCTGCACGTAAACTGTTGAAAGGCGCAGACAAGAGAGTTGTTTTAGACAATTGTCACTGTAGTATGTGGAAAGTGTAAACATGCACCGCAGTTTTCTGTTGGGGGTATAGCTCAGTGGTAGAGCATTTGACTGCAGATCAAGAGGTCCCCAGTTCAAATCTGGGTGCCCCCTTTATAGAAGCGACTTCGCGGCACTGGAGCGGCTTTTCAAGTAACTGCCGTTGCCCATCCTGCACAGGAAACACTGAAGGAGGGGTGTTTTGCTACCACAGCAAGGTTCCTTCTACGATGAACACCTCAAAGACACAAAGATCCGTGTTGCATCGTGAGATGTTGCAAAACATGCACTGCAGCCCCGAAACGAGAGCATGAAAGCGTTGCACGTACATTCGGTCAGCGCGGATGCACTCTATGAGTGCATCTGCGCAATATCTTCCGTCCATCTGAACTCTACCACTCAGCCATTTCCATTTCCGATGCAAATGCCATTGAAGTCAGACAGTCATTTTGGAGTTAGGTTCCACATACAAAACATCTGTGCTGCACATAAACTGATGAAAGGCGCAGACAAGAGAGTTGTTTTAGACAATTGTCATTGTAGTATGTGGAAAGTGTAAACATGCACCGCCGTTTTCTCGTGGGAGTATAGCTCAGTGGTAGAGCATTTGACTGCAGATCCAGATGTCCCCAGTACAAATCTGGGTGCCCCCTTTATACAAGCAACTTCCCTGCACTGGAGCGGCTTTTCAAGTAACTGCCGTTGCCCATCCTGCACAGGAAACACTGAAGGAGGGGTGTTTTGATACCACAGCAAGGTTCCTTCTACGATGAACACCTCAAAGACACAAAGATCCGTGTTGCATCGTGAGATGTTGCAAAACATGCACTGCAGCGCTGAAACGAGAGCATGAAAGCATCGCACGTGCATATGGTCAGCGCGGATGCACTCGATGAGTGCATCTGCGCAATATCTTCCGTCCATCTGAACTCTACCACTCAGCCATTTCCATTTCCGATGCAAATGCCATTGAAGTCAGACAGTCATTTTGGAGTTAGGTTCCACATACAAAACATCTGTGCTGCACGTAAACTGTTGAAAGGCACAGACAAAAGAGTTGTTTTCGACAATTGTCACTGTAGTATGTGGAAAGTATAAACATGCACCGCAGTTTTCCGTTGGGGGTATAGCTCAGTGGTAGAGCATTTGACTGCAGATCAAGAGGTCCCCAGTTCAAATCTGAGTGCCCCCTTTTTAGAAGCAACTTCCCTGCACTGGAGCGGCTTTTCAAGTAACTGCCGTTGCCCATCCTGCACAGGAAACACTGAAGGGGGGGTGTTTTGCTACCACAGCAAGGTTCCTTCTACGATGAACACCTCAAAGACACGAAGATCCGTGTTGCATCGTGAGATGTTGCAAAACATGCACTGCAGCGCTGAAACGAGAGCATGAAAGCATTGCACGTGCATACGGTCAGCGCCGAGGTCATCGGAGCAATATCTTCCGTCCATCTGGACTCTACCACTCAGCCATTTCCATTTCCGATGCAAATGCCATTGAAGTCAGACAGTCATTTTGGAGTTAGGTTCCACATACAAAACATCTGTGATGCACGTAAACTGTTGAAAGGCACAGACAAAAGAGTTGTTTTCGACAATTGTCACTGTAGTATGTGGAAAGTATAAACATGCACCGTAGTTTTCAGTTGGGGGTATAGCTCAGTGGTAGAGCATTTGACTGCAGATCAAGAGGTCCCCAGCCCAAATCTGGGTGCCCCCTTTATACAAGCAACTTCCCTGCACTGGAGCGGCTTTTCAAGTAACTGCCGTTGCCCCTCCTGCACAGGAAACACTGAAGGAGGGGTGTTTTGCTACCACAGCAAGGTTCCTTCTACGATGAACACCTCAAGACACAAAGATCCGTGTTGCATCGTGAGATGTTGCAAAACATGCACTGCAGCGCAGAAACGTGAGCATGAAAGCGTTGCACGTGCATCCGGTCAGCGCGGATGCACTCTATGAGTGCATCTGCGCAATATCTTCCGTCCATCTGAACTCTACCACTCAGCCATTTCCATTTCCGATGCAAATGCCATTGAAGTCAGACAGTCATTTTGGTGTTAGGTTCCACATACAAAACATCTGTGCTGCACGTAAACTGATGAAAGGCGCAGACAAGAGAGTTGTTTTAGACAATTGTCATTGTAGTATGTGGAAAGTGT
This sequence comes from Chiloscyllium punctatum, assembly GCF_047496795.1. NCBI lineage: Eukaryota > Metazoa > Chordata > Chondrichthyes > Orectolobiformes > Hemiscylliidae > Chiloscyllium > Chiloscyllium punctatum. Next base: position 9,627,411 of record NC_092780.1, on the reverse strand, counting down.
AAACATGCACCGCCGTTTTCTCGTGGGAGTATAGCTCAGTGGTAGAGCATTTGACTGCAGATCCAGATGTCCCCAGTACAAATCTGGGTGCCCCCTTTATACAAGCAACTTCCCTGCACTGGAGCGGCTTTTCAAGTAACTGCCGTTGCCCCTCCTGCACGGGAAACACTGAAGGAGGGGTGTTTTGCTACACAGCAAGGTTCCTTCTACGATGAACACCTCAAAGACACGAAGATCCGTGTTGCATCGTGAGATGTTGCAAAACATGCACTGCAGCGCTGAAACGAGAGCATGAAAGCATTGCACGTGCATACGGTCAGCGCCGAGGTCATCGGAGCAATATCTTCCGTCCATCTGGACTCTACCACTCAGCCATTTCCATTTCCGATGCAAATGCCATTGAAGTCAGACAGTCATTTTGGAGTTAGGTTCCACAAACAAAACATCTGTGCTGCACGTAAACTGTTGAAAGGCGCAGACAAGAGAGTTGTTTTAGACAATTGTCACTGTAGTATGTGGAAAGTGTAAACATGCACCGCAGTTTTCTGTTGGGGGTATAGCTCAGTGGTAGAGCATTTGACTGCAGATCAAGAGGTCCCCAGTTCAAATCTGGGTGCCCCCTTTATAGAAGCGACTTCGCAGCACTGGAGCGGCTTTTCAAGTAACTGCCGTTGCCCATCCTGCACAGGAAACACTGAAGGAGGGGTGTTTTGCTACCACAGCAAGGTTCCTTCTACGATGAACACCTCAAAGACACAAAGATCCGTGTTGCATCGTGAGATGTTGCAAAACATGCACTGCAGCCCCGAAACGAGAGCATGAAAGCGTTGCACGTACATTCGGTCAGCGCGGATGCACTCTATGAGTGCATCTGCGCAATATCTTCCGTCCATCTGAACTCTACCACTCAGCCATTTCCATTTCCGATGCAAATGCCATTGAAGTCAGACAGTCATTTTGGAGTTAGGTTCCACATACAAAACATCTGTGCTGCACGTAAACTGATGAAAGGCGCAGACAAGAGAGTTGTTTTAGACAATTGTCATTGTAGTATGTGGAAAGTGTAAACATGCACCGCCGTTTTCTCGTGGGAGTATAGCTCAGTGGTAGAGCATTTGACTGCAGATCCAGATGTCCCCAGTACAAATCTGGGTGCCCCCTTTATACAAGCAACTTCCCTGCACTGGAGCGGCTTTTCAAGTAACTGCCGTTGCCCATCCTGCACAGGAAACACTGAAGGAGGGGTGTTTTGATACCACAGCAAGGTTCCTTCTACGATGAACACCTCAAAGACACGAAGATCCGTGTTGCATCGTGAGATGTTGCAAAACATGCACTGCAGCGCTGAAACGAGAGCATGAAAGCATTGCACGTGCATACGGTCAGCGCCGAGGTCATCGGAGCAATATCTTCCGTCCATCTGGACTCTACCACTCAGCCATTTCCATTTCCGATGCAAATGCCATTGAAGTCAGCCAGTCATTTTGGAGTTAGGTTCCACATACAAAACATCTGTGCTGCACGTAAACTGTTGAAAGGCGCAGACAAGAGAGTTGTTTTAGACAATTGTCACTGTAGTATGTGGAAAGTGTAAACATGCACCGCAGTTTGCTGTTGGGGGTATAGCTCAGTGGTAGAGCATTTGACTGCAGATCAAGAGGTCCCCCAGTTCAAATCTGGGTGCCCCCTTTATAGAAGCAACTTCCCTGCACTGGAGCGGCTTTTCAAGTAACTGCCGTTGCCCATCCTGCACAGGAAACACTGAAGGGGGGGTGTTTTGCTACCACAGCAAGGTTCCTTCTACGATGAACACCTCAAAGACACAAAGATCCGTGTTGCATCGTGAGATGTTGCAAAACATGCACTGCAGCCCCGAAACGAGAGCATGAAAGCGTTGCACGTACATACGGTCAGCGCGGATGCACTCTATGAGTGCATCTGCGCAATATCTTCCGTCCATCTGAACTCTACCACTCAGCCATTTCCATTTCCGATGCAAATGCCATTGAAGTCAGACAGTCATTTTGGAGTTAGGTTCCACATACAAAACATCTGTACTGCACGTAAACTGTTGAAAGGCGCAGACAAGAGAGTTGTTTTAGACAATTGTCACTGTAGTATGTGGAAAGTGTAAACATGCACCGCAGTTTGCTGTTGGGGGTATAGCTCAGTGGTAGAGCATTTGACTGCAGATCAAGAGGTCCCCCAGTTCAAATCTGGGTGCCCCCTTTATAGAAGCAACTTCCCTGCACTGGAGCGGCTTTTCAAGTAACTGCCGTTGCCCATCCTGCACAGGAAACACTGAAGGGGGTGTGTTTTGCTACCACAGCAAGGTTCCTTCTACGATGAACACCTCAAAGACACAAAGATCCGTGTTGCATCGTGAGATGTTGCAAAACATGCACTGCAGCCCCGAAACGAGAGCATGAAAGCGTTGCACGTACATACGGTCAGCGCGGATGCACTCTATGAGTGCATCTGCGCAATATCTTCCGTCCATCTGAACTCTACCACTCAGCCATTTCCATTTCCGATGCAAATGCCATTGAAGTCAGACAGTCATTTTGGAGTTAGGTTCCACATACAAAACATCTGTACTGCACGTAAACTGTTGAAAGGCACAGACAACAGAGTTGTTTTAGACAATTGTCACTGTAGTATGTGGAAAGTGTAAACATGCACCGCCGTTTTCTCGTGGGAGTATAGCTCAGTGGTAGAGCATTTGACTGCAGATCCAGATGTCCCCAGTACAAATCTGGGTGCCCCCTTTATACAAGCAACTTCCCTGCACTGGAGCGGCTTTTCAAGTAACTGCCGTTGCCCATCCTGCACAGGAAACACTGAAGGTGGTGTGTTTTGCTACCACAGCAAGGTTCCTTCTACGATGAACACCTCAAAGACACAAAGATCCGTGTTGCATCGTGAGATGTTGCAAAACATGCACTGCAGCGCAGAAACGAGAGCATGAAAGCGTTGCACGTGCATACGGTCAGCGCCGAGTTCATCGGAGCAATATCTTCCGTCCATCTGAACTCTACCACTCAGCCATTTCCATTTCCGATGCAAATGCCATTGAAGTCAGACAGTCATTTTGGAGTTAGGTTCCACATACAAAACATCTGTGCTGCACGTAAACTGTTGAAAGGCACAGACAAAAGAGTTGTTTTCGACAATTGTCACTGTAGTATGTGGAAAGTATAAACATGCACCGCAGTTTGCTGTTGGGGGTATAGCTCAGTGGTAGAGCATTTGACTGCAGATCAAGAGGTCCCCAGTTCAAATCTGGGTGCCCCCTTTATACAAGCAACTTCCCTGCACTGGAGCGGCTTTTCAAGTAACTGCCGTTGCCCATCCTGCACAGGAAACACTGAAGGAGGGGTGTTTTGCTACCACAGCAAGGTTCCTTCTACGATGAACACCTCAAAGACACGAAGATCCGTGTTGCATCGTGAGATGTTGCAAAACATGCACTGCAGCGCAGAAACGAGAGCATGAAAGCGTTGCATGTGCATCCGGTCAGCGCGGATGCACTCTATGAGTGCATCTGCGCAATATCTTCCGTCCATCTGAACTCTACCACTCAGCCATTTCCATTTCCGATGCAAATGCCATTGAAGTCAGACAGTCATTTTGGAGTTAGGTTCCACATACAAAACATCTGTGCTGCACGTAAACTGTTGAAAGGCACAGACAAAAGAGTTGTTTTCGACAATTGTCACTGTAGTATGTGGAAAGTATAAACATGCACCGCAGTTTTCCCTTGGGGGTATAGCTCAGTGGTAGAGCATTTGACTGCAGATCAAGAGGTCCCCAGTTCAAATCTGAGTGCCCCCTTTTTAGAAGCAACTTCCCTGCACTGGAGCGGCTTTTCAAGTAACTGCCGTTGCCCATCCTGCACAGGAAACACTGAAGGTGGTGTGTTTTGCTACCACAGCAAGGTTCCTTCTACGATGAACACCTCAAAGACACGAAGATCCGTGTTGCATCGTGAGATGTTGCAAAACATGCACTGCAGCGCTGAAACGAGAGCATGAAAGCATTGCACGTGCATACGGTCAGCGCCGAGGTCATCGGAGCAATATCTTCCGTCCATCTGGACTCTACCACTCAGCCATTTCCATTTCCGATGCAAATGCCATTGAAGTCAGACAGTCATTTTGGAGTTAGGTTCCATATACAAAACATCTGTGCTGCACGTAAACTGTTGAAAGGCGCAGACAAGAGAGTTGTTTTAGACAATTGTCACTGTAGTATGTGGAAAGTGTAAACATGCACCGCCGTTTTCTCGTGGGAGTATAGCTCAGTGGTAGAGCATTTGACTGCAGATCAAGAGGTCCCCAGTTCAAATCTGGGTGCCCCCTTTATAGAAGCAACTTCCCGGCACTGGAGCGGCTTTTCAAGTAACTGCCGTTGCCCATCCTGCACAGGAAACACTGAAGGAGGGGTGTTTTGCTACCACAGCAAGGTTCCTTCTACGATGAACACCTCAAAGACACAAAGATCCGTGTTGCATCGTGAGATGTTGCAAAACATGCACTGCAGCCCCGAAACGAGAGCATGAAAGCGTTGCACGTACATACGGTCAGCGCGGATGCACTCTATGAGTGCATCTGCGCAATATCTTCCGTCCATCTGAACTCTACCACTCAGCCATTTCCATTTCCGATGCAAATGCCATTGAAGTCAGACAGTCATTTTGGAGTTAGGTTCCACATACAAAACATCTGTGCTGCACGTAAACTGTTGAAAGGCACAGACAACAGAGTTGTTTTAGACAATTGTCACTGTAGTATGTGGAAAGTGTAAACATGCACCGCAGTTTTCCAGTGGGGGTGTCGCTCAGTGGAGCATTTGACTGCAGATCAAGAGGTCCCCAGTTCAAATCTGGGTGCCCCCTTTACACAAGCAACTTCCCGGCACTGGAGCGGCTTTTCAAGTGACTGCCGTTGCCCCTCCTGCACAGGAAACACTGAAGGAGGGGTGTTTTGCTACTACAGCAAGGTTCCTTCTACGATGAACACCTCAAAGACACGAAGATCCGTGTTGCATCATGAGATGTTGCAAAACATGCACTGCAGCGCTGAAACGAGAGCATGAAAGCATCGCACGTGCATATGGTCAGCGCGGATGCACTCGATGAGTGCATCTGCGCAATATCTTCCGTCCATCTGAACTCTACCACTCAGCCATTTCCATTTCCGATGCAAATGCCATTGAAGTCAGACAGTCATTTTGGAGTTAGGTTCCACATACAAAACATCTGTGCTGCACGTAAACTGTTGAAAGGCACAGACAAAAGAGTTGTTTTCGACAATTGTCACTGTAGTATGTGGAAAGTATAAACATGCACCGTAGTTTTCCGTTGGGGGTATAGCTCAGTGGTAGAGCATTTAACTGCAGATCAAGAGGTCCCCAGTTCAAATCTGGGTGCCCCCTTTATACAAGCAACTTCCCTGCACTGGAGCGGCTTTTCAAGTAACTGCCGTTGCCCATCCTGCACAGGAAACACTGAAGGAGGGGTGTTTTGATACCACAGCAAGGTTCCTTCTACGATGAACACCTCAAAGACACGAAGATCCGTGTTGCATCGTGAGATGTTGCAAAACATGCACTGCAGCGCTGAAACGAGAGCATGAAAGCATTGCACGTGCATACGGTCAGCGCCGAGGTCATCGGAGCAATATCTTCCGTCCATCTGGACTCTACCACTCAGCCATTTCCATTTCCGATGCAAATGCCATTGAAGTCAGCCAGTCATTTTGGAGTTAGGTTCCACATACAAAACATCTGTGCTGCACGTAAACTGTTGAAAGGCGCAGACAAGAGAGTTGTTTTAGACAATTGTCACTGTAGTATGTGGAAAGTGTAAACATGCACCGCAGTTTGCTGTTGGGGGTATAGCTCAGTGGTAGAGCATTTGACTGCAGATCAAGAGGTCCCCCAGTTCAAATCTGGGTGCCCCCTTTATAGAAGCAACTTCCCTGCACTGGGGCGGCTTTTCAAGTAACTGCCGTTGCCCATCCTGCACAGGAAACACTGAAGGGGGGGTGTTTTGCTACCACAGCAAGGTTCCTTCTACGATGAACACCTCAAAGACACAAAGATCCGTGTTGCATCGTGAGATGTTGCAAAACATGCACTGCAGCCCCGAAACGAGAGCATGAAAGCGTTGCACGTACATACGGTCAGCGCGGATGCACTCTATGAGTGCATCTGCGCAATATCTTCCGTCCATCTGAACTCTACCACTCAGCCATTTCCATTTCCGATGCAAATGCCATTGAAGTCAGACAGTCATTTTGGAGTTAGGTTCCACATACAAAACATCTGTACTGCACGTAAACTGTTGAAAGGCACAGACAACAGAGTTGTTTTAGACAATTGTCACTGTAGTATGTGGAAAGTGTAAACATGCACCGCAGTTTTCCAGTGGGGGTGTAGCTCAGTGGAGCATTTGACTGCAGATCAAGAGGTCCCCAGTTCAAATCTGGGTGCCCCCTTTACACAAGCAACTTCCCGGCACTGGAGCGGCTTTTCAAGTAACTGCCGTTGCCCCTCCTGCACAGGAAACACTGAAGGAGGGGTGTTTTGCTACCACAGCAAGGTTCCTTCTACGATGAACACCTCAAAGACACGAAGATCCGTGTTGCATCGTGAGATGTTGCAAAACATGCACTGCAGCGCTGAAACGAGAGCATGAAAGCATCGCACGTGCATATGGTCAGCGCGGATGCACTCGATGAGTGCATCTGCGCAATATCTTCCGTCCATCTGAACTCTACCACTCAGCCATTTCCATTTCCGATGCAAATGCCATTGAAGTCAGACAGTCATTTTGGAGTTAGGTTCCACATACAAAACATCTGTGCTGCACGTAAACTGTTGAAAGGCACAGACAAAAGAGTTGTTTTCGACAATTGTCACTGTAGTATGTGGAAAGTATAAACATGCACCGCAGTTTTCTGTTGGGGGTATAGCTCAGTGGTAGAGCATTTGACTGCAGATCAAGAGGTCCCCAGTTCAAATCTGGGTGCCCCCTTTATAGAAGCAACTTCCCGGCACTGGAGCGGCTTTTCAAGTAACTGCCGTTGCCCATCCTGCACAGGAAACACTGAAGGAGGGGTGTTTTGCTACCACAGCAAGGTTCCTTCTACGATGAACACCTCAAAGACACAAAGATCCGTGTTGCATCGTGAGATGTTGCAAAACATGCACTGCAGCGCAGAAACGAGAGCATGAAAGCGTTGCATGTGCATCCGGTCAGCGCGGATGCACTCTATGAGTGCATCTGCGCAATATCTTCCGTCCATCTGAACTCTACCACTCAGCCATTTCCATTTCCGATGCAAATGCCATTGAAGTCAGACAGTCATTTTGGAGTTAGGTTCCACATACAAAACATCTGTGCTGCACGTAAACTGATGAAAGGCGCAGACAAGAGAGTTGTTTTAGACAATTGTCATTGTAGTATGTGGAAAGTGTAAACATGCACCGCCGTTTTCTCGTGGGAGTATAGCTCAGTGGTAGAGCATTTGACTGCAGATCCAGATGTCCCCAGTACAAATCTGGGTGCCCCCTTTATACAAGCAACTTCCCTGCACTGGAGCGGCTTTTCAAGTAACTGCCGTTCCCCATCCTGCACAGGAAACACTGAAGGTGGTGTGTTTTGCTACCACAGCAAGGTTCCTTCTACGATGAACACCTCAAAGACACGAAGATCCGTGTTGCATCGTGAGATGTTGCAAAACATGCACTGCAGCGCTGAAACGAGAGCATGAAAGCATTGCACGTGCATACGGTCAGCGCCGAGGTCATCGGAGCAATATCTTCCGTCCATCTGGACTCTACCACTCAGCCATTTCCATTTCCGATGCAAATGCCATTGAAGTCAGACAGTCATTTTGGAGTTAGGTTCCACATACAAAACATCTGTGCTGCACGTAAACTGTTGAAAGGCGCAGACAAGAGAGTTGTTTTAGACAATTGTCACTGTAGTATGTGGAAAGTGTAAACATGCACCGCCGTTTTCTCGTGGGAGTATAGCTCAGTGGTAGAGCATTTGACTGCAGATCAAGAGGTCCCCAGTTCAAATCTGGGTGCCCCCTTTATAGAAGCAACTTCCCGGCACTGGAGCGGCTTTTCAAGTAACTGCCGTTGCCCATCCTGCACAGGAAACACTGAAGGAGGGGTGTTTTGCTACCACAGCAAGGTTCCTTCTACGATGAACACCTCAAAGACACAAAGATCCGTGTTGCATCGTGAGATGTTGCAAAACATGCACTGCAGCCCCGAAACGAGAGCATGAAAGCGTTGCACGTACATACGGTCAGCGCGGATGCACTCTATGAGTGCATCTGCGCAATATCTTCCGTCCATCTGAACTCTACCACTCAGCCATTTCCATTTCCGATGCAAATGCCATTGAAGTCAGACAGTCATTTTGGAGTTAGGTTCCACATACAAAACATCTGTGCTGCACGTAAACTGTTGAAAGGCACAGACAACAGAGTTGTTTTAGACAATTGTCACTGTAGTATGTGGAAAGTGTAAACATGCACCGCAGTTTTCCAGTGGGGGTGTAGCTCAGTGGAGCATTTGACTGCAGATCAAGAGGTCCCCAGTTCAAATCTGGGTGCCCCCTTTACACAAGCAACTTCCCGGCACTGGAGCGGCTTTTCAAGTAACTGCCGTTGCCCCTCCTGCACAGGAAACACTGAAGGAGGGGTGTTTTGCTACCACAGCAAGGTTCCTTCTACGATGAACACCTCAAAGACACGAAGATCCGTGTTGCATCGTGAGATGTTGCAAAACATGCACTGCAGCGCTGAAACGAGAGCATGAAAGCATCGCACGTGCATATGGTCAGCGCGGATGCACTCGATGAGTGCATCTGCGCAATATCTTCCGTCCATCTGAACTCTACCACTCAGCCATTTCCATTTCCGATGCAAATGCCATTGAAGTCAGACAGTCATTTTGGAGTTAGGTTCCACATACAAAACATCTGTGCTGCACGTAAACTGTTGAAAGGCACAGACAAAAGAGTTGTTTTCGACAATTGTCACTGTAGTATGTGGAAAGTATAAACATGCACCGCAGTTTTCCGTTGGGGGTATAGCTCAGTGGTAGAGCATTTGACTGCAGATCAAGAGGTCCCCAGTTCAAATCTGGGTGCCCCCTTTATACAAGCAACTTCCCTGCACTGGAGCGGCTTTTCAAGTAACTGCCGTTGCCCATCCTGCACAGGAAACACTGAAGGAGGGGTGTTTTGCTACCACAGCAAGGTTCCTTCTACGATGAACACCTCAAAGACACGAAGATCCGTGTTGCATCGTGAGATGTTGCAAAACATGCACTGCAGCGCAGAAACGAGAGCATGAAAGCGTTGCATGTGCATCCGGTCAGCGCGGATGCACTCTATGAGTGCATCTGCGCAATATCTTCCGTCCATCTGAACTCTACCACTCAGCCATTTCCATTTCCGATGCAAATGCCATTGAAGTCAGACAGTCATTTTGGAGTTAGGTTCCACATACAAAACATCTGTGCTGCACGTAAACTGATGAAAGGCGCAGACAAGAGAGTTGTTTTAGACAATTGTCATTGTAGTATGTGGAAAGTGTAAACATGCACCGCCGTTTTCTCGTGGGAGTATAGCTCAGTGGTAGAGCATTTGACTGCAGATCCAGATGTCCCCAGTACAAATCTGGGTGCCCCCTTTATACAAGCAACTTCCCTGCACTGGAGCGGCTTTTCAAGTAACTGCCGTTGCCCCTCCTGCACGGGAAACACTGAAGGAGGGGTGTTTTGCTACACAGCAAGGTTCCTTCTACGATGAACACCTCAAAGACACGAAGATCCGTGTTGCATCGTGAGATGTTGCAAAACATGCACTGCAGCGCTGAAACGAGAGCATGAAAGCATTGCACGTGCATACGGTCAGCGCCGAGGTCATCGGAGCAATATCTTCCGTCCATCTGGACTCTACCACTCAGCCATTTCCATTTCCGATGCAAATGCCATTGAAGTCAGACAGTCATTTTGGAGTTAGGTTCCACAAACAAAACATCTGTGCTGCACGTAAACTGTTGAAAGGCGCAGACAAGAGAGTTGTTTTAGACAATTGTCACTGTAGTATGTGGAAAGTGTAAACATGCACCGCAGTTTTCTGTTGGGGGTATAGCTCAGTGGTGGGGCGTTTGACTGCAGATCAAGAGGTCCCCAGTTCAAATCTGGGTGCCCCCTTTATAGAAGCGACTTCGCGGCACTGGAGCGGCTTTTCAAGTAACTGCCGTTGCCCCTCCTGCACAGGAAACACTGAAGGAGGGGTGTTTTGCTACCACAGCAAGGTTCCTTCTACGATGAACACCTCAAGACACAAAGATCCGTGTTGCATCGTGAGATGTTGCAAAACATGCACTGCAGCGCAGAAACGTGAGCATGAAAGCGTTGCACGTGCATCCGGTCAGCGCGGATGCACTCTATGAGTGCATCTGCGCAATATCTTCCGTCCATCTGAACTCTACCACTCAGCCATTTCCATTTCCGATGCAAATGCCATTGAAGTCAGACAGTCATTTTGGTGTTAGGTTCCACATACAAAACATCTGTGCTGCACGTAAACTGATGAAAGGCGCAGACAAGAGAGTTGTTTTAGACAATTGTCATTGTAGTATGTGGAAAGTGTAAACATGCACCGCCGTTTTCTCGTGGGAGTATAGCTCAGTGGTAGAGCATTTGACTGCAGATCCAGATGTCCCCAGTACAAATCTGGGTGCCCCCTTTATACAAGCAACTTCCCTGCACTGGAGCGGCTTTTCAAGTAACTGCCGTTGCCCCTCCTGCACGGGAAACACTGAAGGAGGGGTGTTTTGCTACACAGCAAGGTTCCTTCTACGATGAACACCTCAAAGACACGAAGATCCGTGTTGCATCGTGAGATGTTGCAAAACATGCACTGCAGCGCTGAAACGAGAGCATGAAAGCATTGCACGTGCATACGGTCAGCGCCGAGGTCATCGGAGCAATATCTTCCGTCCATCTGGACTCTACCACTCAGCCATTTCCATTTCCGATGCAAATGCCATTGAAGTCAGACAGTCATTTTGGAGTTAGGTTCCACAAACAAAACATCTGTGCTGCACGTAAACTGTTGAAAGGCGCAGACAAGAGAGTTGTTTTAGACAATTGTCACTGTAGTATGTGGAAAGTGTAAACATGCACCGCAGTTTTCTGTTGGGGGTATAGCTCAGTGGTAGAGCATTTGACTGCAGATCAAGAGGTCCCCAGTTCAAATCTGGGTGCCCCCTTTATAGAAGCGACTTCGCGGCACTGGAGCGGCTTTTCAAGTAACTGCCGTTGCCCATCCTGCACAGGAAACACTGAAGGAGGGGTGTTTTGCTACCACAGCAAGGTTCCTTCTACGATGAACACCTCAAAGACACAAAGATCCGTGTTGCATCGTGAGATGTTGCAAAACATGCACTGCAGCCCCGAAACGAGAGCATGAAAGCGTTGCACGTACATTCGGTCAGCGCGGATGCACTCTATGAGTGCATCTGCGCAATATCTTCCGTCCATCTGAACTCTACCACTCAGCCATTTCCATTTCCGATGCAAATGCCATTGAAGTCAGACAGTCATTTTGGAGTTAGGTTCCACATACAAAACATCTGTGCTGCACGTAAACTGATGAAAGGCGCAGACAAGAGAGTTGTTTTAGACAATTGTCATTGTAGTATGTGGAAAGTGTAAACATGCACCGCCGTTTTCTCGTGGGAGTATAGCTCAGTGGTAGAGCATTTGACTGCAGATCCAGATGTCCCCAGTACAAATCTGGGTGCCCCCTTTATACAAGCAACTTCCCTGCACTGGAGCGGCTTTTCAAGTAACTGCCGTTGCCCATCCTGCACAGGAAACACTGAAGGAGGGGTGTTTTGATACCACAGCAAGGTTCCTTCTACGATGAACACCTCAAAGACACAAAGATCCGTGTTGCATCGTGAGATGTTGCAAAACATGCACTGCAGCGCTGAAACGAGAGCATGAAAGCATCGCACGTGCATATGGTCAGCGCGGATGCACTCGATGAGTGCATCTGCGCAATATCTTCCGTCCATCTGAACTCTACCACTCAGCCATTTCCATTTCCGATGCAAATGCCATTGAAGTCAGACAGTCATTTTGGAGTTAGGTTCCACATACAAAACATCTGTGCTGCACGTAAACTGTTGAAAGGCACAGACAAAAGAGTTGTTTTCGACAATTGTCACTGTAGTATGTGGAAAGTATAAACATGCACCGCAGTTTTCCGTTGGGGGTATAGCTCAGTGGTAGAGCATTTGACTGCAGATCAAGAGGTCCCCAGTTCAAATCTGAGTGCCCCCTTTTTAGAAGCAACTTCCCTGCACTGGAGCGGCTTTTCAAGTAACTGCCGTTGCCCATCCTGCACAGGAAACACTGAAGGAGGGGTGTTTTGCTACCACAGCAAGGTTCCTTCTACGATGAACACCTCAAAGACACAAAGATCCGTGTTGCATCGTGAGATGTTGCAAAACATGCACTGCAGCCCCGAAACGAGAGCATGAAAGCGTTGCACGTACATACGGTCAGCGCGGATGCACTCTATGAGTGCATCTGCGCAATATCTTCCGTCCATCTGAACTCTACCACTCAGCCATTTCCATTTCCGATGCAAATGCCATTGAAGTCAGACAGTCATTTTGGAGTTAGGTTCCACATACAAAACATCTGTGCTGCACGTAAACTGATGAAAGGCGCAGACAAGAGAGTTGTTTTAGACAATTGTCATTGTAGTATGTGGAAAGTGTAAACATGCACCGCCGTTTTCTCGTGGGAGTATAGCTCAGTGGTAGAGCATTTGACTGCAGATCCAGATGTCCCCAGTACAAATCTGGGTGCCCCCTTTATGCAAGCAACTTCCCTGCACTGGAGCGGCTTTTCAAGTGACTGCCGTTGCACAGGAAACACTGAAGGAGGGGTGTTTTGCTACCACAGCAAGGTTCCTTCTTTGATGAACACCTCAAAGACACAAAGATCCGTGTTGCATCGTGAGATGTTGCAAAACATGCACTGCATCGCCGAAACGAGAGCATGAAAGCATTGCACGTGCATACGGTCAGCGCCGAGGTCATCGGAGCAATATCTTCCGTCCATCTGGACTCTACCACTCAGCCATTTCCATTTCCGATGCAAATGCCATTGAAGTCAGACAGTCATTTTGGAGTTAGGTTCCACAAACAAAACATCTGTGCTGCACGTAAACTGTTGAAAGGCGCAGACAAGAGAGTTGTTTTAGACAATTGTCACTGTAGTATGTGGAAAGTGTAAACATGCACCGCAGTTTTCTGTTGGGGGTATAGCTCAGTGGTAGAGCATTTGACTGCAGATCAAGAGGTCCCCAGTTCAAATCTGGGTGCCCCCTTTATAGAAGCGACTTCGCAGCACTGGAGCGGCTTTTCAAGTAACTGCCGTTGCCCATCCTGCACAGGAAACACTGAAGGAGGGGTGTTTTGCTACCACAGCAAGGTTCCTTCTACGATGAACACCTCAAAGACACAAAGATCCGTGTTGCATCGTGAGATGTTGCAAAACATGCACTGCAGCCCCGAAACGAGAGCATGAAAGCGTTGCACGTACATTCGGTCAGCGCGGATGCACTCTATGAGTGCATCTGCGCAATATCTTCCGTCCATCTGAACTCTACCACTCAGCCATTTCCATTTCCGATGCAAATGCCATTGAAGTCAGACAGTCATTTTGGAGTTAGGTTCCACATACAAAACATCTGTGCTGCACGTAAACTGATGAAAGGCGCAGACAAGAGAGTTGTTTTAGACAATTGTCATTGTAGTATGTGGAAAGTGTAAACATGCACCGCCGTTTTCTCGTGGGAGTATAGCTCAGTGGTAGAGCATTTGACTGCAGATCCAGATGTCCCCAGTACAAATCTGGGTGCCCCCTTTATACAAGCAACTTCCCTGCACTGGAGCGGCTTTTCAAGTAACTGCCGTTGCCCATCCTGCACAGGAAACACTGAAGGAGGGGTGTTTTGATACCACAGCAAGGTTCCTTCTACGATGAACACCTCAAAGACACGAAGATCCGTGTTGCATCGTGAGATGTTGCAAAACATGCACTGCAGCGCTGAAACGAGAGCATGAAAGCATTGCACGTGCATACGGTCAGCGCCGAGGTCATCGGAGCAATATCTTCCGTCCATCTGGACTCTACCACTCAGCCATTTCCATTTCCGATGCAAATGCCATTGAAGTCAGCCAGTCATTTTGGAGTTAGGTTCCACATACAAAACATCTGTGCTGCACGTAAACTGTTGAAAGGCGCAGACAAGAGAGTTGTTTTAGACAATTGTCACTGTAGTATGTGGAAAGTGTAAACATGCACCGCAGTTTGCTGTTGGGGGTATAGCTCAGTGGTAGAGCATTTGACTGCAGATCAAGAGGTCCCCCAGTTCAAATCTGGGTGCCCCCTTTATAGAAGCAACTTCCCTGCACTGGAGCGGCTTTTCAAGTAACTGCCGTTGCCCATCCTGCACAGGAAACACTGAAGGGGGGGTGTTTTGCTACCACAGCAAGGTTCCTTCTACGATGAACACCTCAAAGACACAAAGATCCGTGTTGCATCGTGAGATGTTGCAAAACATGCACTGCAGCCCCGAAACGAGAGCATGAAAGCGTTGCACGTACATACGGTCAGCGCGGATGCACTCTATGAGTGCATCTGCGCAATATCTTCCGTCCATCTGAACTCTACCACTCAGCCATTTCCATTTCCGATGCAAATGCCATTGAAGTCAGACAGTCATTTTGGAGTTAGGTTCCACATACAAAACATCTGTACTGCACGTAAACTGTTGAAAGGCGCAGACAAGAGAGTTGTTTTAGACAATTGTCACTGTAGTATGTGGAAAGTGTAAACATGCACCGCAGTTTGCTGTTGGGGGTATAGCTCAGTGGTAGAGCATTTGACTGCAGATCAAGAGGTCCCCCAGTTCAAATCTGGGTGCCCCCTTTATAGAAGCAACTTCCCTGCACTGGAGCGGCTTTTCAAGTAACTGCCGTTGCCCATCCTGCACAGGAAACACTGAAGGGGGGGTGTTTTGCTACCACAGCAAGGTTCCTTCTACGATGAACACCTCAAAGACACAAAGATCCGTGTTGCATCGTGAGATGTTGCAAAACATGCACTGCAGCCCCGAAACGAGAGCATGAAAGCGTTGCACGTACATACGGTCAGCGCGGATGCACTCTATGAGTGCATCTGCGCAATATCTTCCGTCCATCTGAACTCTACCACTCAGCCATTTCCATTTCCGATGCAAATGCCATTGAAGTCAGACAGTCATTTTGGAGTTAGGTTCCACATACAAAACATCTGTACTGCACGTAAACTGTTGAAAGGCACAGACAACAGAGTTGTTTTAGACAATTGTCACTGTAGTATGTGGAAAGTGTAAACATGCACCGCCGTTTTCTCGTGGGAGTATAGCTCAGTGGTAGAGCATTTGACTGCAGATCCAGATGTCCCCAGTACAAATCTGGGTGCCCCCTTTATACAAGCAACTTCCCTGCACTGGAGCGGCTTTTCAAGTAACTGCCGTTGCCCATCCTGCACAGGAAACACTGAAGGTGGTGTGTTTTGCTACCACAGCAAGGTTCCTTCTACGATGAACACCTCAAAGACACAAAGATCCGTGTTGCATCGTGAGATGTTGCAAAACATGCACTGCAGCGCAGAAACGAGAGCATGAAAGCGTTGCACGTGCATACGGTCAGCGCCGAGTTCATCGGAGCAATATCTTCCGTCCATCTGAACTCTACCACTCAGCCATTTCCATTTCCGATGCAAATGCCATTGAAGTCAGACAGTCATTTTGGAGTTAGGTTCCACATACAAAACATCTGTGCTGCACGTAAACTGTTGAAAGGCACAGACAAAAGAGTTGTTTTCGACAATTGTCACTGTAGTATGTGGAAAGTATAAACATGCACCGCAGTTTGCTGTTGGGGGTATAGCTCAGTGGTAGAGCATTTGACTGCAGATCAAGAGGTCCCCAGTTCAAATCTGGGTGCCCCCTTTATACAAGCAACTTCCCTGCACTGGAGCGGCTTTTCAAGTAACTGCCGTTGCCCATCCTGCACAGGAAACACTGAAGGAGGGGTGTTTTGCTACCACAGCAAGGTTCCTTCTACGATGAACACCTCAAAGACACGAAGATCCGTGTTGCATCGTGAGATGTTGCTAAACATGCACTGCAGCGCAGAAACGAGAGCATGAAAGCGTTGCATGTGCATCCGGTCAGCGCGGATGCACTCTATGAGTGCATCTGCGCAATATCTTCCGTCCATCTGAACTCTACCACTCAGCCATTTCCATTTCCGATGCAAATGCCATTGAAGTCAGACAGTCATTTTGGAGTTAGGTTCCACATACAAAACATCTGTGCTGCACGTAAACTGTTGAAAGGCACAGACAAAAGAGTTGTTTTCGACAATTGTCACTGTAGTATGTGGAAAGTATAAACATGCACCGCAGTTTTCCCTTGGGGGTATAGCTCAGTGGTAGAGCATTTGACTGCAGATCAAGAGGTCCCCAGTTCAAATCTGAGTGCCCCCTTTTTAGAAGCAACTTCCCTGCACTGGAGCGGCTTTTCAAGTAACTGCCGTTGCCCATCCTGCACAGGAAACACTGAAGGTGGTGTGTTTTGCTACCACAGCAAGGTTCCTTCTACGATGAACACCTCAAAGACACGAAGATCCGTGTTGCATCGTGAGATGTTGCAAAACATGCACTGCAGCGCTGAAACGAGAGCATGAAAGCATTGCACGTGCATACGGTCAGCGCCGAGGTCATCGGAGCAATATCTTCCGTCCATCTGGACTCTACCACTCAGCCATTTCCATTTCCGATGCAAATGCCATTGAAGTCAGACAGTCATTTTGGAGTTAGGTTCCATATACAAAACATCTGTGCTGCACGTAAACTGTTGAAAGGCGCAGACAAGAGAGTTGTTTTAGACAATTGTCACTGTAGTATGTGGAAAGTGTAAACATGCACCGCCGTTTTCTCGTGGGAGTATAGCTCAGTGGTAGAGCATTTGACTGCAGATCAAGAGGTCCCCAGTTCAAATCTGGGTGCCCCCTTTATAGAAGCAACTTCCCGGCACTGGAGCGGCTTTTCAAGTAACTGCCGTTGCCCATCCTGCACAGGAAACACTGAAGGAAGGTTGTTTTGCTACCACAGCAAGGTTCCTTCTACGATGAACACCTCAAAGACACAAAGATCCGTGTTGCATCGTGAGATGTTGCAAAACATGCACTGCAGCCCCGAAACGAGAGCATGAAAGCGTTGCACGTACATACGGTCAGCGCGGATGCACTCTATGAGTGCATCTGCGCAATATCTTCCGTCCATCTGAACTCTACCACTCAGCCATTTCCATTTCCGATGCAAATGCCATTGAAGTCAGACAGTCATTTTGGAGTTAGGTTCCACATACAAAACATCTGTGCTGCACGTAAACTGTTGAAAGGCACAGACAACAGAGTTGTTTTAGACAATTGTCACTGTAGTATGTGGAAAGTGTAAACATGCACCGCAGTTTTCCAGTGGGGGTGTCGCTCAGTGGAGCATTTGACTGCAGATCAAGAGGTCCCCAGTTCAAATCTGGGTGCCCCCTTTACACAAGCAACTTCCCGGCACTGGAGCGGCTTTTCAAGTGACTGCCGTTGCCCCTCCTGCACAGGAAACACTGAAGGAGGGGTGTTTTGCTACTACAGCAAGGTTCCTTCTACGATGAACACCTCAAAGACACGAAGATCCGTGTTGCATCATGAGATGTTGCAAAACATGCACTGCAGCGCTGAAACGAGAGCATGAAAGCATCGCACGTGCATATGGTCAGCGCGGATGCACTCGATGAGTGCATCTGCGCAATATCTTCCGTCCATCTGAACTCTACCACTCAGCCATTTCCATTTCCGATGCAAATGCCATTGAAGTCAGACAGTCATTTTGGAGTTAGGTTCCACATACAAAACATCTGTGCTGCACGTAAACTGTTGAAAGGCACAGACAAAAGAGTTGTTTTCGACAATTGTCACTGTAGTATGTGGAAAGTATAAACATGCACCGTAGTTTTCCGTTGGGGGTATAGCTCAGTGGTAGAGCATTTAACTGCAGATCAAGAGGTCCCCAGTTCAAATCTGGGTGCCCCCTTTATACAAGCAACTTCCCTGCACTGGAGCGGCTTTTCAAGTAACTGCCGTTGCCCATCCTGCACAGGAAACACTGAAGGAGGGGTGTTTTGATACCACAGCAAGGTTCCTTCTACGATGAACACCTCAAAGACACGAAGATCCGTGTTGCATCGTGAGATGTTGCAAAACATGCACTGCAGCGCTGAAACGAGAGCATGAAAGCATTGCACGTGCATACGGTCAGCGCCGAGGTCATCGGAGCAATATCTTCCGTCCATCTGGACTCTACCACTCAGCCATTTCCATTTCCGATGCAAATGCCATTGAAGTCAGCCAGTCATTTTGGAGTTAGGTTCCACATACAAAACATCTGTGCTGCACGTAAACTGTTGAAAGGCGCAGACAAGAGAGTTGTTTTAGACAATTGTCACTGTAGTATGTGGAAAGTGTAAACATGCACCGCAGTTTGCTGTTGGGGGTATAGCTCAGTGGTAGAGCATTTGACTGCAGATCAAGAGGTCCCCCAGTTCAAATCTGTGTGCCCCCTTTATAGAAGCAACTTCCCTGCACTGGGGCGGCTTTTCAAGTAACTGCCGTTGCCCATCCTGCACAGGAAACACTGAAGGGGGGGTGTTTTGCTACCACAGCAAGGTTCCTTCTACGATGAACACCTCAAAGACACAAAGATCCGTGTTGCATCGTGAGATGTTGCAAAACATGCACTGCAGCCCCGAAACGAGAGCATGAAAGCGTTGCACGTACATACGGTCAGCGCGGATGCACTCTATGAGTGCATCTGCGCAATATCTTCCGTCCATCTGAACTCTACCACTCAGCCATTTCCATTTCCGATGCAAATGCCATTGAAGTCAGACAGTCATTTTGGAGTTAGGTTCCACATACAAAACATCTGTACTGCACGTAAACTGTTGAAAGGCACAGACAACAGAGTTGTTTTAGACAATTGTCACTGTAGTATGTGGAAAGTGTAAACATGCACCGCAGTTTTCCAGTGGGGGTGTAGCTCAGTGGAGCATTTGACTGCAGATCAAGAGGTCCCCAGTTCAAATCTGGGTGCCCCCTTTACACAAGCAACTTCCCGGCACTGGAGCGGCTTTTCAAGTAACTGCCGTTGCCCCTCCTGCACAGGAAACACTGAAGGAGGGGTGTTTTGCTACCACAGCAAGGTTCCTTCTACGATGAACACCTCAAAGACACGAAGATCCGTGTTGCATCGTGAGATGTTGCAAAACATGCACTGCAGCGCTGAAACGAGAGCATGAAAGCATCGCACGTGCATATGGTCAGCGCGGATGCACTCGATGAGTGCATCTGCGCAATATCTTCCGTCCATCTGAACTCTACCACTCAGCCATTTCCATTTCCGATGCAAATGCCATTGAAGTCAGACAGTCATTTTGGAGTTAGGTTCCATATACAAAACATCTGTGCTGCACGTAAACTGTTGAAAGGCACAGACAAAAGAGTTGTTTTCGACAATTGTCACTGTAGTATGTGGAAAGTATAAACATGCACCGCAGTTTTCTGTTGGGGGTATAGCTCAGTGGTAGAGCATTTGACTGCAGATCAAGAGGTCCCCAGTTCAAATCTGGGTGCCCCCTTTATAGAAGCAACTTCCCGGCACTGGAGCGGCTTTTCAAGTAACTGCCGTTGCCCATCCTGCACAGGAAACACTGAAGGAGGGGTGTTTTGCTACCACAGCAAGGTTCCTTCTACGATGAACACCTCAAAGACACGAAGATCCGTGTTGCATCGTGAGATGTTGCAAAACATGCACTGCAGCCCCGAAACGAGAGCATGAAAGCGTTGCACGTACATACGGTCAGCGCGGATGCACTCTATGAGTGCATCTGCGCAATATCTTCCGTCCATCTGAACTCAACCACTCAGCCATTTCCATTTCCGATGCAAATGCCATTGAAGTCAGACAGTCATTTTGGTGTTAGGTTCCACATACAAAACATCTGTGCTGCACGTAAACTGATGAAAGGCGCAGACAAGAGAGTTGTTTTAGACAATTGTCATTGTAGTATGTGGAAAGTGTAAACATGCACCGCCGTTTTCTCGTGGGAGTATAGCTCAGTGGTAGAGCATTTGACTGCAGATCCAGATGTCCCCAGTACAAATCTGGGTGCCCCCTTTATACAAGCAACTTCCCTGCACTGGAGCGGCTTTTCAAGTAACTGCCGTTGCCCCTCCTGCACGGGAAACACTGAAGGAGGGGTGTTTTGCTACACAGCAAGGTTCCTTCTACGATGAACACCTCAAAGACACGAAGATCCGTGTTGCATCGTGAGATGTTGCAAAACATGCACTGCAGCGCTGAAACGAGAGCATGAAAGCATTGCACGTGCATACGGTCAGCGCCGAGGTCATCGGAGCAATATCTTCCGTCCATCTGGACTCTACCACTCAGCCATTTCCATTTCCGATGCAAATGCCATTGAAGTCAGACAGTCATTTTGGAGTTAGGTTCCACAAACAAAACATCTGTGCTGCACGTAAACTGTTGAAAGGCGCAGACAAGAGAGTTGTTTTAGACAATTGTCACTGTAGTATGTGGAAAGTGTAAACATGCACCGCAGTTTTCTGTTGGGGGTATAGCTCAGTGGTGGAGCGTTTGACTGCAGATCAAGAGGTCCCCAGTTCAAATCTGGGTGCCCCCTTTATAGAAGCGACTTCGCGGCACTGGAGCGGCTTTTCAAGTAACTGCCGTTGCCCCTCCTGCACAGGAAACACTGAAGGAGGGGTGTTTTGCTACCACAGCAAGGTTCCTTCTACGATGAACACCTCAAGACACAAAGATCCGTGTTGCATCGTGAGATGTTGCAAAACATGCACTGCAGCGCAGAAACGTGAGCATGAAAGCGTTGCACGTGCATCCGGTCAGCGCGGATGCACTCTATGAGTGCATCTGCGCAATATCTTCCGTCCATCTGAACTCTACCACTCAGCCATTTCCATTTCCGATGCAAATGCCATTGAAGTCAGACAGTCATTTTGGTGTTAGGTTCCACATACAAAACATCTGTGCTGCACGTAAACTGATGAAAGGCGCAGACAAGAGAGTTGTTTTAGACAATTGTCATTGTAGTATGTGGAAAGTGTAAACATGCACCGCCGTTTTCTCGTGGGAGTATAGCTCAGTGGTAGAGCATTTGACTGCAGATCCAGATGTCCCCAGTACAAATCTGGGTGCCCCCTTTATACAAGCAACTTCCCTGCACTGGAGCGGCTTTTCAAGTAACTGCCGTTGCCCCTCCTGCACGGGAAACACTGAAGGAGGGGTGTTTTGCTACACAGCAAGGTTCCTTCTACGATGAACACCTCAAAGACACGAAGATCCGTGTTGCATCGTGAGATGTTGCAAAACATGCACTGCAGCGCTGAAACGAGAGCATGAAAGCATTGCACGTGCATACGGTCAGCGCCGAGGTCATCGGAGCAATATCTTCCGTCCATCTGGACTCTACCACTCAGCCATTTCCATTTCCGATGCAAATGCCATTGAAGTCAGACAGTCATTTTGGAGTTAGGTTCCACAAACAAAACATCTGTGCTGCACGTAAACTGTTGAAAGGCGCAGACAAGAGAGTTGTTTTAGACAATTGTCACTGTAGTATGTGGAAAGTGTAAACATGCACCGCAGTTTTCTGTTGGGGGTATAGCTCAGTGGTAGAGCATTTGACTGCAGATCAAGAGGTCCCCAGTTCAAATCTGGGTGCCCCCTTTATAGAAGCGACTTCGCGGCACTGGAGCGGCTTTTCAAGTAACTGCCGTTGCCCATCCTGCACAGGAAACACTGAAGGAGGGGTGTTTTGCTACCACAGCAAGGTTCCTTCTACGATGAACACCTCAAAGACACAAAGATCCGTGTTGCATCGTGAGATGTTGCAAAACATGCACTGCAGCCCCGAAACGAGAGCATGAAAGCGTTGCACGTACATTCGGTCAGCGCGGATGCACTCTATGAGTGCATCTGCGCAATATCTTCCGTCCATCTGAACTCTACCACTCAGCCATTTCCATTTCCGATGCAAATGCCATTGAAGTCAGACAGTCATTTTGGAGTTAGGTTCCACATACAAAACATCTGTGCTGCACATAAACTGATGAAAGGCGCAGACAAGAGAGTTGTTTTAGACAATTGTCATTGTAGTATGTGGAAAGTGTAAACATGCACCGCCGTTTTCTCGTGGGAGTATAGCTCAGTGGTAGAGCATTTGACTGCAGATCCAGATGTCCCCAGTACAAATCTGGGTGCCCCCTTTATACAAGCAACTTCCCTGCACTGGAGCGGCTTTTCAAGTAACTGCCGTTGCCCATCCTGCACAGGAAACACTGAAGGAGGGGTGTTTTGATACCACAGCAAGGTTCCTTCTACGATGAACACCTCAAAGACACAAAGATCCGTGTTGCATCGTGAGATGTTGCAAAACATGCACTGCAGCGCTGAAACGAGAGCATGAAAGCATCGCACGTGCATATGGTCAGCGCGGATGCACTCGATGAGTGCATCTGCGCAATATCTTCCGTCCATCTGAACTCTACCACTCAGCCATTTCCATTTCCGATGCAAATGCCATTGAAGTCAGACAGTCATTTTGGAGTTAGGTTCCACATACAAAACATCTGTGCTGCACGTAAACTGTTGAAAGGCACAGACAAAAGAGTTGTTTTCGACAATTGTCACTGTAGTATGTGGAAAGTATAAACATGCACCGCAGTTTTCCGTTGGGGGTATAGCTCAGTGGTAGAGCATTTGACTGCAGATCAAGAGGTCCCCAGTTCAAATCTGAGTGCCCCCTTTTTAGAAGCAACTTCCCTGCACTGGAGCGGCTTTTCAAGTAACTGCCGTTGCCCATCCTGCACAGGAAACACTGAAGGGGGGGTGTTTTGCTACCACAGCAAGGTTCCTTCTACGATGAACACCTCAAAGACACGAAGATCCGTGTTGCATCGTGAGATGTTGCAAAACATGCACTGCAGCGCTGAAACGAGAGCATGAAAGCATTGCACGTGCATACGGTCAGCGCCGAGGTCATCGGAGCAATATCTTCCGTCCATCTGGACTCTACCACTCAGCCATTTCCATTTCCGATGCAAATGCCATTGAAGTCAGACAGTCATTTTGGAGTTAGGTTCCACATACAAAACATCTGTGATGCACGTAAACTGTTGAAAGGCACAGACAAAAGAGTTGTTTTCGACAATTGTCACTGTAGTATGTGGAAAGTATAAACATGCACCGTAGTTTTCAGTTGGGGGTATAGCTCAGTGGTAGAGCATTTGACTGCAGATCAAGAGGTCCCCAGCCCAAATCTGGGTGCCCCCTTTATACAAGCAACTTCCCTGCACTGGAGCGGCTTTTCAAGTAACTGCCGTTGCCCCTCCTGCACAGGAAACACTGAAGGAGGGGTGTTTTGCTACCACAGCAAGGTTCCTTCTACGATGAACACCTCAAGACACAAAGATCCGTGTTGCATCGTGAGATGTTGCAAAACATGCACTGCAGCGCAGAAACGTGAGCATGAAAGCGTTGCACGTGCATCCGGTCAGCGCGGATGCACTCTATGAGTGCATCTGCGCAATATCTTCCGTCCATCTGAACTCTACCACTCAGCCATTTCCATTTCCGATGCAAATGCCATTGAAGTCAGACAGTCATTTTGGTGTTAGGTTCCACATACAAAACATCTGTGCTGCACGTAAACTGATGAAAGGCGCAGACAAGAGAGTTGTTTTAGACAATTGTCATTGTAGTATGTGGAAAGTGTAAACATGCACCGCCGTTTTCTCGTGGGAGTATAGCTCAGTGGTAGAGCATTTGACTGCAGATCCAGATGTCCCCAGTACAAATCTGGGTGCCCCCTTTATACAAGCAACTTCCCTGCACTGGAGCGGCTTTTCAAGTAACTGCCGTTGCCCCTCCTGCACGGGAAACACTGAAGGAGGGGTGTTTTGCTACACAGCAAGGTTCCTTCTACGATGAACACCTCAAAGACACGAAGATCCGTGTTGCATCGTGAGATGTTGCAAAACATGCACTGCAGCGCTGAAACGAGAGCATGAAAGCATTGCACGTGCATACGGTCAGCGCCGAGGTCATCGGAGCAATATCTTCCGTCCATCTGGACTCTACCACTCAGCCATTTCCATTTCCGATGCAAATGCCATTGAAGTCAGACAGTCATTTTGGAGTTAGGTTCCACAAACAAAACATCTGTGCTGCACGTAAACTGTTGAAAGGCGCAGACAAGAGAGTTGTTTTAGACAATTGTCACTGTAGTATGTGGAAAGTGTAAACATGCACCGCAGTTTTCTGTTGGGGGTATAGCTCAGTGGTAGAGCATTTGACTGCAGATCAAGAGGTCCCCAGTTCAAATCTGGGTGCCCCCTTTATAGAAGCGACTTCGCAGCACTGGAGCGGCTTTTCAAGTAACTGCCGTTGCCCATCCTGCACAGGAAACACTGAAGGAGGGGTGTTTTGCTACCACAGCAAGGTTCCTTCTACGATGAACACCTCAAAGACACAAAGATCCGTGTTGCATCGTGAGATGTTGCAAAACATGCACTGCAGCCCCGAAACGAGAGCATGAAAGCGTTGCACGTACATTCGGTCAGCGCGGATGCACTCTATGAGTGCATCTGCGCAATATCTTCCGTCCATCTGAACTCTACCACTCAGCCATTTCCATTTCCGATGCAAATGCCATTGAAGTCAGACAGTCATTTTGGAGTTAGGTTCCACATACAAAACATCTGTGCTGCACGTAAACTGATGAAAGGCGCAGACAAGAGAGTTGTTTTAGACAATTGTCATTGTAGTATGTGGAAAGTGTAAACATGCACCGCCGTTTTCTCGTGGGAGTATAGCTCAGTGGTAGAGCATTTGACTGCAGATCCAGATGTCCCCAGTACAAATCTGGGTGCCCCCTTTATACAAGCAACTTCCCTGCACTGGAGCGGCTTTTCAAGTAACTGCCGTTGCCCATCCTGCACAGGAAACACTGAAGGAGGGGTGTTTTGATACCACAGCAAGGTTCCTTCTACGATGAACACCTCAAAGACACGAAGATCCGTGTTGCATCGTGAGATGTTGCAAAACATGCACTGCAGCGCTGAAACGAGAGCATGAAAGCATTGCACGTGCATACGGTCAGCGCCGAGGTCATCGGAGCAATATCTTCCGTCCATCTGGACTCTACCACTCAGCCATTTCCATTTCCGATGCAAATGCCATTGAAGTCAGCCAGTCATTTTGGAGTTAGGTTCCACATACAAAACATCTGTGCTGCACGTAAACTGTTGAAAGGCGCAGACAAGAGAGTTGTTTTAGACAATTGTCACTGTAGTATGTGGAAAGTGTAAACATGCACCGCAGTTTGCTGTTGGGGGTATAGCTCAGTGGTAGAGCATTTGACTGCAGATCAAGAGGTCCCCCAGTTCAAATCTGGGTGCCCCCTTTATAGAAGCAACTTCCCTGCACTGGAGCGGCTTTTCAAGTAACTGCCGTTGCCCATCCTGCACAGGAAACACTGAAGGGGGGGTGTTTTGCTACCACAGCAAGGTTCCTTCTACGATGAACACCTCAAAGACACAAAGATCCGTGTTGCATCGTGAGATGTTGCAAAACATGCACTGCAGCCCCGAAACGAGAGCATGAAAGCGTTGCACGTACATACGGTCAGCGCGGATGCACTCTATGAGTGCATCTGCGCAATATCTTCCGTCCATCTGAACTCTACCACTCAGCCATTTCCATTTCCGATGCAAATGCCATTGAAGTCAGACAGTCATTTTGGAGTTAGGTTCCACATACAAAACATCTGTACTGCACGTAAACTGTTGAAAGGCGCAGACAAGAGAGTTGTTTTAGACAATTGTCACTGTAGTATGTGGAAAGTGTAAACATGCACCGCAGTTTGCTGTTGGGGGTATAGCTCAGTGGTAGAGCATTTGACTGCAGATCAAGAGGTCCCCCAGTTCAAATCTGGGTGCCCCCTTTATAGAAGCAACTTCCCTGCACTGGAGCGGCTTTTCAAGTAACTGCCGTTGCCCATCCTGCACAGGAAACACTGAAGGGGGGGTGTTTTGCTACCACAGCAAGGTTCCTTCTACGATGAACACCTCAAAGACACAAAGATCCGTGTTGCATCGTGAGATGTTGCAAAACATGCACTGCAGCCCCGAAACGAGAGCATGAAAGCGTTGCACGTACATACGGTCAGCGCGGATGCACTCTATGAGTGCATCTGCGCAATATCTTCCGTCCATCTGAACTCTACCACTCAGCCATTTCCATTTCCGATGCAAATGCCATTGAAGTCAGACAGTCATTTTGGAGTTAGGTTCCACATACAAAACATCTGTACTGCACGTAAACTGTTGAAAGGCACAGACAACAGAGTTGTTTTAGACAATTGTCACTGTAGTATGTGGAAAGTGTAAACATGCACCGCCGTTTTCTCGTGGGAGTATAGCTCAGTGGTAGAGCATTTGACTGCAGATCCAGATGTCCCCAGTACAAATCTGGGTGCCCCCTTTATACAAGCAACTTCCCTGCACTGGAGCGGCTTTTCAAGTAACTGCCGTTGCCCATCCTGCACAGGAAACACTGAAGGTGGTGTGTTTTGCTACCACAGCAAGGTTCCTTCTACGATGAACACCTCAAAGACACAAAGATCCGTGTTGCATCGTGAGATGTTGCAAAACATGCACTGCAGCGCAGAAACGAGAGCATGAAAGCGTTGCACGTGCATACGGTCAGCGCCGAGTTCATCGGAGCAATATCTTCCGTCCATCTGAACTCTACCACTCAGCCATTTCCATTTCCGATGCAAATGCCATTGAAGTCAGACAGTCATTTTGGAGTTAGGTTCCACATACAAAACATCTGTGCTGCACGTAAACTGTTGAAAGGCACAGACAAAAGAGTTGTTTTCGACAATTGTCACTGTAGTATGTGGAAAGTATAAACATGCACCGCAGTTTGCTGTTGGGGGTATAGCTCAGTGGTAGAGCATTTGACTGCAGATCAAGAGGTCCCCAGTTCAAATCTGGGTGCCCCCTTTATACAAGCAACTTCCCTGCACTGGAGCGGCTTTTCAAGTAACTGCCGTTGCCCATCCTGCACAGGAAACACTGAAGGAGGGGTGTTTTGCTACCACAGCAAGGTTCCTTCTACGATGAACACCTCAAAGACACGAAGATCCGTGTTGCATCGTGAGATGTTGCAAAACATGCACTGCAGCGCAGAAACGAGAGCATGAAAGCGTTGCATGTGCATCCGGTCAGCGCGGATGCACTCTATGAGTGCATCTGCGCAATATCTTCCGTCCATCTGAACTCTACCACTCAGCCATTTCCATTTCCGATGCAAATGCCATTGAAGTCAGACAGTCATTTTGGAGTTAGGTTCCACATACAAAACATCTGTGCTGCACGTAAACTGTTGAAAGGCACAGACAAAAGAGTTGTTTTCGACAATTGTCACTGTAGTATGTGGAAAGTATAAACATGCACCGCAGTTTTCCCTTGGGGGTATAGCTCAGTGGTAGAGCATTTAACTGCAGATCAAGAGGTCCCCAGTTCAAATCTGGGTGCCCCCTTTATACAAGCAACTTCCCTGCACTGGAGCGGCTTTTCAAGTAACTGCCGTTGCCCATCCTGCACAGGAAACACTGAAGGAGGGGTGTTTTGATACCACAGCAAGGTTCCTTCTACGATGAACACCTCAAAGACACGAAGATCCGTGTTGCATCGTGAGATGTTGCAAAACATGCACTGCAGCGCTGAAACGAGAGCATGAAAGCATTGCACGTGCATACGGTCAGCGCCGAGGTCATCGGAGCAATATCTTCCGTCCATCTGGACTCTACCACTCAGCCATTTCCATTTCCGATGCAAATGCCATTGAAGTCAGCCAGTCATTTTGGAGTTAGGTTCCACATACAAAACATCTGTGCTGCACGTAAACTGTTGAAAGGCGCAGACAAGAGAGTTGTTTTAGACAATTGTCACTGTAGTATGTGGAAAGTGTAAACATGCACCGCAGTTTGCTGTTGGGGGTATAGCTCAGTGGTAGAGCATTTGACTGCAGATCAAGAGGTCCCCCAGTTCAAATCTGGGTGCCCCCTTTATAGAAGCAACTTCCCTGCACTGGGGCGGCTTTTCAAGTAACTGCCGTTGCCCATCCTGCACAGGAAACACTGAAGGGGGGGTGTTTTGCTACCACAGCAAGGTTCCTTCTACGATGAACACCTCAAAGACACAAAGATCCGTGTTGCATCGTGAGATGTTGCAAAACATGCACTGCAGCCCCGAAACGAGAGCATGAAAGCGTTGCACGTACATACGGTCAGCGCGGATGCACTCTATGAGTGCATCTGCGCAATATCTTCCGTCCATCTGAACTCTACCACTCAGCCATTTCCATTTCCGATGCAAATGCCATTGAAGTCAGACAGTCATTTTGGAGTTAGGTTCCACATACAAAACATCTGTACTGCACGTAAACTGTTGAAAGGCACAGACAACAGAGTTGTTTTAGACAATTGTCACTGTAGTATGTGGAAAGTGTAAACATGCACCGCAGTTTTCCAGTGGGGGTGTAGCTCAGTGGAGCATTTGACTGCAGATCAAGAGGTCCCCAGTTCAAATCTGGGTGCCCCCTTTACACAAGCAACTTCCCGGCACTGGAGCGGCTTTTCAAGTAACTGCCGTTGCCCCTCCTGCACAGGAAACACTGAAGGAGGGGTGTTTTGCTACCACAGCAAGGTTCCTTCTACGATGAACACCTCAAAGACACGAAGATCCGTGTTGCATCGTGAGATGTTGCAAAACATGCACTGCAGCGCTGAAACGAGAGCATGAAAGCATCGCACGTGCATATGGTCAGCGCGGATGCACTCGATGAGTGCATCTGCGCAATATCTTCCGTCCATCTGAACTCTACCACTCAGCCATTTCCATTTCCGATGCAAATGCCATTGAAGTCAGACAGTCATTTTGGAGTTAGGTTCCACATACAAAACATCTGTGCTGCACGTAAACTGTTGAAAGGCACAGACAAAAGAGTTGTTTTCGACAATTGTCACTGTAGTATGTGGAAAGTATAAACATGCACCGCAGTTTTCTGTTGGGGGTATAGCTCAGTGGTAGAGCATTTGACTGCAGATCAAGAGGTCCCCAGTTCAAATCTGGGTGCCCCCTTTATAGAAGCAACTTCCCGGCACTGGAGCGGCTTTTCAAGTAACTGCCGTTGCCCATCCTGCACAGGAAACACTGAAGGAGGGGTGTTTTGCTACCACAGCAAGGTTCCTTCTACGATGAACACCTCAAAGACACAAAGATCCGTGTTGCATCGTGAGATGTTGCAAAACATGCACTGCAGCGCAGAAACGAGAGCATGAAAGCGTTGCATGTGCATCCGGTCAGCGCGGATGCACTCTATGAGTGCATCTGCGCAATATCTTCCGTCCATCTGAACTCTACCACTCAGCCATTTCCATTTCCGATGCAAATGCCATTGAAGTCAGACAGTCATTTTGGAGTTAGGTTCCACATACAAAACATCTGTGCTGCACGTAAACTGATGAAAGGCGCAGACAAGAGAGTTGTTTTAGACAATTGTCATTGTAGTATGTGGAAAGTGTAAACATGCACCGCCGTTTTCTCGTGGGAGTATAGCTCAGTGGTAGAGCATTTGACTGCAGATCCAGATGTCCCCAGTACAAATCTGGGTGCCCCCTTTATACAAGCAACTTCCCTGCACTGGAGCGGCTTTTCAAGTAACTGCCGTTCCCCATCCTGCACAGGAAACACTGAAGGTGGTGTGTTTTGCTACCACAGCAAGGTTCCTTCTACGATGAACACCTCAAAGACACGAAGATCCGTGTTGCATCGTGAGATGTTGCAAAACATGCACTGCAGCGCTGAAACGAGAGCATGAAAGCATTGCACGTGCATACGGTCAGCGCCGAGGTCATCGGAGCAATATCTTCCGTCCATCTGGACTCTACCACTCAGCCATTTCCATTTCCGATGCAAATGCCATTGAAGTCAGACAGTCATTTTGGAGTTAGGTTCCACATACAAAACATCTGTGCTGCACGTAAACTGTTGAAAGGCGCAGACAAGAGAGTTGTTTTAGACAATTGTCACTGTAGTATGTGGAAAGTGTAAACATGCACCGCCGTTTTCTCGTGGGAGTATAGCTCAGTGGTAGAGCATTTGACTGCAGATCAAGAGGTCCCCAGTTCAAATCTGGGTGCCCCCTTTATAGAAGCAACTTCCCGGCACTGGAGCGGCTTTTCAAGTAACTGCCGTTGCCCATCCTGCACAGGAAACACTGAAGGAGGGGTGTTTTGCTACCACAGCAAGGTTCCTTCTACGATGAACACCTCAAAGACACAAAGATCCGTGTTGCATCGTGAGATGTTGCAAAACATGCACTGCAGCCCCGAAACGAGAGCATGAAAGCGTTGCACGTACATACGGTCAGCGCGGATGCACTCTATGAGTGCATCTGCGCAATATCTTCCGTCCATCTGAACTCTACCACTCAGCCATTTCCATTTCCGATGCAAATGCCATTGAAGTCAGACAGTCATTTTGGAGTTAGGTTCCACATACAAAACATCTGTGCTGCACGTAAACTGTTGAAAGGCACAGACAACAGAGTTGTTTTAGACAATTGTCACTGTAGTATGTGGAAAGTGTAAACATGCACCGCAGTTTTCCAGTGGGGGTGTAGCTCAGTGGAGCATTTGACTGCAGATCAAGAGGTCCCCAGTTCAAATCTGGGTGCCCCCTTTACACAAGCAACTTCCCGGCACTGGAGCGGCTTTTCAAGTAACTGCCGTTGCCCCTCCTGCACAGGAAACACTGAAGGAGGGGTGTTTTGCTACCACAGCAAGGTTCCTTCTACGATGAACACCTCAAAGACACGAAGATCCGTGTTGCATCGTGAGATGTTGCAAAACATGCACTGCAGCGCTGAAACGAGAGCATGAAAGCATCGCACGTGCATATGGTCAGCGCGGATGCACTCGATGAGTGCATCTGCGCAATATCTTCCGTCCATCTGAACTCTACCACTCAGCCATTTCCATTTCCGATGCAAATGCCATTGAAGTCAGACAGTCATTTTGGAGTTAGGTTCCACATACAAAACATCTGTGCTGCACGTAAACTGTTGAAAGGCACAGACAAAAGAGTTGTTTTCGACAATTGTCACTGTAGTATGTGGAAAGTATAAACATGCACCGCAGTTTTCCGTTGGGGGTATAGCTCAGTGGTAGAGCATTTGACTGCAGATCAAGAGGTCCCCAGTTCAAATCTGGGTGCCCCCTTTATACAAGCAACTTCCCTGCACTGGAGCGGCTTTTCAAGTAACTGCCGTTGCCCATCCTGCACAGGAAACACTGAAGGAGGGGTGTTTTGCTACCACAGCAAGGTTCCTTCTACGATGAACACCTCAAAGACACGAAGATCCGTGTTGCATCGTGAGATGTTGCAAAACATGCACTGCAGCGCAGAAACGAGAGCATGAAAGCGTTGCATGTGCATCCGGTCAGCGCGGATGCACTCTATGAGTGCATCTGCGCAATATCTTCCGTCCATCTGAACTCTACCACTCAGCCATTTCCATTTCCGATGCAAATGCCATTGAAGTCAGACAGTCATTTTGGAGTTAGGTTCCACATACAAAACATCTGTGCTGCACGTAAACTGATGAAAGGCGCAGACAAGAGAGTTGTTTTAGACAATTGTCATTGTAGTATGTGGAAAGTGTAAACATGCACCGCCGTTTTCTCGTGGGAGTATAGCTCAGTGGTAGAGCATTTGACTGCAGATCCAGATGTCCCCAGTACAAATCTGGGTGCCCCCTTTATACAAGCAACTTCCCTGCACTGGAGCGGCTTTTCAAGTAACTGCCGTTGCCCATCCTGCACAGGAAACACTGAAGGTGGTGTGTTTTGCTACCACAGCAAGGTTCCTTCTACGATGAACACCTCAAAGACACGAAGATCCGTGTTGCATCGTGAGATGTTGCAAAACATGCACTGCAGCGCTGAAACGAGAGCATGAAAGCATTGCACGTGCATACGGTCAGCGCCGAGGTCATCGGAGCAATATCTTCCGTCCATCTGGACTCTACCACTCAGCCATTTCCATTTCCGATGCAAATGCCATTGAAGTCAGACAGTCATTTTGGAGTTAGGTTCCACATACAAAACATCTGTGCTGCACGTAAACTGTTGAAAGGCGCAGACAAGAGAGTTGTTTTAGACAATTGTCACTGTAGTATGTGGAAAGTGTAAACATGCACCGCCGTTTTCTCGTGGGAGTATAGCTCAGTGGTAGAGCATTTGACTGCAGATCAAGAGGTCCCCAGTTCAAATCTGGGTGCCCCCTTTATAGAAGCAACTTCCCGGCACTGGAGCGGCTTTTCAAGTAACTGCCGTTGCCCATCCTGCACAGGAAACACTGAAGGAGGGGTGTTTTGCTACCACAGCAAGGTTCCTTCTACGATGAACACCTCAAAGACACAAAGATCCGTGTTGCATCGTGAGATGTTGCAAAACATGCACTGCAGCCCCGAAACGAGAGCATGAAAGCGTTGCACGTACATACGGTCAGCGCGGATGCACTCTATGAGTGCATCTGCGCAATATCTTCCGTCCATCTGAACTCTACCACTCAGCCATTTCCATTTCCGATGCAAATGCCATTGAAGTCAGACAGTCATTTTGGAGTTAGGTTCCACATACAAAACATCTGTGCTGCACGTAAACTGTTGAAAGGCACAGACAACAGAGTTGTTTTAGACAATTGTCACTGTAGTATGTGGAAAGTGTAAACATGCACCGCAGTTTTCCAGTGGGGGTGTCGCTCAGTGGAGCATTTGACTGCAGATCAAGAGGTCCCCAGTTCAAATCTGGGTGCCCCCTTTACACAAGCAACTTCCCGGCACTGGAGCGGCTTTTCAAGTGACTGCCGTTGCCCCTCCTGCACAGGAAACACTGAAGGAGGGGTGTTTTGCTACCACAGCAAGGTTCCTTCTACGATGAACACCTCAAAGACACGAAGATCCGTGTTGCATCATGAGATGTTGCAAAACATGCACTGCAGCGCTGAAACGAGAGCATGAAAGCATCGCACGTGCATATGGTCAGCGCGGATGCACTCGATGAGTGCATCTGCGCAATATCTTCCGTCCATCTGAACTCTACCACTCAGCCATTTCCATTTCCGATGCAAATGCCATTGAAGTCAGACAGTCATTTTGGAGTTAGGTTCCACATACAAAACATCTGTGCTGCACGTAAACTGTTGAAAGGCACAGACAAAAGAGTTGTTTTCGACAATTGTCACTGTAGTATGTGGAAAGTATAAACATGCACCGTAGTTTTCCGTTGGGGGTATAGCTCAGTGGTAGAGCATTTAACTGCAGATCAAGAGGTCCCCAGTTCAAATCTGGGTGCCCCCTTTATACAAGCAACTTCCCTGCACTGGAGCGGCTTTTCACGTAACTGCCGTTGCCCCTCCTGCACAGGAAACACTGAAGGAGGGGTGTTTTGCTACCACAGCAAGGTTCCTTCTACGATGAACACCTCAAAGACACGAAGATCCGTGTTGCATCGTGAGATGTTGCAAAACATGCACTGCAGCGCTGAAACGAGAGCATGAAAGCATTGCACGTGCATACGGTCAGCACCGAGGTCATCGGAGCAATATCTTCCGTCCATCTGGACTCTACCACTCAGCCATTTCCATTTCCGATGCAAATGCCATTGAAGTCAGACAGTCATTTTGGAGTTAGGTTCCACATACAAAACATCTGT
This sequence comes from Chiloscyllium punctatum, assembly GCF_047496795.1. Taxonomy (NCBI): domain Eukaryota; kingdom Metazoa; phylum Chordata; class Chondrichthyes; order Orectolobiformes; family Hemiscylliidae; genus Chiloscyllium; species Chiloscyllium punctatum. Next base: position 9,593,300 of record NC_092780.1, on the reverse strand, counting down.
GCTGCACGTAAACTGTTGAAAGGCGCAGACAAGAGAGTTGTTTTAGACAATTGTCACTGTAGTATGTGGAAAGTGTAAACATGCACCGCAGTTTTCTGTTGGGGGTATAGCTCAGTGGTAGAGCATTTGACTGCAGATCAAGAGGTCCCCAGTTCAAATCTGGGTGCCCCCTTTATAGAAGCAACTTCCCGGCACTGGAGCGGCTTTTCAAGTAACTGCCGTTGCCCATCCTGCACAGGAAACACTGAAGGAGGGGTGTTTTGCTACCACAGCAAGGTTCCTTCTACGATGAACACCTCAAAGACACAAAGATCCGTGTTGCAAAACATGCACTGCAGCCCCGAAACGAGAGCATGAAAGCGTTGCACGTACATACGGTCAGCGCGGATGCACTCTATGAGTGCATCTGCGCAATATCTTCCGTCCATCTGAACTCTACCACTCAGCCATTTCCATTTCCGATGCAAATGCCATTGAAGTCAGACAGTCATTTTGGAGTTAGGTTCCACATACAAAACATCTGTGCTGCACGTAAACTGTTGAAAGGCACAGACAACAGAGTTGTTTTAGACAATTGTCACTGTAGTATGTGGAAAGTGTAAACATGCACCGCAGTTTTCCAGTGGGGGTGTCGCTCAGTGGAGCATTTGACTGCAGATCAAGAGGTCCCCAGTTCAAATCTGGGTGCCCCCTTTACACAAGCAACTTCCCGGCACTGGAGCGGCTTTTCAAGTAACTGCCGTTGCCCCTCCTGCACAGGAAACACTGAAGGAGGGGTGTTTTGCTACCACAGCAAGGTTCCTTCTACGATGAACACCTCAAAGACATGAAGATCCGTGTTGCATCGTGAGATGTTGCAAAACATGCACTGCAGCGCTGAAACGAGAGCATGAAAGCATCGCACGTGCATATGGTCAGCGCGGATGCACTCGATGAGTGCATCTGCGCAATATCTTCCGTCCATCTGAACTCTACCACTCAGCCATTTCCATTTCCGATGCAAATGCCATTGAAGTCAGACAGTCATTTTGGAGTTAGGTTCCACATACAAAACATCTGTGCTGCACGTAAACTGTTGAAAGGCACAGACAAAAGAGTTGTTTTCGACAATTGTCACTGTAGTATGTGGAAAGTATAAACATGCACCGCAGTTTTCCCTTGGGGGTATAGCTCAGTGGTAGAGCATTTGACTGCAGATCAAGAGGTCCCCAGTTCAAATCTGGGTGCCCCCTTTATACAAGCAACTTCCCTGCACTGGAGCGGCTTTTCAAGTAACTGCCGTTGCCCCTCCTGCACAGGAAACACTGATGGAGGGGTGTTTTGCTACCACAGCAAGGTTCCTTCTACGATGAACACCTCAAAGACACGAAGATCCGTGTTGCATCGTGAGATGTTGCAAAACATGCACTGCAGCGCTGAAACGAGAGCATGAAAGCATCGCACGTACATACGGTCAGCGCCGAGGTCATCGGAGCAATATCTTCCGTCCATCTGGACTCTACCACTCAGCCATTTCCATTTCCGATGCAAATGCCATTGAAGTCAGACAGTCATTTTGGAGTTAGGTTCCACATACAAAACATCTGTGCTGCACGTAAACTGTTGAAAGGCGCAGACAAGAGAGTTGTTTTAGACAATTGTCACTGTAGTATGTGGAAAGTGTAAACATGCACCGCAGTTTTCTGTTGGGGGTATAGCTCAGTGGTAGAGCATTTGACTGCAGATCAAGAGGTCCCCAGTTCAAATCTGGGTGCCCCCTTTATAGAAGCAACTTCCCGGCACTGGAGCGGCTTTTCAAGTAACTGCCGTTGCCCATCCTGCACAGGAAACACTGAAGGAGGGGTGTTTTGCTACCACAGCAAGGTTCCTTCTACGATGAACACCTCAAAGACACAAAGATCCATGTTGCAAAACATGCACTGCAGCCCCGAAACGAGAGCATGAAAGCGTTGCACGTACATACGGTCAGCGCGGATGCACTCTATGAGTGCATCTGCGCAATATCTTCCGTCCATCTGAACTCTACCACTCAGCCATTTCCATTTCCGATGCAAATGCCATTGAAGTCAGACAGTCATTTTGGAGTTAGGTTCCACATACAAAACATCTGTGCTGCACGTAAACTGTTGAAAGGCACAGACAACAGAGTTGTTTTAGACAATTGTCACTGTAGTATGTGGAAAGTGTAAACATGCACCGCAGTTTCCCAGTGGGGGTGTAGCTCAGTGGAGCATTTGACTGCAGATCAAGAGGTCCCCAGTTCAAATCTGGGTGCCCCCTTTACACAAGCAACTTCCCGGCACTGGAGCGGCTTTTCAAGTAACTGCCGTTGCCCCTCCTGCACAGGAAACACTGAAGGAGGGGTGTTTTGCTACCACAGCAAGGTTCCTTCTACGATGAACACCTCAAAGACACGAAGATCCGTGTTGCATCATGAGATGTTGCAAAACATGCACTGCAGCGCTGAAACGAGAGCGTGAAAGCATCGCACGTGCATATGGTCAGCGCGGATGCACTCGATGAGTGCATCTGCGCAATATCTTCCGTCCATCTGAACTCTTCCACTCAGCCATTTCCATTTCCGATGCAAATGCCATTGAATTCAGACAGTCATTTTGGAGTTAGGTTCCACATACAAAACATCTGTGCTGCACGTAAACTGTTGAAAGGCACAGACAAAAGAGTTGTTTTCGACAATTGTCACTGTAGTATGTGGAAAGTATAAACATGCACCGCAGTTTTCCCTTGGGGGTATAGCTCAGTGGTAGAGCGTTTGACTGCAGATCAAGAGGTCCCCAGTTCAAATCTAGGTGCCCCCTTTATACAAGCAACTTCCCTGCACTGGAGCGGCTTTTCAAGTAACTGCCGTTGCCCCTCCTGCACAGGAAACACTGAAGGAGGGGTGTTTTGCTACCACAGCAAGGTTCCTTCTACGATGAACACCTCAAAGACACGAAGATCCGTGTTGCATCGTGAGATGTTGCAAAACATGCACTGCAGTGCTGAAACGAGAGCATGAAAGCATTGCACGTGCATACGGTCAGCGCCGAGGTCATCGGAGCAATATCTTCCGTCCATCTGGACTCTACCACTCAGCCATTTCCATTTCCGATGCAAATGCCATTGAAGTCAGACAGTCATTTTGGAGTTAGGTTCCACATACAAAACATCTGTGCTGCACGTAAACTGTTGAAAGGCGCAGACAAGAGAGTTGTTTTAGACAATTGTCACTGTAGTATGTGGAAAGTGTAAACATGCACCGCCGTTTTCTCGTGGGAGTATAGCTCAGTGGTAGAGCATTTGACTGCAGATCAAGAGGTCCCCAGTTCAAATCTGGGTGCCCCCTTTATACAAGCAACTTCCCTGCACTGGAGCGGCTTTTCAAGTAACTGCCGTTGCCCCTCCTGCACAGGAAACACTGAAGGAGGGGTGTTTTGCTACCACAGCAAGGTTCCTTCTACGATGAACACCTCAAAGACACGAAGATCCGTGTTGCATCGTGAGATGTTGCAAAACATGCACTGCAGCGCTGAAACGAGAGCATGAAAGCATTGCACGTGCATACGGTCAGCGCCGAGGTCATCGGAGCAATATCTTCCGTCCATCTGGACTCTACCACTCAGCCATTTCCATTTCCGATGCAAATGCCATTGAAGTCACACAGTCATTTTGGAGTTAGGTTCCACATACAAAACATCTGTGCTGCACGTAAACTGTTGAAAGGCGCAGACAAGAGAGTTGTTTTAGACAATTGTCACTGTAGTATGTGGAAAGTGTAAACATGCACCGCAGTTTTCTGTTGGGGGTAAGCTCAGTGGTAGAGCATTTGAGTGCAGATCAAGAGGTCCCCAGTTCAAATCTGGGTGCCCCCTTTATAGAAGCAACTTCCCGGCACTGGAGCGGCTTTTCAAGTAACTGCCGTTGCCCATCCTGCACAGGAAACACTGAAGGAGGGGTGTTTTGCTACCACAGCAAGGTTCCTTCTACGATGAACACCTCAAAGACACAAAGATCCATGTTGCAAAACATGCACTGCAGCCCCGAAACGAGAGCATGAAAGCGTTGCACGTACATACGGTCAGCGCGGATGCACTCTATGAGTGCATCTGCGCAATATCTTCCGTCCATCTGAACTCTACCACTCAGCCATTTCCATTTCCGATGCAAATGCCATTGAAGTCAGACAGTCATTTTGGAGTTAGGTTCCACATACAAAACATCTGTGCTGCACGTAAACTGTTGAAAGGCACAGACAACAGAGTTGTTTTAGACAATTGTCACTGTAGTATGTGGAAAGTGTAAACATGCACCGCAGTTTTCCAGTGGGGGTGTAGCTCAGTGGAGCATTTGACTGCAGATCAAGAGGTCCCCAGTTCAAATCTGGGTGCCCCCTTTACACAAGCAACTTCCCGGCACTGGAGCGGCTTTTCAAGTAACTGCCGTTGCCCCTCCTGCACAGGAAACACTGAAGGAGGGGTGTTTTGCTACCACAGCAAGGTTCCTTCTACGATGAACACCTCAAAGACACGAAGATCCGTGTTGCATCATGAGATGTTGCAAAACATGCACTGCAGCGCTGAAACGAGAGCATGAAAGCATCGCACGTGCATATGGTCAGCGCGGATGCCCTCGATGAGGGCATCTGCGCAATATCTTCCGTCCATCTGAACTCTACCACTCAGCCATTTCCATTTCCGATGCAAATGCCATTGAAGTCAGACAGTCATTTTGGAGTTAGGTTCCACATACAAAACATCTGTGCTGCACGTAAACTGTTGAAAGGCGCAGACAAGAGAGTTGTTTTAGACAATTGTCACTGTAGTATGTGGAAAGTGTAAACATGCACCGCAGTTTTCCAGTGGGGGTGTAGCTCAGTGGAGCATTTGACTGCAGATCAAGAGGTCCCCAGTTCAAATCTGGGTGCCCCCTTTACACAAGCAACTTCCCGGCACTGGAGCGGCTCTTCAAGTAACTGCCGTTGCCCCTCCTGCACAGGAAACACTGAAGGAGGGGTGTTTTGCTACCACAGCAAGGTTCCTTCTACGATGAACACCTCAAAGACACGAAGATCCGTGTTGCATCGTGAGATGTTGCAAAACATGCACTGCAGCGCTGAAACGAGAGCATGAAAGCATCGCACGTGCATATGGTCAGCGCGGATGCACTCGATGAGTGCATCTGCGCAATATCTTCCGTCCATCTGAACTCTACCACTCAGCCATTTCCATTTCCGATGCAAATGCCATTGAAGTCAGACAGTCATTTTGGAGTTAGGTTCCACATACAAAACATCTGTGCTGCACGTAAACTGTTGAAAGGCACAGACAAAAGAGTTGTTTTCGACAATTGTCACTGTAGTATGTGGAAAGTTTAAACATGCACCGCAGTTTCCCCTTGGGGGTATAGCTCAGTGGTAGAGCATTTGACTGCAGATCAAGAGGTCCCCAGTTCAAATCTGGGTGCCCCCTTTATACAAGCAACTTCCCTGCACTGGAGCGGCTTTTCACGTAACTGCCGTTGCCCCTCCTGCACAGGAAACACTGAAGGAGGGGTGTTTTGCTACCACAGCAAGGTTCCTTCTACGATGAACACCTCAAAGACACAAAGATCCGTGTTGCATCGTGAGATGTTGCAAAACATGCACTGCAGCGCTGAAACGAGAGCATGAAAGCATTGCACGTGCATACGGTCAGCACCGAGGTCATCGGAGCAATATCTTCCGTCCATCTGGACTCTACCACTCAGCAATTTCCATTTCCGATGCAAATGCCATTGAAGTCAGACAGTCATTTTGGAGTTAGGTTCCACATACAAAACATCTGTGCTGCACGTAAACTGTTGAAAGGCGCAGACAAGAGAGTTGTTTTAGACAATTGTCACTGTAGTATGTGGAAAGTGTAAACATGCACCGCCGTTTTCTCGTGGGAGTATAGCTCAGTGGTAGAGCATTTGACTGCAGATCCAGATGTCCCCAGTACAAATCTGGGTGGCCCCTTTATACAAGCAACTTCCCTGCACTGGAGCGGCTTTTCAAGTAACTGCCGTTGCCCATCCTGCACAGGAAACACTGAAGGAGGGGTGTTTTGCTACCACAGCAAGGTTCCTTCTACGATGAACACCTCAAAGACACGAAGATCCGTGTTGCATCGTGAGATGTTGCAAAACATGCACTGCAGCGCTGAAACGAGAGCATGAAAGCATTGCACGTGCATACGGTCAGCGCCGAGGTCATCGGAGCAATATCTTCCGTCCATCTGGACTCTACCACTCAGCCATTTCCATTTCCGATGCAAATGCCATTGAAGTCAGACAGTCATTTTGGAGTTAGGTTCCACATACAAAACATCTGTGCTGCACGTAAACTGTTGAAAGGCGCAGACAAGAGAGTTGTTTTAGACAATTGTCACTGTAGTATGTGGAAAGTGTAAACATGCACCGCAGTTTTCTGTTGGGGGTATAGCTCAGTGGTAGAGCATTTGACTGCAGATCAAGAGGTCCCCAGTTCAAATCTGGATGCCCCCTTTATACAAGCAACTTCCCTGCAATGGAGCGGCTTTTCAAGTAACTGCCGTTGCCCATCCTGCACAGGAAACACTGAAGGAGGGGTGTTTTGCGACCACAGCAAAGGTTCCTTCTACGATGAACACCTCAAAGACTCGAAGATCCGTGTTGCATCGTGAGATGTTGCAAAACATGCACTGCAGCCCCGAAACGAGAGCGTGAAAGCGTTGCACGTACATACGGTCAGCGCGGATGCACTCTATGAGTGCATCTGCGCAATATCTTCCGTCCATCTGAACTCTACCACTCAGCCATTTCCATTTCCGATGCAAATGCCATTGAAGTCAGACAGTCATTTTGGAGTTAGGTTCCACATACAAAACATCGGTGCTGCACGTAAACTGTTGAAAAGCACAGACAACAGAGTTGTTTTAGACAATTGTCACTGTAGTATGTGGAAAGTGTAAACATGCACCGCAGTTTTCCAGTGGGGGTGTAGCTCAGTGGAGCATTTGACTGCAGATCAAGAGGTCCCCAGTTCAAATCTGGGTGCCCCCTTTACACAAGCAACTTCCCGGCACTGGAGCGGCTTTTCAAGTAACTGCCGTTGCCCCTCCTGCACAGGAAACACTGAAGGAGGGGTGTTTTGCTACCACAGCAAGGTTCCTTCTACGATGAACACCTCAAAGACACGAAGATCCGTGTTGCATCGTGAGATGTTGCAAAACATGCACTGCAGCGCTGAAACGAGAGCATGAAAGCATCGCACGTGCATACGGTCAGCGCCGAGGTCATCGGAGCAATATCTTCCGTCCATCTGGACTCTACCACTCAGCCATTTCCATTTCCGATGCAAATGCCATTGAAGTCAGACAGTCATTTTGGAGTTAGGTTCCACATACAAAACATCTGTGCTGCACGTAAACTGTTGAAAGGCGCAGACAAGAGAGTTGTTTTAGACAATTGTCACTGTAGTATGTGGAAAGTGTAAACATGCACCGCAGTTTTCTGTTGGGGGTATAGCTCAGTGGTAGAGCATTTGACTGCAGATCAAGAGGTCCCCAGTTCAAATCTGGGTGCCCCCTTTATAGAAGCAACTTCCCGGCACTGGAGCGGCTTTTCAAGTAACTGCCGTTGCCCATCCTGCACAGGAAACACTGAAGGAGGGGTGTTTTGCTACCACAGCAAGGTTCCTTCTACGATGAACACCTCAAAGACACAAAGATCCATGTTGCAAAACATGCACTGCAGCCCCGAAACGAGAGCATGAAAGCGTTGCACGTACATACGGTCAGCGCGGATGCACTCTATGAGTGCATCTGCGCAATATCTTCCGTCCATCTGAACTCTACCACTCAGCCATTTCCATTTCCGATGCAAATGCCATTGAAGTCAGACAGTCATTTTGGAGTTCGGTTCCACATACAAAACATCTGTGCTGCACGTAAACTGTTGAAAGGCACAGACAACAGAGTTGTTTTAGACAATTGTCACTGTAGTATGTGGAAAGTGTAAACATGCACCGCAGTTTTCCAGTGGGGGTGTAGCTCAGTGGAGCATTTGACTGCAGATCAAGAGGTCCCCAGTTCAAATCTGGGTGCCCCCTTTACACAAGCAACTTCCCGGCACTGGAGCGGCTTTTCAAGTAACTGCCGTTGCCCCTCCTGCACAGGAAACACTGAAGGAGGGGTGTTTTGCTACCACAGCAAGGTTCCTTCTACGATGAACACCTCAAAGACACGAAGATCCGTGTTGCATCGTGAGATGTTGCAAAACATGCACTGCAGCGCTGAAACGAGAGCATGAAAGCATCGCACGTGCATATGGTCAGCGCGGATGCACTCGATGAGTGCATCTGCGCAATATCTTCCGTCCATCTGAACTCTACCACTCAGCCATTTCCATTTCCGATGCAAATGCCATTGAAGTCAGACAGTCATTTTGGAGTTAGGTTCCACATACAAAACATCTGTGCTGCACGTAAACTGTTGAAAGGCACAGACAAAAGAGTTGTTTTCGACAATTGTCACTGTAGTATGTGGAAAGTATAAACATGCACCGCAGTTTTCTGTTGGGGGTATAGCTCAGTGGTAGAGCATTTGACTGCAGATCAAGAGGTCCCCAGTTCAAATCTGGGTGCCCCCTTTATAGAAGCAACTTCCCGGCACTGGAGCGGCTTTTCAAGTAACTGCCGTTGCCCATCCTGCACAGGAAACACTGAAGGAGGGGTGTTTTGCTACCACAGCAAGGTTCCTTCTACGATGAACACCTCAAAGACACAAAGATCCGTGTTGCATCGTGAGATGTTGCAAAACATGCACTGCAGCGCAGAAACGAGAGCATGAAAGCGTTGCATGTGCATCCGGTCAGCGCGGATGCACTCTATGAGTGCATCTGCGCAATATCTTCCGTCCATCTGAACTCTACCACTCAGCCATTTCCATTTCCGATGCAAATGCCATTGAAGTCAGACAGTCATTTTGGAGTTAGGTTCCACATACAAAACATCTGTGCTGCACGTAAACTGATGAAAGGCGCAGACAAGAGAGTTGTTTTAGACAATTGTCATTGTAGTATGTGGAAAGTGTAAACATGCACCGCCGTTTTCTCGTGGGAGTATAGCTCAGTGGTAGAGCATTTGACTGCAGATCCAGATGTCCCCAGTACAAATCTGGGTGCCCCCTTTATACAAGCAACTTCCCTGCACTGGAGCGGCTTTTCAAGTAACTGCCGTTCCCCATCCTGCACAGGAAACACTGAAGGTGGTGTGTTTTGCTACCACAGCAAGGTTCCTTCTACGATGAACACCTCAAAGACACGAAGATCCGTGTTGCATCGTGAGATGTTGCAAAACATGCACTGCAGCGCTGAAACGAGAGCATGAAAGCATTGCACGTGCATACGGTCAGCGCCGAGGTCATCGGAGCAATATCTTCCGTCCATCTGGACTCTACCACTCAGCCATTTCCATTTCCGATGCAAATGCCATTGAAGTCAGACAGTCATTTTGGAGTTAGGTTCCACATACAAAACATCTGTGCTGCACGTAAACTGTTGAAAGGCGCAGACAAGAGAGTTGTTTTAGACAATTGTCACTGTAGTATGTGGAAAGTGTAAACATGCACCGCCGTTTTCTCGTGGGAGTATAGCTCAGTGGTAGAGCATTTGACTGCAGATCAAGAGGTCCCCAGTTCAAATCTGGGTGCCCCCTTTATAGAAGCAACTTCCCGGCACTGGAGCGGCTTTTCAAGTAACTGCCGTTGCCCATCCTGCACAGGAAACACTGAAGGAGGGGTGTTTTGCTACCACAGCAAGGTTCCTTCTACGATGAACACCTCAAAGACACAAAGATCCGTGTTGCATCGTGAGATGTTGCAAAACATGCACTGCAGCCCCGAAACGAGAGCATGAAAGCGTTGCACGTACATACGGTCAGCGCGGATGCACTCTATGAGTGCATCTGCGCAATATCTTCCGTCCATCTGAACTCTACCACTCAGCCATTTCCATTTCCGATGCAAATGCCATTGAAGTCAGACAGTCATTTTGGAGTTAGGTTCCACATACAAAACATCTGTGCTGCACGTAAACTGTTGAAAGGCACAGACAACAGAGTTGTTTTAGACAATTGTCACTGTAGTATGTGGAAAGTGTAAACATGCACCGCAGTTTTCCAGTGGGGGTGTAGCTCAGTGGAGCATTTGACTGCAGATCAAGAGGTCCCCAGTTCAAATCTGGGTGCCCCCTTTACACAAGCAACTTCCCGGCACTGGAGCGGCTTTTCAAGTAACTGCCGTTGCCCCTCCTGCACAGGAAACACTGAAGGAGGGGTGTTTTGCTACCACAGCAAGGTTCCTTCTACGATGAACACCTCAAAGACACGAAGATCCGTGTTGCATCGTGAGATGTTGCAAAACATGCACTGCAGCGCTGAAACGAGAGCATGAAAGCATCGCACGTGCATATGGTCAGCGCGGATGCACTCGATGAGTGCATCTGCGCAATATCTTCCGTCCATCTGAACTCTACCACTCAGCCATTTCCATTTCCGATGCAAATGCCATTGAAGTCAGACAGTCATTTTGGAGTTAGGTTCCACATACAAAACATCTGTGCTGCACGTAAACTGTTGAAAGGCACAGACAAAAGAGTTGTTTTCGACAATTGTCACTGTAGTATGTGGAAAGTATAAACATGCACCGCAGTTTTCCGTTGGGGGTATAGCTCAGTGGTAGAGCATTTGACTGCAGATCAAGAGGTCCCCAGTTCAAATCTGGGTGCCCCCTTTATACAAGCAACTTCCCTGCACTGGAGCGGCTTTTCAAGTAACTGCCGTTGCCCATCCTGCACAGGAAACACTGAAGGAGGGGTGTTTTGCTACCACAGCAAGGTTCCTTCTACGATGAACACCTCAAAGACACGAAGATCCGTGTTGCATCGTGAGATGTTGCAAAACATGCACTGCAGCGCAGAAACGAGAGCATGAAAGCGTTGCATGTGCATCCGGTCAGCGCGGATGCACTCTATGAGTGCATCTGCGCAATATCTTCCGTCCATCTGAACTCTACCACTCAGCCATTTCCATTTCCGATGCAAATGCCATTGAAGTCAGACAGTCATTTTGGAGTTAGGTTCCACATACAAAACATCTGTGCTGCACGTAAACTGATGAAAGGCGCAGACAAGAGAGTTGTTTTAGACAATTGTCATTGTAGTATGTGGAAAGTGTAAACATGCACCGCCGTTTTCTCGTGGGAGTATAGCTCAGTGGTAGAGCATTTGACTGCAGATCCAGATGTCCCCAGTACAAATCTGGGTGCCCCCTTTATACAAGCAACTTCCCTGCACTGGAGCGGCTTTTCAAGTAACTGCCGTTGCCCATCCTGCACAGGAAACACTGAAGGTGGTGTGTTTTGCTACCACAGCAAGGTTCCTTCTACGATGAACACCTCAAAGACACGAAGATCCGTGTTGCATCGTGAGATGTTGCAAAACATGCACTGCAGCGCTGAAACGAGAGCATGAAAGCATTGCACGTGCATACGGTCAGCGCCGAGGTCATCGGAGCAATATCTTCCGTCCATCTGGACTCTACCACTCAGCCATTTCCATTTCCGATGCAAATGCCATTGAAGTCAGACAGTCATTTTGGAGTTAGGTTCCACATACAAAACATCTGTGCTGCACGTAAACTGTTGAAAGGCGCAGACAAGAGAGTTGTTTTAGACAATTGTCACTGTAGTATGTGGAAAGTGTAAACATGCACCGCCGTTTTCTCGTGGGAGTATAGCTCAGTGGTAGAGCATTTGACTGCAGATCAAGAGGTCCCCAGTTCAAATCTGGGTGCCCCCTTTATAGAAGCAACTTCCCGGCACTGGAGCGGCTTTTCAAGTAACTGCCGTTGCCCATCCTGCACAGGAAACACTGAAGGAGGGGTGTTTTGCTACCACAGCAAGGTTCCTTCTACGATGAACACCTCAAAGACACAAAGATCCGTGTTGCATCGTGAGATGTTGCAAAACATGCACTGCAGCCCCGAAACGAGAGCATGAAAGCGTTGCACGTACATACGGTCAGCGCGGATGCACTCTATGAGTGCATCTGCGCAATATCTTCCGTCCATCTGAACTCTACCACTCAGCCATTTCCATTTCCGATGCAAATGCCATTGAAGTCAGACAGTCATTTTGGAGTTAGGTTCCACATACAAAACATCTGTGCTGCACGTAAACTGTTGAAAGGCACAGACAACAGAGTTGTTTTAGACAATTGTCACTGTAGTATGTGGAAAGTGTAAACATGCACCGCAGTTTTCCAGTGGGGGTGTCGCTCAGTGGAGCATTTGACTGCAGATCAAGAGGTCCCCAGTTCAAATCTGGGTGCCCCCTTTACACAAGCAACTTCCCGGCACTGGAGCGGCTTTTCAAGTGACTGCCGTTGCCCCTCCTGCACAGGAAACACTGAAGGAGGGGTGTTTTGCTACCACAGCAAGGTTCCTTCTACGATGAACACCTCAAAGACACGAAGATCCGTGTTGCATCATGAGATGTTGCAAAACATGCACTGCAGCGCTGAAACGAGAGCATGAAAGCATCGCACGTGCATATGGTCAGCGCGGATGCACTCGATGAGTGCATCTGCGCAATATCTTCCGTCCATCTGAACTCTACCACTCAGCCATTTCCATTTCCGATGCAAATGCCATTGAAGTCAGACAGTCATTTTGGAGTTAGGTTCCACATACAAAACATCTGTGCTGCACGTAAACTGTTGAAAGGCACAGACAAAAGAGTTGTTTTCGACAATTGTCACTGTAGTATGTGGAAAGTATAAACATGCACCGTAGTTTTCCGTTGGGGGTATAGCTCAGTGGTAGAGCATTTAACTGCAGATCAAGAGGTCCCCAGTTCAAATCTGGGTGCCCCCTTTATACAAGCAACTTCCCTGCACTGGAGCGGCTTTTCACGTAACTGCCGTTGCCCCTCCTGCACAGGAAACACTGAAGGAGGGGTGTTTTGCTACCACAGCAAGGTTCCTTCTACGATGAACACCTCAAAGACACGAAGATCCGTGTTGCATCGTGAGATGTTGCAAAACATGCACTGCAGCGCTGAAACGAGAGCATGAAAGCATTGCACGTGCATACGGTCAGCACCGAGGTCATCGGAGCAATATCTTCCGTCCATCTGGACTCTACCACTCAGCCATTTCCATTTCCGATGCAAATGCCATTGAAGTCAGACAGTCATTTTGGAGTTAGGTTCCACATACAAAACATCTGTGCTGCACGTAAACTGTTGAAAGGCGCAGACAAGAGAGTTGTTTTAGACAATTGTCACTGTAGTATGTGGAAAGTGTAAACATGCACCGCAGTTTTCTGTTGGGGGTATAGCTCAGTGGTAGAGCATTTGACTGCAGATCAAGAGGTCCCCAGTTCAAATCTGGGTGCCCCCTTTATAGAAGCAACTTCCCGGCACTGGAGCGGCTTTTCAAGTAACTGCCGTTGCCCATCCTGCACAGGAAACACTGAAGGAGGGGTGTTTTGCTACCACAGCAAGGTTCCTTCTACGATGAACACCTCAAAGACACAAAGATCCGTGTTGCAAAACATGCACTGCAGCCCCGAAACGAGAGCATGAAAGCGTTGCACGTACATACGGTCAGCGCGGATGCACTCTATGAGTGCATCTGCGCAATATCTTCCGTCCATCTGAACTCTACCACTCAGCCATTTCCATTTCCGATGCAAATGCCATTGAAGTCAGACAGTCATTTTGGAGTTAGGTTCCACATACAAAACATCTGTGCTGCACGTAAACTGTTGAAAGGCACAGACAACAGAGTTGTTTTAGACAATTGTCACTGTAGTATGTGGAAAGTGTAAACATGCACCGCAGTTTTCCAGTGGGGGTGTCGCTCAGTGGAGCATTTGACTGCAGATCAAGAGGTCCCCAGTTCAAATCTGGGTGCCCCCTTTACACAAGCAACTTCCCGGCACTGGAGCGGCTTTTCAAGTAACTGCCGTTGCCCCTCCTGCACAGGAAACACTGAAGGAGGGGTGTTTTGCTACCACAGCAAGGTTCCTTCTACGATGAACACCTCAAAGACATGAAGATCCGTGTTGCATCGTGAGATGTTGCAAAACATGCACTGCAGCGCTGAAACGAGAGCATGAAAGCATCGCACGTGCATATGGTCAGCGCGGATGCACTCGATGAGTGCATCTGCGCAATATCTTCCGTCCATCTGAACTCTACCACTCAGCCATTTCCATTTCCGATGCAAATGCCATTGAAGTCAGACAGTCATTTTGGAGTTAGGTTCCACATACAAAACATCTGTGCTGCACGTAAACTGTTGAAAGGCACAGACAAAAGAGTTGTTTTCGACAATTGTCACTGTAGTATGTGGAAAGTATAAACATGCACCGCAGTTTTCCCTTGGGGGTATAGCTCAGTGGTAGAGCATTTGACTGCAGATCAAGAGGTCCCCAGTTCAAATCTGGGTGCCCCCTTTATACAAGCAACTTCCCTGCACTGGAGCGGCTTTTCAAGTAACTGCCGTTGCCCCTCCTGCACAGGAAACACTGATGGAGGGGTGTTTTGCTACCACAGCAAGGTTCCTTCTACGATGAACACCTCAAAGACACGAAGATCCGTGTTGCATCGTGAGATGTTGCAAAACATGCACTGCAGCGCTGAAACGAGAGCATGAAAGCATCGCACGTACATACGGTCAGCGCCGAGGTCATCGGAGCAATATCTTCCGTCCATCTGGACTCTACCACTCAGCCATTTCCATTTCCGATGCAAATGCCATTGAAGTCAGACAGTCATTTTGGAGTTAGGTTCCACATACAAAACATCTGTGCTGCACGTAAACTGTTGAAAGGCGCAGACAAGAGAGTTGTTTTAGACAATTGTCACTGTAGTATGTGGAAAGTGTAAACATGCACCGCAGTTTTCTGTTGGGGGTATAGCTCAGTGGTAGAGCATTTGACTGCAGATCAAGAGGTCCCCAGTTCAAATCTGGGTGCCCCCTTTATAGAAGCAACTTCCCGGCACTGGAGCGGCTTTTCAAGTAACTGCCGTTGCCCATCCTGCACAGGAAACACTGAAGGAGGGGTGTTTTGCTACCACAGCAAGGTTCCTTCTACGATGAACACCTCAAAGACACAAAGATCCATGTTGCAAAACATGCACTGCAGCCCCGAAACGAGAGCATGAAAGCGTTGCACGTACATACGGTCAGCGCGGATGCACTCTATGAGTGCATCTGCGCAATATCTTCCGTCCATCTGAACTCTACCACTCAGCCATTTCCATTTCCGATGCAAATGCCATTGAAGTCAGACAGTCATTTTGGAGTTAGGTTCCACATACAAAACATCTGTGCTGCACGTAAACTGTTGAAAGGCACAGACAACAGAGTTGTTTTAGACAATTGTCACTGTAGTATGTGGAAAGTGTAAACATGCACCGCAGTTTCCCAGTGGGGGTGTAGCTCAGTGGAGCATTTGACTGCAGATCAAGAGGCCCCCAGTTCAAATCTGGGTGCCCCCTTTACACAAGCAACTTCCCGGCACTGGAGCGGCTTTTCAAGTAACTGCCGTTGCCCCTCCTGCACAGGAAACACTGAAGGAGGGGTGTTTTGCTACCACAGCAAGGTTCCTTCTACGATGAACACCTCAAAGACACGAAGATCCGTGTTGCATCATGAGATGTTGCAAAACATGCACTGCAGCGCTGAAACGAGAGCGTGAAAGCATCGCACGTGCATATGGTCAGCGCGGATGCACTCGATGAGTGCATCTGCGCAATATCTTCCGTCCATCTGAACTCTTCCACTCAGCCATTTCCATTTCCGATGCAAATGCCATTGAATTCAGACAGTCATTTTGGAGTTAGGTTCCACATACAAAACATCTGTGCTGCACGTAAACTGTTGAAAGGCACAGACAAAAGAGTTGTTTTCGACAATTGTCACTGTAGTATGTGGAAAGTATAAACATGCACCGCAGTTTTCCCTTGGGGGTATAGCTCAGTGGTAGAGCGTTTGACTGCAGATCAAGAGGTCCCCAGTTCAAATCTAGGTGCCCCCTTTATACAAGCAACTTCCCTGCACTGGAGCGGCTTTTCAAGTAACTGCCGTTGCCCCTCCTGCACAGGAAACACTGAAGGAGGGGTGTTTTGCTACCACAGCAAGGTTCCTTCTACGATGAACACCTCAAAGACACGAAGATCCGTGTTGCATCGTGAGATGTTGCAAAACATGCACTGCAGTGCTGAAACGAGAGCATGAAAGCATTGCACGTGCATACGGTCAGCGCCGAGGTCATCGGAGCAATATCTTCCGTCCATCTGGACTCTACCACTCAGCCATTTCCATTTCCGATGCAAATGCCATTGAAGTCAGACAGTCATTTTGGAGTTAGGTTCCACATACAAAACATCTGTGCTGCACGTAAACTGTTGAAAGGCGCAGACAAGAGAGTTGTTTTAGACAATTGTCACTGTAGTATGTGGAAAGTGTAAACATGCACCGCCGTTTTCTCGTGGGAGTATAGCTCAGTGGTAGAGCATTTGACTGCAGATCAAGAGGTCCCCAGTTCAAATCTGGGTGCCCCCTTTATACAAGCAACTTCCCTGCACTGGAGCGGCTTTTCAAGTAACTGCCGTTGCCCCTCCTGCACAGGAAACACTGAAGGAGGGGTGTTTTGCTACCACAGCAAGGTTCCTTCTACGATGAACACCTCAAAGACACGAAGATCCGTGTTGCATCGTGAGATGTTGCAAAACATGCACTGCAGCGCTGAAACGAGAGCATGAAAGCATTGCACGTGCATACGGTCAGCGCCGAGGTCATCGGAGCAATATCTTCCGTCCATCTGGACTCTACCACTCAGCCATTTCCATTTCCGATGCAAATGCCATTGAAGTCACACAGTCATTTTGGAGTTAGGTTCCACATACAAAACATCTGTGCTGCACGTAAACTGTTGAAAGGCGCAGACAAGAGAGTTGTTTTAGACAATTGTCACTGTAGTATGTGGAAAGTGTAAACATGCACCGCAGTTTTCTGTTGGGGGTAAGCTCAGTGGTAGAGCATTTGAGTGCAGATCAAGAGGTCCCCAGTTCAAATCTGGGTGCCCCCTTTATAGAAGCAACTTCCCGGCACTGGAGCGGCTTTTCAAGTAACTGCCGTTGCCCATCCTGCACAGGAAACACTGAAGGAGGGGTGTTTTGCTACCACAGCAAGGTTCCTTCTACGATGAACACCTCAAAGACACAAAGATCCATGTTGCAAAACATGCACTGCAGCCCCGAAACGAGAGCATGAAAGCGTTGCACGTACATACGGTCAGCGCGGATGCACTCTATGAGTGCATCTGCGCAATATCTTCCGTCCATCTGAACTCTACCACTCAGCCATTTCCATTTCTGATGCAAATGCCATTGAAGTCAGACAGTCATTTTGGAGTTAGGTTCCACATACAAAACATCTGTGCTGCACGTAAACTGTTGAAAGGCACAGACAACAGAGTTGTTTTAGACAATTGTCACTGTAGTATGTGGAAAGTGTAAACATGCACCGCAGTTTTCCAGTGGGGGTGTAGCTCAGTGGAGCATTTGACTGCAGATCAAGAGGTCCCCAGTTCAAATCTGGGTGCCCCCTTTACACAAGCAACTTCCCGGCACTGGAGCGGCTTTTCAAGTAACTGCCGTTGCCCCTCCTGCACAGGAAACACTGAAGGAGGGGTGTTTTGCTACCACAGCAAGGTTCCTTCTACGATGAACACCTCAAAGACACGAAGATCCGTGTTGCATCATGAGATGTTGCAAAACATGCACTGCAGCGCTGAAACGAGAGCATGAAAGCATCGCACGTGCATATGGTCAGCGCGGATGCCCTCGATGAGGGCATCTGCGCAATATCTTCCGTCCATCTGAACTCTACCACTCAGCCATTTCCATTTCCGATGCAAATGCCATTGAAGTCAGACAGTCATTTTGGAGTTAGGTTCCACATACAAAACATCTGTGCTGCACGTAAACTGTTGAAAGGCGCAGACAAGAGAGTTGTTTTAGACAATTGTCACTGTAGTATGTGGAAAGTGTAAACATGCACCGCAGTTTTCTGTTGGGGGTATAGCTCAGTGGTAGAGCATTTGACTGCAGATCAAGAGGTCCCCAGTTCAAATCTGGGTGCCCCCTTTATAGAAGCAACTTCCCGGCACTGGAGCGGCTTTTCAAGTAACTGCTGTTGCCCATCCTGCACAGGAAACACTGAAGGAGGGGTGTTTTGCTACCACAGCAAGGTTCCTTCTACGATGAACACCTCAAAGACACAAAGATCCGTGTTGCATCGTGAGATGTTGCAAAACATGCACTGCAGCCCCGAAACGAGAGCATGAAAGCGTTGCACGTACATACGGTCAGCGCGGATGCACTCTATGAGTGCATCTGCGCAATATCTTCCGTCCATCTGAACTCTACCACTCAGCCATTTCCATTTCCGATGCAAATGCCATTGAAGTCAGACAGTCATTTTGGAGTTAGGTTCCACATACAAAACATCTGTGCTGCACGTAAACTGTTGAAAGGCACAGACAACAGAGTTGTTTTAGACAATTGTCACTGTAGTATGTGGAAAGTGTAAACATGCACCGCAGTTTTCCAGTGGGGGTGTCGCTCAGTGGAGCATTTGACTGCAGATCAAGAGGTCCCCAGTTCAAATCTGGGTGCCCCCTTTACACAAGCAACTTCCCGGCACTGGAGCGGCTTTTCAAGTAACTGCCGTTGCCCCTCCTGCACAGGAAACACTGAAGGAGGGGTGTTTTGCGACCACAGCAAAGGTTCCTTCTACGATGAACACCTCAAAGACTCGAAGATCCGTGTTGCATCGTGAGATGTTGCAAAACATGCACTGCAGCCCCGAAACGAGAGCGTGAAAGCGTTGCACGTACATACGGTCAGCGCGGATGCACTCTATGAGTGCATCTGCGCAATATCTTCCGTCCATCTGAACTCTACCACTCAGCCATTTCCATTTCCGATGCAAATGCCATTGAAGTCAGACAGTCATTTTGGAGTTAGGTTCCACATACAAAACATCTGTGCTGCACGTAAACTGTTGAAAGGCACAGACAACAGAGTTGTTTTAGACAATTGTCACTGTAGTATGTGGAAAGTGTAAACATGCACCGCAGTTTTCCAGTGGGGGTGTCGCTCAGTGGAGCATTTGACTGCAGATCAAGAGGTCCCCAGTTCAAATCTGGGTGCCCCCTTTACACAAGCAACTTCCCGGCACTGGAGCGGCTTTTCAAGTGACTGCCGTTGCCCCTCCTGCACAGGAAACACTGAAGGAGGGGTGTTTTGCTACCACAGCAAGGTTCCTTCTACGATGAACACCTCAAAGACACGAAGATCCGTGTTGCATCATGAGATGTTGCAAAACATGCACTGCAGCGCTGAAACGAGAGCATGAAAGCATCGCACGTGCATATGGTCAGCGCGGATGCACTCGATGAGTGCATCTGCGCAATATCTTCCGTCCATCTGAACTCTACCACTCAGCCATTTCCATTTCCGATGCAAATGCCATTGAAGTCAGACAGTCATTTTGGAGTTAGGTTCCACATACAAAACATCTGTGCTGCACGTAAACTGTTGAAAGGCACAGACAAAAGAGTTGTTTTCGACAATTGTCACTGTAGTATGTGGAAAGTATAAACATGCACCGTAGTTTTCCGTTGGGGGTATAGCTCAGTGGTAGAGCATTTGACTGCAGATCAAGAGGTCCCCAGTTCAAATCTGGGTGCCCCCTTTATACAAGCAACTTCCCTGCACTGGAGCGGCTTTTCACGTAACTGCCGTTGCCCCTCCTGCACAGGAAACACTGAAGGAGGGGTGTTTTGCTACCACAGCAAGGTTCCTTCTACGATGAACACCTCAAAGACACAAAGATCCGTGTTGCATCGTGAGATGTTGCAAAACATGCACTGCAGCGCTGAAACGAGAGCATGAAAGCATTGCACGTGCATACGGTCAGCACCGAGGTCATCGGAGCAATATCTTCCGTCCATCTGGACTCTACCACTCAGCAATTTCCATTTCCGATGCAAATGCCATTGAAGTCAGACAGTCATTTTGGAGTTAGGTTCCACATACAAAACATCTGTGCTGCACGTAAACTGTTGAAAGGCGCAGACAAGAGAGTTGTTTTAGACAATTGTCACTGTAGTATGTGGAAAGTGTAAACATGCACCGCCGTTTTCTCGTGGGAGTATAGCTCAGTGGTAGAGCATTTGACTGCAGATCCAGATGTCCCCAGTACAAATCTGGGTGGCCCCTTTATACAAGCAACTTCCCTGCACTGGAGCGGCTTTTCAAGTAACTGCCGTTGCCCATCCTGCACAGGAAACACTGAAGGAGGGGTGTTTTGCTACCACAGCAAGGTTCCTTCTACGATGAACACCTCAAAGACACGAAGATCCGTGTTGCATCGTGAGATGTTGCAAAACATGCACTGCAGCGCTGAAACGAGAGCATGAAAGCATTGCACGTGCATACGGTCAGCGCCGAGGTCATCGGAGCAATATCTTCCGTCCATCTGGACTCTACCACTCAGCCATTTCCATTTCCGATGCAAATGCCATTGAAGTCAGACAGTCATTTTGGAGTTAGGTTCCACATACAAAACATCTGTGCTGCACGTAAACTGTTGAAAGGCGCAGACAAGAGAGTTGTTTTAGACAATTGTCACTGTAGTATGTGGAAAGTGTAAACATGCACCGCAGTTTTCTGTTGGGGGTATAGCTCAGTGGTAGAGCATTTGACTGCAGATCAAGAGGTCCCCGGTTCAAATCTGGATGCCCCCTTTATACAAGCAACTTCCCTGCACTGGAGCGGCTTTTCAAGTAACTGCCGTTGCCCATCCTGCACAGGAAACACTGAAGGGGGGGTGTTTTGCTACCACAGCAAGGTTCCTTCTACGATGAACACCTCAAAGACTCGAAGATCCGTGTTGCATCGTGAGATGTTGCAAAACATGCACTGCAGCCCCGAAACGAGAGCATGAAAGCGTTGCACGTACATACGGTCAGCGCGGATGCACTCTATGAGTGCATCTGCGCAATATCTTCCGTCCATCTGAACTCTACCACTCAGCCATTTCCATTTCCGATGCAAATGCCATTGAAGTCAGACAGCCATTTTGGAGTTAGGTTCCACATACAAAACATCTGTGCTGCACGTAAACTGTTGAAAGGCACAGACAACAGAGTTGTTTTAGACAATTGTCACTGTAGTATGTGGAAAGTGTAAACATGCACCGCAGTTTTCCAGTGGGGGTGTAGCTCAGTGGAGCATTTGACTGCAGATCAAGAGGTCCCCAGTTCAAATCTGGGTGCCCCCTTTACACAAGCAACTTCCCGGCACTGGAGCGGCTTTTCAAGTAACTGCCGTTGCCCCTCCTGCACAGGAAACACTGAAGGAGGGGTGTTTTGCTACCACAGCAAGGTTCCTTCTACGATGAACACCTCAAAGACACGAAGATCCGTGTTGCATCGTGAGATGTTGCAAAACATGCACTGCAGCGCTGAAACGAGAGCATGAAAGCATTGCACGTGCATACGGTCAGCGCCGAGGTCATCGGAGCAATATCTTCCGTCCATCTGGACTCTACCACTCAGCCATTTCCATTTCCGATGCAAATGCCATTGAAGTCAGACAGTCATTTTGGAGTTAGGTTCCACATACAAAACATCTGTGCTGCACGTAAACTGTTGAAAGGCGCAGACAAGAGAGTTGTTTTAGACAATTGTCACTGTAGTATGTGGAAAGTGTAAACATGCACCGCAGTTTTCTGTTGGGGGTATAGCTCAGTGGTAGAGCATTTGACTGCAGATCAAGAGGTCCCCAGTTCAAATCTGGGTGCCCCCTTTATAGAAGCAACTTCCCGGCACTGGAGCGGCTTTTCAAGTAACTGCCGTTGCCCATCCTGCACAGGAAACACTGAAGGAGGGGTGTTTTGCTACCACAGCAAGGTTCCTTCTACGATGAACACCTCAAAGACACAAAGATCCGTGTTGCATCGTGAGATGTTGCAAAACATGCACTGCAGCCCCGAAACGAGAGCATGAAAGCGTTGCACGTACATACGGTCAGCGCGGATGCACTCTGTGAGTGCATCTGCGCAATATCTTCCGTCCATCTGAACTCTACCACTCAGCCATTTCCATTTCCGATGCAAATGCCATTGAAGTCAGACAGTCATTTTGGAGTTAGGTTCCACATACAAAACATCTGTGCTGCACGTAAACTGTTGAAAGGCACAGACAACAGAGTTGTTTTAGACAATTGTCACTGTAGTATGTGGAAAGTGTAAACATGCACCGCAGTTTTCCAGTGGGGGTGTCGCTCAGTGGAGCATTTGACTGCAGATCAAGAGGTCCCCAGTTCAAATCTGGGTGCCCCCTTTACACAAGCAACTTCCCGGCACTGGAGCGGCTTTTCAAGTGACTGCCGTTGCCCCTCCTGCACAGGAAACACTGAAGGAGGGGTGTTTTGCTACCACAGCAAGGTTCCTTCTACGATGAACACCTCAAAGACACGAAGATCCGTGTTGCATCATGAGATGTTGCAAAACATGCACTGCAGCGCTGAAACGAGAGCATGAAAGCATCGCACGTGCATATGGTCAGCGCGGATGCACTCGATGAGTGCATCTGCGCAATATCTTCCGTCCATCTGAACTCTACCACTCAGCCATTTCCATTTCCGATGCAAATGCCATTGAAGTCAGACAGTCATTTTGGAGTTAGGTTCCACATACAAAACACCTGTGCTGCACGTAAACTGTTGAAAGGCACAGACAAAAGAGTTGTTTTCGACAATTGTCACTGTAGTATGTGGAAAGTATAAACATGCACCGTAGTTTTCCGTTGGGGGTATAGCTCAGTGGTAGAGCATTTGACTGCAGATCAAGAGGTCCCCAGTTCAAATCTGGGTGCCCCCTTTATACAAGCAACTTCCCTGCACTGGAGCGGCTTTTCACGTAACTGCCGTTGCCCCTCCTGCACAGGAAACACTGAAGGAGGGGTGTTTTGCTACCACAGCAAGGTTCCTTCTACGATGAACACCTCAAAGACACGAAGATCCGTGTTGCATCGTGAGATGTTGCAAAACATGCACTGCAGCGCTGAAACGAGAGCATGAAAGCATTGCACGTGCATACGGTCAGCACCGAGGTCATCGGAGCAATATCTTCCGTCCATCTGGACTCTACCACTCAGCCATTTCCATTTCCGATGCAAATGCCATTGAAGTCAGACAGTCATTTTGGAGTTAGGTTCCACATACAAAACATCTGTGCTGCACGTAAACTGTTGAAAGGCGCAGACAAGAGAGTTGTTTTAGACAATTGTCACTGTAGTATGTGGAAAGTGTAAACATGCACCGCAGTTTTCTGTTGGGGGTATAGCTCAGTGGTAGAGCATTTGACTGCAGATCAAGAGGTCCCCAGTTCAAATCTGGGTGCCCCTTTTATAGAAGCAACTTCCCGGCACTGGAGCGGCTTTTCAAGTAACTGCTGTTGCCCCTCCTGCACAGGAAACACTGAAGGAGGGGTGTTTTGCTACCACAGCAAGGTTCCTTCTACGATGAACACCTCAAAGACACAAAGATCCGTGTTGCATCGTGAGATGTTGCAAAACATGCACTGCAGCCCCGAAACGAGAGCATGAAAGCGTTGCACGTACATACGGTCAGCGCGGATGCACTCTATGAGTGCATCTGCGCAATATCTTCCGTCCATCTGAACTCTACCACTCAGCCATTTCCATTTCCGATGCAAATGCCATTGAAGTCAGACAGTCATTTTGGAGTTAGGTTCCACATACAAAACATCTGTGCTGCACGTAAACTGTTGAAAGGCACAGACAACAGAGTTGTTTTAGACAATTGTCACTGTAGTATGTGGAAAGTGTAAACATGCACCGCAGTTTTCCAGTGGGGGTGTCGCTCAGTGGAGCATTTGACTGCAGATCAAGAGGTCCCCAGTTCAAATCTGGGTGCCCCCTTTACACAAGCATCTTCCCGGCACTGGAGCGGCTTTTCAAGTAACTGCCGTTGCCCCTCCTGCACAGGAAACACTGAAGGAGGGGTGTTTTGCTACCACAGCAAGGTTCCTTCTACGATGAACACCTCAAAGACACGAAGATCCGTGTTGCATCGTGAGATGTTGCAAAACATGCACTGCAGCGCTGAAACGAGAGCATGAAAGCATCGCACGTGCATATGGTCAGCGCGGATGCACTCGATGAGTGCATCTGCGCAATATCTTCCGTCCATCTGAACTCTACCACTCAGCCATTTCCATTTCCGATGCAAATGCCATTGAAGTCAGACAGTCATTTTGGAGTTAGGTTCCACATACAAAACATCTGTGCTGCACGTAAACTGTTGAAAGGCACAGACAAAAGAGTTGTTTTCGACAATTGTCACTGTAGTATGTGGAAAGTTTAAACATGCACCGCAGTTTCCCCTTGGGGGTATAGCTCAGTGGTAGAGCATTTGACTGCAGATCAAGAGGTCCCCAGTTCAAATCTGGGTGCCCCCTTTATACAAGCAACTTCCCTGCACTGGAGCGGCTTTTCACGTAACTGCCGTTGCCCCTCCTGCACAGGAAACACTGAAGGAGGGGTGTTTTGCTACCACAGCAAGGTTCCTTCTACGATGAACACCTCAAAGACACAAAGATCCGTGTTGCATCGTGAGATGTTGCAAAACATGCACTGCAGCGCTGAAACGAGAGCATGAAAGCATTGCACGTGCATACGGTCAGCACCGAGGTCATCGGAGCAATATCTTCCGTCCATCTGGACTCTACCACTCAGCAATTTCCATTTCCGATGCAAATGCCATTGAAGTCAGACAGTCATTTTGGAGTTAGGTTCCACATACAAAACATCTGTGCTGCACGTAAACTGTTGAAAGGCGCAGACAAGAGAGTTGTTTTAGACAATTGTCACTGTAGTATGTGGAAAGTGTAAACATGCACCGCCGTTTTCTCGTGGGAGTATAGCTCAGTGGTAGAGCATTTGACTGCAGATCCAGATGTCCCCAGTACAAATCTGGGTGGCCCCTTTATACAAGCAACTTCCCTGCACTGGAGCGGCTTTTCAAGTAACTGCCGTTGCCCATCCTGCACAGGAAACACTGAAGGAGGGGTGTTTTGCTACCACAGCAAGGTTCCTTCTACGATGAACACCTCAAAGACACGAAGATCCGTGTTGCATCGTGAGATGTTGCAAAACATGCACTGCAGCGCTGAAACGAGAGCATGAAAGCATTGCACGTGCATACGGTCAGCGCCGAGGTCATCGGAGCAATATCTTCCGTCCATCTGGACTCTACCACTCAGCCATTTCCATTTCCGATGCAAATGCCATTGAAGTCAGACAGTCATTTTGGAGTTAGGTTCCACATACAAAACATCTGTGCTGCACGTAAACTGTTGAAAGGCGCAGACAAGAGAGTTGTTTTAGACAATTGTCACTGTAGTATGTGGAAAGTGTAAACATGCACCGCAGTTTTCTGTTGGGGGTATAGCTCAGTGGTAGAGCATTTGACTGCAGATCAAGAGGTCCCCAGTTCAAATCTGGATGCCCCCTTTATACAAGCAACTTCCCTGCAATGGAGCGGCTTTTCAAGTAACTGCCGTTGCCCATCCTGCACAGGAAACACTGAAGGAGGGGTGTTTTGCGACCACAGCAAAGGTTCCTTCTACGATGAACACCTCAAAGACTCGAAGATCCGTGTTGCATCGTGAGATGTTGCAAAACATGCACTGCAGCCCCGAAACGAGAGCGTGAAAGCGTTGCACGTACATACGGTCAGCGCGGATGCACTCTATGAGTGCATCTGCGCAATATCTTCCGTCCATCTGAACTCTACCACTCAGCCATTTCCATTTCCGATGCAAATGCCATTGAAGTCAGACAGTCATTTTGGAGTTAGGTTCCACATACAAAACATCGGTGCTGCACGTAAACTGTTGAAAAGCACAGACAACAGAGTTGTTTTAGACAATTGTCACTGTAGTATGTGGAAAGTGTAAACATGCACCGCAGTTTTCCAGTGGGGGTGTAGCTCAGTGGAGCATTTGACTGCAGATCAAGAGGTCCCCAGTTCAAATCTGGGTGCCCCCTTTACACAAGCAACTTCCCGGCACTGGAGCGGCTTTTCAAGTAACTGCCGTTGCCCCTCCTGCACAGGAAACACTGAAGGAGGGGTGTTTTGCTACCACAGCAAGGTTCCTTCTACGATGAACACCTCAAAGACACGAAGATCCGTGTTGCATCGTGAGATGTTGCAAAACATGCACTGCAGCGCTGAAACGAGAGCATGAAAGCATCGCACGTGCATACGGTCAGCGCCGAGGTCATCGGAGCAATATCTTCCGTCCATCTGGACTCTACCACTCAGCCATTTCCATTTCCGATGCAAATGCCATTGAAGTCAGACAGTCATTTTGGAGTTAGGTTCCACATACAAAACATCTGTGCTGCACGTAAACTGTTGAAAGGCGCAGACAAGAGAGTTGTTTTAGACAATTGTCACTGTAGTATGTGGAAAGTGTAAACATGCACCGCAGTTTTCTGTTGGGGGTATAGCTCAGTGGTAGAGCATTTGACTGCAGATCAAGAGGTCCCCAGTTCAAATCTGGGTGCCCCCTTTATAGAAGCAACTTCCCGGCACTGGAGCGGCTTTTCAAGTAACTGCCGTTGCCCATCCTGCACAGGAAACACTGAAGGAGGGGTGTTTTGCTACCACAGCAAGGTTCCTTCTACGATGAACACCTCAAAGACACAAAGATCCATGTTGCAAAACATGCACTGCAGCCCCGAAACGAGAGCATGAAAGCGTTGCACGTACATACGGTCAGCGCGGATGCACTCTATGAGTGCATCTGCGCAATATCTTCCGTCCATCTGAACTCTACCACTCAGCCATTTCCATTTCCGATGCAAATGCCATTGAAGTCAGACAGTCATTTTGGAGTTCGGTTCCACATACAAAACATCTGTGCTGCACGTAAACTGTTGAAAGGCACAGACAACAGAGTTGTTTTAGACAATTGTCACTGTAGTATGTGGAAAGTGTAAACATGCACCGCAGTTTTCCAGTGGGGGTGTAGCTCAGTGGAGCATTTGACTGCAGATCAAGAGGTCCCCAGTTCAAATCTGGGTGCCCCCTTTACACAAGCAACTTCCCGGCACTGGAGCGGCTTTTCAAGTAACTGCCGTTGCCCCTCCTGCACAGGAAACACTGAAGGAGGGGTGTTTTGCTACCACAGCAAGGTTCCTTCTACGATGAACACCTCAAAGACACGAAGATCCGTGTTGCATCGTGAGATGTTGCAAAACATGCACTGCAGCGCTGAAACGAGAGCATGAAAGCATCGCACGTGCATATGGTCAGCGCGGATGCACTCGATGAGTGCATCTGCGCAATATCTTCCGTCCATCTGAACTCTACCACTCAGCCATTTCCATTTCCGATGCAAATGCCATTGAAGTCAGACAGTCATTTTGGAGTTAGGTTCCACATACAAAACATCTGTGCTGCACGTAAACTGTTGAAAGGCACAGACAAAAGAGTTGTTTTCGACAATTGTCACTGTAGTATGTGGAAAGTATAAACATGCACCGCAGTTTTCCCTTGGGGGTATAGCTCAGTGGTAGAGCATTTGACTGCAGATCAAGAGGTCCCCAGTTCAAATCTGGGTGCCCCCTTTATACAAGCAACTTCCCTGCACTGGAGCGGCTTTTCAAGTAACTGCCGTTGCCCCTCCTGCACAGGAAACACTGAAGGAGGGGTGTTTTGCTACCACAGCAAGGTTCCTTCTACGATGAACACCTCAAAGACACGAAGATCCGTGTTGCATCGTGAGATGTTGCAAAACATGCACTGCAGCGCTGAAACGAGAGCATGAAAGCATTGCACGTGCATACGGTCAGCGCCGAGGTCATCGGAGCAATATCTTCCGTCCATCTGGACTCTACCACTCAGCCATTTCCATTTCCGATGCAAATGCCATTGAAGTCAGACAGTCATTTTGGAGTTAGGTTCCACATACAAAACATCTGTGCTGCACGTAAACTGTTGAAAGGCGCAGACAAGAGAGTTGTTTTAGACAATTGTCACTGTAGTATGTGGAAAGTGTAAACATGCACCCCAGTTTTCTGTTGGGGGTAAGCTCAGTGGTAGAGCATTTGACTGCAGATCAAGAGGTCCCCAGTTCAAATCTGGGTGCCCCCTTTATAGAAGCAACTTCCCGGCACTGGAGTGGCTTTTCAAGTAACTGCCGTTGCCCATCCTGCACAGGAAACACTGAAGGAGGGGTGTTTTGCTACCACAGCAAGGTTCCTTCTACGATGAACACCTCAAAGACACAAAGATCCATGTTGCAAAACATGCACTGCAGCCCCGAAACGAGAGCATGAAAGCGTTGCACGTACATACGGTCAGCGCGGATGCACTCTATGAGTGCATCTGCGCAATATCTTCCGTCCATCTGAACTCTACCACTCAGCCATTTCCATTTCCGATGCAAATGCCATTGAAGTCAGACAGTCATTTTGGAGTTAGGTTCCACATACAAAACATCTGTGCTGCACGTAAACTGTTGAAAGGCACAGACAACAGAGTTGTTTTAGACAATTGTCACTGTAGTATGTGGAAAGTGTAAACATGCACCGCAGTTTCCCAGTGGGGGTGTAGCTCAGTGGAGCATTTGACTGCAGATCAAGAGGTCCCCAGTTCAAATCTGGGTGCCCCCTTTACACAAGCAACTTCCCGGCACTGGAGCGGCTTTTCAAGTAACTGCCGTTGCCCCTCCTGCACAGGAAACACTGAAGGAGGGGTGTTTTGCTACCACAGCAAGGTTCCTTCTACGATGAACACCTCAAAGACACGAAGATCCGTGTTGCATCATGAGATGTTGCAAAACATGCACTGCAGCGCTGAAACGAGAGCGTGAAAGCATCGCACGTGCATATGGTCAGCGCGGATGCACTCGATGAGTGCATCTGCGCAATATCTTCCGTCCATCTGAACTCTTCCACTCAGCCATTTCCATTTCCGATGCAAATGCCATTGAATTCAGACAGTCATTTTGGAGTTAGGTTCCACATACAAAACATCTGTGCTGCACGTAAACTGTTGAAAGGCACAGACAAAAGAGTTGTTTTCGACAATTGTCACTGTAGTATGTGGAAAGTATAAACATGCACCGCAGTTTTCCCTTGGGGGTATAGCTCAGTGGTAGAGCGTTTGACTGCAGATCAAGAGGTCCCCAGTTCAAATCTAGGTGCCCCCTTTATACAAGCAACTTCCCTGCACTGGAGCGGCTTTTCAAGTAACTGCCGTTGCCCCTCCTGCACAGGAAACACTGAAGGAGGGGTGTTTTGCTACCACAGCAAGGTTCCTTCTACGATGAACACCTCAAAGACACGAAGATCCGTGTTGCATCGTGAGATGTTGCAAAACATGCACTGCAGTGCTGAAACGAGAGCATGAAAGCATTGCACGTGCATACGGTCAGCGCCGAGGTCATCGGAGCAATATCTTCCGTCCATCTGGACTCTACCACTCAGCCATTTCCATTTCCGATGCAAATGCCATTGAAGTCAGACAGTCATTTTGGAGTTAGGTTCCACATACAAAACATCTGTGCTGCACGTAAACTGTTGAAAGGCGCAGACAAGAGAGTTGTTTTAGACAATTGTCACTGTAGTATGTGGAAAGTGTAAACATGCACCGCCGTTTTCTCGTGGGAGTATAGCTCAGTGGTAGAGCATTTGACTGCAGATCAAGAGGTCCCCAGTTCAAATCTGGGTGCCCCCTTTATACAAGCAACTTCCCTGCACTGGAGCGGCTTTTCAAGTAACTGCCGTTGCCCCTCCTGCACAGGAAACACTGAAGGAGGGGTGTTTTGCTACCACAGCAAGGTTCCTTCTACGATGAACACCTCAAAGACACGAAGATCCGTGTTGCATCGTGAGATGTTGCAAAACATGCACTGCAGCGCTGAAACGAGAGCATGAAAGCATTGCACGTGCATACGGTCAGCGCCGAGGTCATCGGAGCAATATCTTCCGTCCATCTGGACTCTACCACTCAGCCATTTCCATTTCCGATGCAAATGCCATTGAAGTCACACAGTCATTTTGGAGTTAGGTTCCACATACAAAACATCTGTGCTGCACGTAAACTGTTGAAAGGCGCAGACAAGAGAGTTGTTTTAGACAATTGTCACTGTAGTATGTGGAAAGTGTAAACATGCACCGCAGTTTTCTGTTGGGGGTAAGCTCAGTGGTAGAGCATTTGAGTGCAGATCAAGAGGTCCCCAGTTCAAATCTGGGTGCCCCCTTTATAGAAGCAACTTCCCGGCACTGGAGCGGCTTTTCAAGTAACTGCCGTTGCCCATCCTGCACAGGAAACACTGAAGGAGGGGTGTTTTGCTACCACAGCAAGGTTCCTTCTACGATGAACACCTCAAAGACACAAAGATCCATGTTGCAAAACATGCACTGCAGCCCCGAAACGAGAGCATGAAAGCGTTGCACGTACATACGGTCAGCGCGGATGCACTCTATGAGTGCATCTGCGCAATATCTTCCGTCCATCTGAACTCTACCACTCAGCCATTTCCATTTCCGATGCAAATGCCATTGAAGTCAGACAGTCATTTTGGAGTTAGGTTCCACATACAAAACATCTGTGCTGCACGTAAACTGTTGAAAGGCACAGACAACAGAGTTGTTTTAGACAATTGTCACTGTAGTATGTGGAAAGTGTAAACATGCACCGCAGTTTTCCAGTGGGGGTGTAGCTCAGTGGAGCATTTGACTGCAGATCAAGAGGTCCCCAGTTCAAATCTGGGTGCCCCCTTTACACAAGCAACTTCCCGGCACTGGAGCGGCTTTTCAAGTAACTGCCGTTGCCCCTCCTGCACAGGAAACACTGAAGGAGGGGTGTTTTGCTACCACAGCAAGGTTCCTTCTACGATGAACACCTCAAAGACACGAAGATCCGTGTTGCATCATGAGATGTTGCAAAACATGCACTGCAGCGCTGAAACGAGAGCATGAAAGCATCGCACGTGCATATGGTCAGCGCGGATGCCCTCGATGAGGGCATCTGCGCAATATCTTCCGTCCATCTGAACTCTACCACTCAGCCATTTCCATTTCCGATGCAAATGCCATTGAAGTCAGACAGTCATTTTGGAGTTAGGTTCCACATACAAAACATCTGTGCTGCACGTAAACTGTTGAAAGGCGCAGACAAGAGAGTTGTTTTAGACAATTGTCACTGTAGTATGTGGAAAGTGTAAACATGCACCGCAGTTTTCTGTTGGGGGTATAGCTCAGTGGTAGAGCATTTGACTGCAGATCAAGAGGTCCCCAGTTCAAATCTGGGTGCCCCCTTTATAGAAGCAACTTCCCGGCACTGGAGCGGCTTTTCAAGTAACTGCTGTTGCCCATCCTGCACAGGAAACACTGAAGGAGGGGTGTTTTGCTACCACAGCAAGGTTCCTTCTACGATGAACACCTCAAAGACACAAAGATCCGTGTTGCATCGTGAGATGTTGCAAAACATGCACTGCAGCCCCGAAACGAGAGCATGAAAGCGTTGCACGTACATACGGTCAGCACCGAGGTCATCGGAGCAATATCTTCCGTCCATCTGGACTCTACCACTCAGCAATTTCCATTTCCGATGCAAATGCCATTGAAGTCAGACAGTCATTTTGGAGTTAGGTTCCACATACAAAACATCTGTGCTGCACGTAAACTGTTGAAAGGCGCAGACAAGAGAGTTGTTTTAGACAATTGTCACTGTAGTATGTGGAAAGTGTAAACATGCACCGCCGTTTTCTCGTGGGAGTATAGCTCAGTGGTAGAGCATTTGACTGCAGATCCAGATGTCCCCAGTACAAATCTGGGTGGCCCCTTTATACAAGCAACTTCCCTGCACTGGAGCGGCTTTTCAAGTAACTGCCGTTGCCCATCCTGCACAGGAAACACTGAAGGAGGGGTGTTTTGCTACCACAGCAAGGTTCCTTCTACGATGAACACCTCAAAGACACGAAGATCCGTGTTGCATCGTGAGATGTTGCAAAACATGCACTGCAGCGCTGAAACGAGAGCATGAAAGCATTGCACGTGCATACGGTCAGCGCCGAGGTCATCGGAGCAATATCTTCCGTCCATCTGGACTCTACCACTCAGCCATTTCCATTTCCGATGCAAATGCCATTGAAGTCAGACAGTCATTTTGGAGTTAGGTTCCACATACAAAACATCTGTGCTGCACGTAAACTGTTGAAAGGCGCAGACAAGAGAGTTGTTTTAGACAATTGTCACTGTAGTATGTGGAAAGTGTAAACATGCACCGCAGTTTTCTGTTGGGGGTATAGCTCAGTGGTAGAGCATTTGACTGCAGATCAAGAGGTCCCCGGTTCAAATCTGGATGCCCCCTTTATACAAGCAACTTCCCTGCACTGGAGCGGCTTTTCAAGTAACTGCCGTTGCCCATCCTGCACAGGAAACACTGAAGGGGGGGTGTTTTGCTACCACAGCAAGGTTCCTTCTACGATGAACACCTCAAAGACTCGAAGATCCGTGTTGCATCGTGAGATGTTGCAAAACATGCACTGCAGCCCCGAAACGAGAGCATGAAAGCGTTGCACGTACATACGGTCAGCGCGGATGCACTCTATGAGTGCATCTGCGCAATATCTTCCGTCCATCTGAACTCTACCACTCAGCCATTTCCATTTCCGATGCAAATGCCATTGAAGTCAGACAGTCATTTTGGAGTTAGGTTCCACATACAAAACATCTGTGCTGCACGTAAACTGTTGAAAGGCACAGACAACAGAGTTGTTTTAGACAATTGTCACTGTAGTATGTGGAAAGTGTAAACATGCACCGCAGTTTTCCAGTGGGGGTGTCGCTCAGTGGAGCATTTGACTGCAGATCAAGAGGTCCCCAGTTCAAATCTGGGTGCCCCCTTTACACAAGCAACTTCCCGGCACTGGAGCGGCTTTTCAAGTGACTGCCGTTGCCCCTCCTGCACAGGAAACACTGAAGGAGGGGTGTTTTGCTACCACAGCAAGGTTCCTTCTACGATGAACACCTCAAAGACACGAAGATCCGTGTTGCATCATGAGATGTTGCAAAACATGCACTGCAGCGCTGAAACGAGAGCATGAAAGCATCGCACGTGCATATGGTCAGCGCGGATGCACTCGATGAGTGCATCTGCGCAATATCTTCCGTCCATCTGAACTCTACCACTCAGCCATTTCCATTTCCGATGCAAATGCCATTGAAGTCAGACAGTCATTTTGGAGTTAGGTTCCACATACAAAACATCTGTGCTGCACGTAAACTGTTGAAAGGCACAGACAAAAGAGTTGTTTTCGACAATTGTCACTGTAGTATGTGGAAAGTATAAACATGCACCGTAGTTTTCCGTTGGGGGTATAGCTCAGTGGTAGAGCATTTGACTGCAGATCAAGAGGTCCCCAGTTCAAATCTGGGTGCCCCCTTTATACAAGCAACTTCCCTGCACTGGAGCGGCTTTTCACGTAACTGCCGTTGCCCCTCCTGCACAGGAAACACTGAAGGAGGGGTGTTTTGCTACCACAGCAAGGTTCCTTCTACGATGAACACCTCAAAGACACGAAGATCCGTGTTGCATCGTGAGATGTTGCAAAACATGCACTGCAGCGCTGAAACGAGAGCATGAAAGCATTGCACGTGCATACGGTCAGCACCGAGGTCATCGGAGCAATATCTTCCGTCCATCTGGACTCTACCACTCAGCCATTTCCATTTCCGATGCAAATGCCATTGAAGTCAGACAGTCATTTTGGAGTTAGGTTCCACATACAAAACATCTGTGCTGCACGTAAACTGTTGAAAGGCGCAGACAAGAGAGTTGTTTTAGACAATTGTCACTGTAGTATGTGGAAAGTGTAAACATGCACCGCAGTTTTCTGTTGGGGGTATAGCTCAGTGGTAGAGCATTTGACTGCAGATCAAGAGGTCCCCAGTTCAAATCTGGGTGCCCCTTTTATAGAAGCAACTTCCCGGCACTGGAGCGGCTTTTCAAGTAACTGCTGTTGCCCCTCCTGCACAGGAAACACTGAAGGAGGGGTGTTTTGCTACCACAGCAAGGTTCCTTCTACGATGAACACCTCAAAGACACAAAGATCCGTGTTGCATCGTGAGATGTTGCAAAACATGCACTGCAGCCCCGAAACGAGAGCATGAAAGCGTTGCACGTACATACGGTCAGCGCGGATGCACTCTATGAGTGCATCTGCGCAATATCTTCCGTCCATCTGAACTCTACCACTCAGCCATTTCCATTTCCGATGCAAATGCCATTGAAGTCAGACAGTCATTTTGGAGTTAGGTTCCACATACAAAACATCTGTGCTGCACGTAAACTGTTGAAAGGCACAGACAACAGAGTTGTTTTAGACAATTGTCACTGTAGTATGTGGAAAGTGTAAACATGCACCGCAGTTTTCCAGTGGGGGTGTCGCTCAGTGGAGCATTTGACTGCAGATCAAGAGGTCCCCAGTTCAAATCTGGGTGCCCCCTTTACACAAGCAACTTCCCGGCACTGGAGCGGCTTTTCAAGTAACTGCCGTTGCCCCTCCTGCACAGGAAACACTGAAGGAGGGGTGTTTTGCTACCACAGCAAGGTTCCTTCTACGATGAACACCTCAAAGACACGAAGATCCGTGTTGCATCGTGAGATGTTGCAAAACATGCACTGCAGCGCTGAAACGAGAGCATGAAAGCATCGCACGTGCATATGGTCAGCGCGGATGCACTCGATGAGTGCATCTGCGCAATATCTTCCGTCCATCTGAACTCTACCACTCAGCCATTTCCATTTCCGATGCAAATGCCATTGAAGTCAGACAGTCATTTTGGAGTTAGGTTCCACATACAAAACATCTGTGCTGCACGTAAACTGTTGAAAGGCACAGACAAAAGAGTTGTTTTCGACAATTGTCACTGTAGTATGTGGAAAGTTTAAACATGCACCGCAGTTTCCCCTTGGGGGTATAGCTCAGTGGTAGAGCATTTGACTGCAGATCAAGAGGTCCCCAGTTCAAATCTGGGTGCCCCCTTTATACAAGCAACTTCCCTGCACTGGAGCGGCTTTTCAAGTAACTGCCGTTGCCCCTCCTGCACAGGAAACACTGAAGGAGGGGTGTTTTGCTACCACAGCAAGGTTCCTTCTACGATGAACACCTCAAAGACACGAAGATCCGTGTTGCATCGTGAGATGTTGCAAAACATGCACTGCAGCGCTGAAACGAGAGCATGAAAGCATTGCACGTGCATGCGGTCAGCGCCGAGGTCATCGGAGCAATATCTTCCGTCCATCTGGACTCTACCACTCAGCCATTTCCATTTCCGATGCAAATGCCATTGAAGTCAGACAGTCATTTTGGAGTTAGGTTCCACATACAAAACATCTGTGCTGCACGTAAACTGTTGAAAGGCGCAGACAAGAGAGTTGTTTTAGACAATTGTCACTGTAGTATGTGGAAAGTGTAAACATGCACCGCAGTTTTCTGTTGGGGGTATAGCTCAGTGGTAGAGCATTTGACTGCAGATCAAGAGGTCCCCAGTTCAAATCTGGATGCCCCCTTTATACAAGCAACTTCCCTGCAATGGAGCGGCTTTTCAAGTAACTGCCGTTGCCCATCCTGCACAGGAAACACTGAAGGAGGGGTGTTTTGCGACCACAGCAAAGGTTCCTTCTACGATGAACACCTCAAAGACTCGAAGATCCGTGTTGCATCGTGAGATGTTGCAAAACATGCACTGCAGCCCCGAAACGAGAGCGTGAAAGTGTTGCACGTACATACGGTCAGCGCGGATGCACTCTATGAGTGCATCTGCGCAATATCTTCCGTCCATCTGAACTCTACCACTCAGCCATTTCCATTTCCGATGCAAATGCCATTGAAGTCAGACAGTCATTTTGGAGTTAGGTTCCACATACAAAACATCGGTGCTGCACGTAAACTGTTGAAAAGCACAGACAACAGAGTTGTTTTAGACAATTGTCACTGTAGTATGTGGAAAGTGTAAACATGCACCGCAGTTTTCCAGTGGGGGTGTAGCTCAGTGGAGCATTTGACTGCAGATCAAGAGGTCCCCAGTTCAAATCTGGGTGCCCCCTTTACACAAGCAACTTCCCGGCACTGGAGCGGCTTTTCAAGTAACTGCCGTTGCCCCTCCTGCACAGGAAACACTGAAGGAGGGGTGTTTTGCTACCACAGCAAGGTTCCTTCTACGATGAACACCTCAAAGACACGAAGATCCGTGTTGCATCGTGAGATGTTGCAAAACATGCACTGCAGCGCTGAAACGAGAGCATGAAAGCATCGCACGTGCATACGGTCAGCGCCGAGGTCATCGGAGCAATATCTTCCGTCCATCTGGACTCTACCACTCAGCCATTTCCATTTCCGATGCAAATGCCATTGAAGTCAGACAGTCATTTTGGAGTTAGGTTCCACATACAAAACATCTGTGCTGCACGTAAACTGTTGAAAGGCGCAGACAAGAGAGTTGTTTTAGACAATTGTCACTGTAGTATGTGGAAAGTGTAAACATGCACCGCAGTTTTCTGTTGGGGGTATAGCTCAGTGGTAGAGCATTTGACTGCAGATCAAGAGGTCCCCAGTTCAAATCTGGGTGCCCCCTTTATAGAAGCAACTTCCCGGCACTGGAGCGGCTTTTCAAGTAACTGCCGTTGCCCATCCTGCACAGGAAACACTGAAGGAGGGGTGTTTTGCTACCACAGCAAGGTTCCTTCTACGATGAACACCTCAAAGACACAAAGATCCATGTTGCAAAACATGCACTGCAGCCCCGAAACGAGAGCATGAAAGCGTTGCACGTACATACGGTCAGCGCGGATGCACTCTATGAGTGCATCTGCGCAATATCTTCCGTCCATCTGAACTCTACCACTCAGCCATTTCCATTTCCGATGCAAATGCCATTGAAGTCAGACAGTCATTTTGGAGTTCGGTTCCACATACAAAACATCTGTGCTGCACGTAAACTGTTGAAAGGCACAGACAACAGAGTTGTTTTAGACAATTGTCACTGTAGTATGTGGAAAGTGTAAACATGCACCGCAGTTTTCCAGTGGGGGTGTAGCTCAGTGGAGCATTTGACTGCAGATCAAGAGGTCCCCAGTTCAAATCTGGGTGCCCCCTTTACACAAGCAACTTCCCGGCACTGGAGCGGCTTTTCAAGTAACTGCCGTTGCCCCTCCTGCACAGGAAACACTGAAGGAGGGGTGTTTTGCTACCACAGCAAGGTTCCTTCTACGATGAACACCTCAAAGACACGAAGATCCGTGTTGCATCGTGAGATGTTGCAAAACATGCACTGCAGCGCTGAAACGAGAGCATGAAAGCATCGCACGTGCATATGGTCAGCGCGGATGCACTCGATGAGTGCATCTGCGCAATATCTTCCGTCCATCTGAACTCTACCACTCAGCCATTTCCATTTCCGATGCAAATGCCATTGAAGTCAGACAGTCATTTTGGAGTTAGGTTCCACATACAAAACATCTGTGCTGCACGTAAACTGTTGAAAGGCACAGACAAAAGAGTTGTTTTCGACAATTGTCACTGTAGTATGTGGAAAGTATAAACATGCACCGCAGTTTTCCCTTGGGGGTATAGCTCAGTGGTAGAGCATTTGACTGCAGATCAAGAGGTCCCCAGTTCAAATCTGGGTGCCCCCTTTATACAAGCAACTTCCCTGCACTGGAGCGGCTTTTCAAGTAACTGCCGTTGCCCCTCCTGCACAGGAAACACTGAAGGAGGGGTGTTTTGCTACCACAGCAAGGTTCCTTCTACGATGAACACCTCAAAGACACGAAGATCCGTGTTGCATCGTGAGATGTTGCAAAACATGCACTGCAGCGCTGAAACGAGAGCATGAAAGCATTGCACGTGCATACGGTCAGCGCCGAGGTCATCGGAGCAATATCTTCCGTCCATCTGGACTCTACCACTCAGCCATTTCCATTTCCGATGCAAATGCCATTGAAGTCAGACAGTCATTTTGGAGTTAGGTTCCACATACAAAACATCTGTGCTGCACGTAAACTGTTGAAAGGCGCAGACAAGAGAGTTGTTTTAGACAATTGTCACTGTAGTATGTGGAAAGTGTAAACATGCACCCCAGTTTTCTGTTGGGGGTAAGCTCAGTGGTAGAGCATTTGACTGCAGATCAAGAGGTCCCCAGTTCGAATCTGGGTGCCCCCTTTATAGAAGCAACTTCCCGGCACTGGAGCGGCTTTTCAAGTAACTGCCGTTGCCCATCCTGCACAGGAAACACTGAAGGAGGGGTGTTTTGCTACCACAGCAAGGTTCCTTCTACGATGAACACCTCAAAGACACAAAGATCCGTGTTGCATCGTGAGATGTTGCAAAACATGCACTGCAGCCCCGAAACGAGAGCATGAAAGCGTTGCACGTACATACGGTCAGCGCGGATGCACTCTGTGAGTGCATCTGCGCAATATCTTCCGTCCATCTGAACTCTACCACTCAGCCATTTCCATTTCCGATGCAAATGCCATTGAAGTCAGACAGTCATTTTGGAGTTAGGTTCCACATACAAAACATCTGTGCTGCACGTAAACTGTGGAAAGTGTAAACATGCACCGCAGTTTTCTAGTGGGGGTGTAGCTCAGTGGAGCATTTGACTGCAGATCAAGAGGTCCCCAGTTCAAATCTGGGTGCCCCCTTTACACAAGCAACTTCCCGGCACTGGAGCGGCTTTTCAAGTAACTGCCGTTGCCCATCCTGCACAGGAAACACTGAAGGAGGGGTGTTTTGCTACCACAGCAAGGTTCCTTCTACGATGAACACCTCAAAGACACAAAGATCCGTGTTGCATCGTGAGATGTTGCAAAACATGCACTGCAGCCCCGAAACGAGAGCATGAAAGCGTTGCACGTACATACAGTCAGCGCGGATGCACTCTATGAGTGCATCTGCGCAATATCTTCCGTCCATCTGAACTCTACCACTCAGCCATTTCCATTTCCGATGCAAATGCCATTGAAGTCAGACAGTCATTTTGGAGTTCGGTTCCACATACAAAACATCTGTGCTGCACGTAAACTGTTGAAAGGCACAGACAACAGAGTTGTTTTAGACAATTGTCACTGTAGTATGTGGAAAGTGTAAACATGCACCGCAGTTTTCCAGTGGGGGTGTAGCTCAGTGGAGCATTTGACTGCAGATCAAGAGGTCCCCAGTTCAAATCTGGGTGCCCCCTTTACACAAGCAACTTCCCGGCACTGGAGCGGCTTTTCAAGTAACTGCCGTTGCCCCTCCTGCACAGGAAACACTGAAGGAGGGGTGTTTTGCTACCACAGCAAGGTTCCTTCTACGATGAACACCTCAAAGACACGAAGATCCGTGTTGCATCGTGAGATGTTGCAAAACATGCACTGCAGCGCTGAAACGAGAGCATGAAAGCATCGCACGTGCATATGGTCAGCGCGGATGCACTCGATGAGTGCATCTGCGCAATATCTTCCGTCCATCTGAACTCTACCACTCAGCCATTTCCATTTCCGATGCAAATGCCATTGAAGTCAGACAGTCATTTTGGAGTTAGGTTCCACATACAAAACATCTGTGCTGCACGTAAACTGTTGAAAGGCACAGACAAAAGAGTTGTTTTCGACAATTGTCACTGTAGTATGTGGAAAGTATAAACATGCACCGCAGTTTTCCCTTGGGGGTATAGCTCAGTGGTAGAGCATTTGACTGCAGATCAAGAGGTCCCCAGTTCAAATCTGGGTGCCCCCTTTATACAAGCAACTTCCCTGCACTGGAGCGGCTTTTCAAGTAACTGCCGTTGCCCCTCCTGCACAGGAAACACTGAAGGAGGGGTGTTTTGCTACCACAGCAAGGTTCCTTCTACGATGAACACCTCAAAGACACGAAGATCCGTGTTGCATCGTGAGATGTTGCAAAACATGCACTGCAGCGCTGAAACGAGAGCATGAAAGCATTGCACGTGCATACGGTCAGCGCCGAGGTCATCGGAGCAATATCTTCCGTCCATCTGGACTCTACCACTCAGCCATTTCCATTTCCGATGCAAATGCCATTGAAGTCAGACAGTCATTTTGGAGTTAGGTTCCACATACAAAACATCTGTGCTGCACGTAAACTGTTGAAAGGCGCAGACAAGAGAGTTGTTTTAGACAATTGTCACTGTAGTATGTGGAAAGTGTAAACATGCACCCCAGTTTTCTGTTGGGGGTAAGCTCAGTGGTAGAGCATTTGACTGCAGATCAAGAGGTCCCCAGTTCAAATCTGGGTGCCCCCTTTATAGAAGCAACTTCCCGGCACTGGAGCGGCTTTTCAAGTAACTGCCGTTGCCCATCCTGCACAGGAAACACTGAAGGAGGGGTGTTTTGCTACCACAGCAAGGTTCCTTCTACGATGAACACCTCAAAGACACAAAGATCCGTGTTGCATCGTGAGATGTTGCAAAACATGCACTGCAGCCCCGAAACGAGAGCATGAAAGCGTTGCACGTACATACGGTCAGCGCGGATGCACTCTGTGAGTGCATCTGCGCAATATCTTCCGTCCATCTGAACTCTACCACTCAGCCATTTCCATTTCCGATGCAAATGCCATTGAAGTCAGACAGTCATTTTGGAGTTAGGTTCCACATACAAAACATCTGTGCTGCACGTAAACTGTTGAAAGGCACAGACAACAGAGTTGTTTTAGACAATTGTCACTGTAGTATGTGGAAAGTGTAAACATGCACCGCAGTTTTCCAGTGGGGGTGTAGCTCAGTGTAGCATTTGACTGCAGATCAAGAGGTCCCCAGTTCAAATCTGGGTGCCCCCTTTACACAAGCAACTTCCCGGCACTGGAGCGGCTTTTCAAGTAACTGCCGTTGCCCCTCCTGCACAGGAAACACTGAAGGAGGGGTGTTTTGCTACCACAGCAAGGTTCCTTCTACGATGAACACCTCAAAGACACGAAGATCCGTGTTGCATCGTGAGATGTTGCAAAACATGCACTGCAGCGCTGAAACGAGAGCATGAAAGCATCGCACGTGCATATGGTCAGCGCGGATGCACTCGATGAATGCATCTGCGCAATATCTTCCGTCCATCTGAACTCTACCACTCAGCCATTTCCATTTCCGATGCAAATGCCATTGAAGTCAGACAGTCATTTTGGAGTTAGGTTCCACATACAAAACATCTGTGCTGCACGTAAACTGTTGAAAGGCACAGACAAAAGAGTTGTTTTCGACAATTGTCACTGTAGTATGTGGAAAGTATAAACATGCACCGTAGTTTTCTGTTGGGGGTATAGCTCAGTGGTAGAGCATTTGACTGCAGATCAAGAGGTCCCCAGTTCAAATCTGGGTGCCCCCTTTATACAAGCAACTTCCCTGCACTGGAGCGGCTTTTCAAGTAACTGCCGTTGCCCCTCCTGCACAGGAAACACTGAAGGAGGGGTGTTTTGCTACCACAGCAAGGTTCCTTCTACGATGAACACCTCAAAGACACGAAGATCCGTGTTGCATCGTGAGATGTTGCAAAACATGCACTGCAGCGCTGAAACGAGAGCATGAAAGCGTTGCACGTACATACGGTCAGCGCCGAGGTCATCGGAGCAATATCTTCCGTCCATCTGGACTCTACCACTCAGCCATTTCCATTTCCGATGCAAATGCCATTGAAGTCAGACAGTCATTTTGGAGTTAGGTTCCACATACAAAACATCTGTGCTGCACGTAAACTGTTGAAAGGCGCAGACAAGAGAGTTGTTTTAGACAATTGTCACTGTAGTATGTGGAAAGTGTAAACATGCACCGCAGTTTTCTGTTGGGGGTATAGCTCAGTGGTAGAGCATTTGACTGCAGATCAAGAGGTCCCCAGTTCAAATCTGGGTGCCCCCTTTACACAAGCAATTTCCCGGCACTGGAGCGGCTTTTCAAGTAACTGCCGTTGCCCCTCCTATACAGGAAACACTGAAGGAGGGGTGTTTTGCTACCACAGCAAGGTTCCTTCTACGATGAACACCTCAAAGACACGAAGATCCGTGTTGCATCGTGAGATGTTGCAAAACATGCACTGCAGCCCCGAAACGAGAGCATGAAAGCGTTGCACGTACATACGGTCAG
This sequence comes from Chiloscyllium punctatum, assembly GCF_047496795.1. Taxonomy (NCBI): domain Eukaryota; kingdom Metazoa; phylum Chordata; class Chondrichthyes; order Orectolobiformes; family Hemiscylliidae; genus Chiloscyllium; species Chiloscyllium punctatum. The sequence goes on along the minus strand of NC_092780.1, from coordinate 9,550,981 downwards.
CGCGGATGCACTCTATGAGTGCATCTGCGCAATATCTTCCGTCCATCTGAACTCTACCACTCAGCCATTTCCATTTCCGATGCAAATGCCATTGAAGTCAGACAGTCATTTTGGAGTTAGGTTCCACATACAAAACATCTGTGCTGCACGTAAACTGTTGAAAGGCGCAGACAAAACAGTTGTTTTCGACAATTGTCACTGTAGTATGTGGAAAGTATAAACATGCACCGCCGTTTGCCGTTGGGGGTATAGCTCAGTGGTAGAGCATTTGACTGCAGATCCAGATTTCCCCAGTACAAATCTGGGTGCCCCCTTTATACAAGCAACTTCCCTGCACTGGAGCGGCTTTTCAAGTAACTGCCGTTGCCTATTCTGCACAGGAAACACTGAAGGAGGGGTGTTTTGCTACACAGCAAGGTTCCTTCTACGATGAACACCTCAAAGACACGAAGATCCGTGTTGCATCGTGAGATGTTGCAAAACATGCACTGCAGCGCTGAAACGAGAGCATGAAAGCATTGCACGTGCATACGGTCAGCACCGAGGTCATCGGAGCAATATCTTCCGTCCATCTGGACTCTACCACTCAGCCATTTCCATTTCCGATGCAAATGCCATTGAAGTCAGACAGTCATTTTGGAGTTAGGTTCCACATACAAAACATCTGTGCTGCACGTAAACTGTTGAAAGGCGCAGACAAGAGAGTTGTTTTAGACAATTGTCACTGTAGTATGTGGAAAGTGTAAACATGCACCGCAGTTTTCTGTTGGGGGTATGGCTCAGTGGTAGAGCATTTGACTGCAGATCAAGAGGTCCCCAGTTCAAATCTGGGTGCCTCCTTTATAGAAGCAACTTCCCGGCACTGGAGCGGCTTTTCAAGTAACTGCCGTTGCCCATCCTGCACAGGAAACACTGAAGGAGGGGTGTTTTGCTACCACAGCAAGGTTCCTTCTACGATGAACACCTCAAAGACACAAAGATCCGTGTTGCATCGTGAGATGTTGCAAAACATGCACTGCAGCCCCGAAACGAGAGCATGAAAGCGTTGCACGTACATACGGTCAGCGCGGATGCACTCTATGAGTGCATCTGCGCAATATCTTCCGTCCATCTGAACTCTACCACTCAGCCCTTTCCATTTCCGATGCAAATGCCATTGAAGTCAGACAGTCATTTTGGAGTTAGGTTCCACATACAAAACATCTGTGCTGCACGTAAACTGTTGAAAGGCACAGACAACAGAGTTGTTTTAGACAATTGTCACTGTAGTATGTGGAAAGTGTAAACATGCACCGCAGTTTTCCAGTGGGGGTGTAGCTCAGTGGAGCATTTGACTGCAGATCAAGAGGTCCCCAGTTCAAATCTGGGTGCCCCCTTTACACAAGCAACTTCCCGGCACTGGAGCGGCTTTTCAAGTAACTGCCGTTGCCCCTCCTGCACAGGAAACACTGAAGGAGGGGTGTTTTGCTACCACAGCAAGGTTCCTTCTACGATGAACACCTCAAAGACACAAAGATCCATGTTGCAAAACATGCACTGCAGCCCCGAAACGAGAGCATGAAAGCGTTGCACGTACATACGGTCAGCGCGGATGCACTCTATGAGTGCATCTGCGCAATATCTTCCGTCCATCTGAACTCTACCACTCAGCCATTTCCATTTCCGATGCAAATGCCATTGAAGTCAGACAGTCATTTTGGAGTTAGGTTCCTCATACAAAACATCTGTGCTGCACGTAAACTGTTGAAAGGCACAGACAACAGAGTTGTTTTAGACAATTGTCACTGTAGTATGTGGAAAGTGTAAACATGCACCGCAGTTTTCCAGTGGGGGTGTAGCTCAGTGGAGCATTTGACTGCAGATCAAGAGGTCCCCAGTTCAAATCTGGGTGCCCCCTTTACACAAGCTACTTCCCTGCACTGGAGCGGCTTTTCAAGTAACTGCCGTTGCCCCTCCTGCACAGGAAACACTGAAGGAGGGGTGTTTTGCTACACAGCAAGGTTCCTACTACGATGAACACCTCAAAGACACGAAGATCCGTGTTGCATCGTGAGATGTTGCAAAACATGCACTGCAGCGCTGAAACGAGAGCATGAAAGCATTGCACGTGCATACGGTCAGCGCCGAGGTCATCGGAGCAATATCTTCCGTCCATCTGGACTCTACCACTCAGCCATTTCCATTTCCGATGCAAATGCCATTGAAGTCAGACAGTCATTTTGGAGTTAGGTTCCACATACAAAACATCTGTGCTGCAGGTAAACTGTTGAAAGGCGCAGACAAGAGAGTTGTTTTAGACAATTGTCACTGTAGTATGTGGAAAGTGTAAACATGCACCGCAGTTTTCTGTTGGGGGTATAGCTCAGTGGTAGAGCATTTGACTGCAGATCAAGAGGTCCCCCGTTCAAATCTGGGTGCCCCCTTTATAGAAGCAACTTCCCGGCACTGGAGCAGCTTTTCAAGTAACTGCCGTTGCCCATCCTGCACAGGAAACACTGAAGGAGGGGTGTTTTGCTACCACAGCAAGGTTCCTTCTACGATGAACACCTCAAAGACACAAAGATCCGTGTTGCATCGTGAGATGTTGCAAAACATGCACTGCAGCCCCGAAACGAGAGCATGAAAGCGTTGCACGTACATACGGTCAGCGCCGAGGTCATCGGAGCAATATCTTCCGTCCATCTGGACTCTACCACTCAGCCATTTCCATTTCCGATGCAAATGCCATTGAAGTCAGACAGTCATTTTGGAGTTAGGTTCCACATACAAAACATCTGTGCTGCACGTAAACTGTTGAAAGGCGCAGACAAGAGAGTTGTTTTAGACAATTGTCACTGTAGTATGTGGAAAGTGTAAACATGCACCGCAGTTTTCTGTTGGGGGTATAGCTCAGTGGTAGAGCATTTGACTGCAGATCAAGAGGTCCCCAGTTCAAATCTGGGTGCCCCCTTTATAGAAGCAACTTCCCGGCACTGGAGTGGCTTTTCAAGTAACTGCCGTTGCCCATCCGGCACAGGAAACACTGAAGGAGGGGTGTTTTGCTACCACAGCAAGGTTCCTTCTACGATGAACACCTCACAGACACAAAGATCCGTGTTGCATCGTGAGATGTTGCAAAACATGCACTGCAGCCCCGAAACGAGAGCATGAAAGCGTTGCACGTACATACGGTCAGCGCGGATGCACTCTATGAGTGCCTCTGCGCAATATCTTCCGTCCATCTGAACTCTACCACTCAGCCATTTCCATTTCCGATGCAAATGCCATTGAAGTCAGACAGTCATTTTGGAGTTAGGTTCCACATACAAAACATCTGTACTGCACGTAAACTGTTGAAAGGCACAGACAACAGAGTTGTTTTAGACAATTGTCACTGTAGTATGTGGAAAGTGTAAACATGCACCGCAGTTTTCCAGTGGGGGTGTAGCTCAGTGGAGCATTTGACTGCAGATCAAGAGGTCCCCAGTTCAAATCTGGGTGCCCCCTTTACACAAGCAACTTCCCGGCACTGGAGCGGCTTTTCAAGTAACTGCCGTTGCCCCTCCTGCACAGGAAACACTGAAGGAGGGGTGTTTTGCTACCACAGCAAGGTTCCTTCTACGATGAACACCTCAAAGACACGAAGATCCGTGTTGCATCGTGAGATGTTGCAAAACATGCACTGCAGCGCTGAAACGAGAGCATGAAAGCATCGCACGTGCATATGGTCAGCGCGGATGCACTCGATGAGTGCATCTGCAAAATATCTTCCGTCCATCTGAACTCTACCACTCAGCCATTTCCATTTCCGATGCAAATGCCATTGAAGTCAGACAGTCATTTTGGAGTTAGGTTCCACATACAAAACATCTGTGCTGCACGTAAACTGTTGAAAGGCACAGACAAAAGAGTTGTTTTCGACAATTGTCACTGTAGTATGTGGAAAGTATAAACATGCACCGCAGTTTTCCCTTGGGGGTATAGCTCAGTGGTAGAGCATTTGACTGCAGATCAAGAGGTCCCCAGTTCAAATCTGGGTGCCCCCTTTATACAAGCAACTTCCCTGCACTGGAGCGGCTTTTCAAGTAACTGCCGTTGCCCATCCTGCACAGGAAACACTGAAGGAGGGGTGTTTTGCTACACAGCAAGGTTCCTACTACGATGAACACCTCAAAGACACGAAGATCCGTGTTGCATCGTGAGATGTTGCAAAACATGCACTGCAGCGCTGAAACGAGAGCATGAAAGCATTGCACGTGCATACGGTCAGCGCCGAGGTCATCGGAGCAATATCTTCCGTCCATCTGGACTCTACCACTCAGCCATTTCCATTTCCGATGCAAATGCCATTGAAGTCAGACAGTCATTTTGGAGTTAGGTTCCACATACAAAACATCTGTGCTGCACGTAAACTGTTGAAAGGCGCAGACAAGAGAGTTGTTTTAGACAATTGTCACTGTAGTATGTGGAAAGTGTAAACATGCACCCCAGTTCTCTGTTGGGGGTAAGCTCAGTGGTAGAGCATTTGACTGCAGATCAAGAGGTCCCCAGTTCAAATCTGGGTGCCCCCTTTATAGAAGCAACTTCCCGGCACTGGAGCGGCTTTTCAAGTAACTGCCGTTGCCCATCCTGCACAGGAAACACTGAAGGAGGGGTGTTTTGCTACCACAGCAAGGTTCCTTCTACGATGAACACCTCAAAGACACAAAGATCCGTGTTGCATCGTGAGATGTTGCAAAACATGCACTGCAGCCCCGAAACGAGAGCATGAAAGCGTTGCACGTACATACGGTCAGCGCGGATGCACTCTATGAGTGCATCTGCGCAATATCTTCCGTCCATCTGAACTCTACCACTCAGCCATTTCCATTTCCGATGCAAATGCCATTGAAGTCAGACAGTCATTTTGGAGTTAGGTTCCACATACAAAACATCTGTGCTGCACGTAAACTGATGAAAGGCGCAGACAAGAGAGTTGTTTTAGACAATTGTCATTGTAGTATGTGGAAAGTGTAAACATGCACCGCCGTTTTCTCGTGGGAGTATAGCTCAGTGGTAGAGCATTTGACTGCAGATCCAGATGTCCCCAGTACAAATCTGGGTGCCCCCTTTATACAAGCAACTTCCCTGCACTGGAGCGGCTTTTCAAGTAACTGCCGTTGCCCCTCCTGCACAGGAAACACTGAAGGAGGGGTGTTTTGCTACCACAGCAAGGTTCCTTCTACGATGAACACCTCAAAGACACGAAGATCCGTGTTGCATCGTGAGATGTTGCAAAACATGCACTGCAGCGCTGAAACGAGAGCATGAAAGCATTGCACGTGCATACGGTCAGCGCCGAGGTCATCGGAGCAATATCTTCCGTCCATCTGGACTCTACCACTCAGCCATTTCCATTTCCGATGCAAATGCCATTGAAGTCACACAGTCATTTTGGAGTTAGGTTCCACATACAAAACATCTGTGCTGCACGTAAACTGTTGAAAGGCGCAGACAAGAGAGTTGTTTTAGACAATTGTCACTGTAGTATGTGGAAAGTGTAAACATGCACCGCAGTTTTCTGTTGGGGGTAAGCTCAGTGGTAGAGCATTTGACTGCAGATCAAGAGGTCCCCAGTTCGAATCTGGGTGCCCCCTTTATAGAAGCAACTTCCCGGCACTGGAGCGGCTTTTCAAGTAACTGCCGTTGCCCATCCTGCACAGGAAACACTGAAGGAGGGGTGTTTTGCTACCACAGCAAGGTTCCTTCTACGATGAACACCTCAAAGACACAAAGATCCGTGTTGCATCGTGAGATGTTGCAAAACATGCACTGCAGCCCCGAAACGAGAGCATGAAAGCGTTGCACGTACATACGGTCAGCGCGGATGCACTCTATGAGTGCATCTGCGCAATATCTTCCGTCCATCTGAACTCTACCACTCAGCCATTTCCATTTCCGATGCAAATGCCATTGAAGTCAGACAGTCATTTTGGAGTTAGGTTCCACATACAAAACATCTGTGCTGCACGTAAACTGTGGAAAGTGTAAACATGCACCGCAGTTTTCTAGTGGGGGTGTAGCTCAGTGGAGCATTTGACTGCAGATCAAGAGGTCCCCAGTTCAAATCTGGGTGCCCCCTTTACACAAGCAACTTCCCGGCACTGGAGCGGCTTTTCAAGTAACTGCCGTTGCCCATCCTGCACAGGAAACACTGAAGGAGGGGTGTTTTGCTACCACAGCAAGGTTCCTTCTACGATGAACACCTCAAAGACACAAAGATCCGTGTTGCATCGTGAGATGTTGCAAAACATGCACTGCAGCCCCGAAACGAGAGCATGAAAGCGTTGCACGTACATACGGTCAGCGCGGATGCACTCTGTGAGTGCATCTGCGCAATATCTTCCGTCCATCTGAACTCTACCACTCAGCCATTTCCATTTCCGATGCAAATGCCATTGAAGTCAGACAGTCATTTTGGAGTTAGGTTCCACATACAAAACATCTGTGCTGCACGTAAACTGTTGAAAGGCACAGACAACAGAGTTGTTTTAGACAATTGTCACTGTAGTATGTGGAAAGTGTAAACATGCACCGCAGTTTTCCAGTGGGGGTGTAGCTCAGTGGAGCATTTGACTGCAGATCAAGAGGTCCCCAGTTCAAATCTGGGTGCCCCCTTTACACAAGCAACTTCCCGGCACTGGAGCGGCTTTTCAAGTAACTGCCGTTGCCCCTCCTGCACAGGAAACACTGAAGGAGGGGTGTTTTGCTACCACAGCAAGGTTCCTTCTACGATGAACACCTCAAAGACACGAAGATCCGTGTTGCATCGTGAGATGTTGCAAAACATGCACTGCAGCGCTGAAACGAGAGCATGAAAGCATTGCACGTGCATACGGTCAGCGCCGAGGTCATCGGAGCAATATCTTCCGTCCATCTGGACTCTACCACTCAGCCATTTCCATTTCCGATGCAAATGCCATTGAAGTCAGACAGTCATTTTGGAGTTAGGTTCCACATACAAAACATCTGTGCTGCACGTAAACTGTTGAAAGGCGCAGACAAGAGAGTTGTTTTAGACAATTGTCACTGTAGTATGTGGAAAGTGTAAACATGCACCCCAGTTTTCTGTTGGGGGTAAGCTCAGTGGTAGAGCATTTGACTGCAGATCAAGAGGTCCCCAGTTCAAATCTGGGTGCCCCCTTTATAGAAGCAACTTCCCGGCACTGGAGCGGCTTTTCAAGTAACTGCCGTTGCCCATCCTGCACAGGAAACACTGAAGGAGGGGTGTTTTGCTACCACAGCAAGGTTCCTTCTACGATGAACACCTCAAAGACACAAAGATCCGTGTTGCATCGTGAGATGTTGCAAAACATGCACTGCAGCCCCGAAACGAGAGCATGAAAGCGTTGCACGTACATACGGTCAGCGCGGATGCACTCTATGAGTGCATCTGCGCAATATCTTCCGTCCATCTGAACTCTACCACTCAGCCATTTCCATTTCCGATGCAAATGCCATTGAAGTCAGACAGTCATTTTGGAGTTAGGTTCCACATACAAAACATCTGTGCTGCACGTAAACTGATGAAAGGCGCAGACAAGAGAGTTGTTTTAGACAATTGTCATTGTAGTATGTGGAAAGTGTAAACATGCACCGCCGTTTTCTCGTGGGAGTATAGCTCAGTGGTAGAGCATTTGACTGCAGATCCAGATGTCCCCAGTACAAATCTGGGTGCCCCCTTTATACAAGCAACTTCCCTGCACTGGAGCGGCTTTTCAAGTAACTGCCGTTGCCCCTCCTGCACAGGAAACACTGAAGGAGGGGTGTTTTGCTACCACAGCAAGGTTCCTTCTACGATGAACACCTCAAAGACACGAAGATCCGTGTTGCATCGTGAGATGTTGCAAAACATGCACTGCAGCGCTGAAACGAGAGCATGAAAGCGTTGCACGTGCATACGGTCAGCGCGGATGCACTCTATGAGTGCATCTGCGCAATATCTTCCGTCCATCTGAACTCTACCACTCAGCCATTTCCATTTCCGATGCAAATGCCATTGAAGTCAGACAGTCATTTTGGAGTTAGGTTCCACATACAAAACATCTGTGCTGCACGTAAACTGTTGAAAGGCGCAGACAAGAGAGTTGTTTTAGACAATTGTCACTGTAGTATGTGGAAAGTGTAAACATGCACCCCAGTTTTCTGTTGGGGGTAAGCTCAGTGGTAGAGCATTTGACTGCAGATCAAGAGGTCCCCAGTTCAAATCTGGGTGCCCCCTTTATAGAAGCAACTTCCCGGCACTGGAGCGGCTTTTCAAGTAACTGCCGTTGCCCATCCTGCACAGGAAACACTGAAGGAGGGGTGTTTTGCTACCACAGCAAGGTTCCTTCTACGATGAACACCTCAAAGACACAAAGATCCGTGTTGCATCGTGAGATGTTGCAAAACATGCACTGCAGCCCCGAAACGAGAGCATGAAAGCGTTGCACGTACATACGGTCAGCGCGGATGCACTCTATGAGTGCATCTGCGCAATATCTTCCGTCCATCTGAACTCTACCACTCAGCCATTTCCATTTCCGATGCAAATGCCATTGAAGTCAGACAGTCATTTTGGAGTTAGGTTCCACATACAAAACATCTGTGCTGCACGTAAACTGATGAAAGGCGCAGACAAGAGAGTTGTTTTAGACAATTGTCATTGTAGTATGTGGAAAGTGTAAACATGCACCGCCGTTTTCTCGTGGGAGTATAGCTCAGTGGTAGAGCATTTGACTGCAGATCCAGATGTCCCCAGTACAAATCTGGGTGCCCCCTTTATACAAGCAACTTCCCTGCACTGGAGCGGCTTTTCAAGTAACTGCCGTTGCCCCTCCTGCACAGGAAACACTGAAGGAGGGGTGTTTTGCTACCACAGCAAGGTTCCTTCTACGATGAACACCTCAAAGACACGAAGATCCGTGTTGCATCGTGAGATGTTGCAAAACATGCACTGCAGCGCTGAAACGAGAGCATGAAAGCATTGCACGTGCATACGGTCAGCGCCGAGGTCATCGGAGCAATATCTTCCGTCCATCTGGACTCTACCACTCAGCCATTTCCATTTCCGATGCAAATGCCATTGAAGTCACACAGTCATTTTGGAGTTAGGTTCCACATACAAAACATCTGTGCTGCACGTAAACTGTTGAAAGGCGCAGACAAGAGAGTTGTTTTAGACAATTGTCACTGTAGTATGTGGAAAGTGTAAACATGCACCGCAGTTTTCTGTTGGGGGTAAGCTCAGTGGTAGAGCATTTGACTGCAGATCAAGAGGTCCCCAGTTCGAATCTGGGTGCCCCCTTTATAGAAGCAACTTCCCGGCACTGGAGCGGCTTTTCAAGTAACTGCCGTTGCCCATCCTGCACAGGAAACACTGAAGGAGGGGTGTTTTGCTACCACAGCAAGGTTCCTTCTACGATGAACACCTCAAAGACACAAAGATCCGTGTTGCATCGTGAGATGTTGCAAAACATGCACTGCAGCCCCGAAACGAGAGCATGAAAGCGTTGCACGTACATACGGTCAGCGCGGATGCACTCTATGAGTGCATCTGCGCAATATCTTCCGTCCATCTGAACTCTACCACTCAGCCATTTCCATTTCCGATGCAAATGCCATTGAAGTCAGACAGTCATTTTGGAGTTAGGTTCCACATACAAAACATCTGTGCTGCACGTAAACTGTGGAAAGTGTAAACATGCACCGCAGTTTTCTAGTGGGGGTGTAGCTCAGTGGAGCATTTGACTGCAGATCAAGAGGTCCCCAGTTCAAATCTGGGTGCCCCCTTTACACAAGCAACTTCCCGGCACTGGAGCGGCTTTTCAAGTAACTGCCGTTGCCCATCCTGCACAGGAAACACTGAAGGAGGGGTGTTTTGCTACCACAGCAAGGTTCCTTCTACGATGAACACCTCAAAGACACAAAGATCCGTGTTGCATCGTGAGATGTTGCAAAACATGCACTGCAGCCCCGAAACGAGAGCATGAAAGCGTTGCACGTACATACGGTCAGCGCGGATGCACTCTATGAGTGCATCTGCGCAATATCTTCCGTCCATCTGAACTCTACCACTCAGCCATTTCCATTTCCGATGCAAATGCCATTGAAGTCAGACAGTCATTTTGGAGTTCGGTTCCACATACAAAACATCTGTGCTGCACGTAAACTGTTGAAAGGCACAGACAACAGAGTTGTTTTAGACAATTGTCACTGTAGTATGTGGAAAGTGTAAACATGCACCGCAGTTTTCCAGTGGGGGTGTAGCTCAGTGGAGCATTTGACTGCAGATCAAGAGGTCCCCAGTTCAAATCTGGGTGCCCCCTTTACACAAGCAACTTCCCGGCACTGGAGCGGCTTTTCAAGTAACTGCCGTTGCCCCTCCTGCACAGGAAACACTGAAGGAGGGGTGTTTTGCTACCACAGCAAGGTTCCTTCTACGATGAACACCTCAAAGACACGAAGATCCGTGTTGCATCGTGAGATGTTGCAAAACATGCACTGCAGCGCTGAAACGAGAGCATGAAAGCATCGCACGTGCATATGGTCAGTGCGGATGCACTCGATGAGTGCATCTGCGCAATATCTTCCGTCCATCTGAACTCTACCACTCAGCCATTTCCATTTCCGATGCAAATGCCATTGAAGTCAGACAGTCATTTTGGAGTTAGGTTCCACATACAAAACATCTGTGCTGCACGTAAACTGTTGAAAGGCACAGACAAAAGAGTTGTTTTCGACAATTGTCACTGTAGTATGTGGAAAGTATAAACATGCACCGCAGTTTTCCCTTGGGGGTATAGCTCAGTGGTAGAGCATTTGACTGCAGATCAAGAGGTCCCCAGTTCAAATCTGGGTGCCCCCTTTATACAAGCAACTTCCCTGCACTGGAGCGGCTTTTCAAGTAACTGCCGTTGCCCCTCCTGCACAGGAAACACTGAAGGAGGGGTGTTTTGCTACCACAGCAAGGTTCCTTCTACGATGAACACCTCAAAGACACGAAGATCCGTGTTGCATCGTGAGATGTTGCAAAACATGCACTGCAGCGCTGAAACGAGAGCATGAAAGCATTGCACGTGCATACGGTCAGCGCCGAGGTCATCGGAGCAATATCTTCCGTCCATCTGGACTCTACCACTCAGCCATTTCCATTTCCGATGCAAATGCCATTGAAGTCAGACAGTCATTTTGGAGTTAGGTTCCACATACAAAACATCTGTGCTGCACGTAAACTGTTGAAAGGCGCAGACAAGAGAGTTGTTTTAGACAATTGTCACTGTAGTATGTGGAAAGTATAAACATGCACCGTAGTTTCCCGTTGGGGGTATAGCTCAGTGGTAGAGCATTTGACTGCAGATCAAGAGGTCCCCAGTTCAAATCTGGGTGCCCCCTTTATACAAGCAACTTCCCTGCACTGGAGCGGCTTTTCAAGTAACTGCCGTTGCCCCTCCTGTACAGGAAACACTGAAGGAGGGGTGTTTTGCTACCACAGCAAGGTTCCTTCTACGATGAACACCTCAAAGACACGAAGATCCGTGTTGCATCGTGAGATGTTGCAAAACATGCACTGCAGCGCTGAAACGAGAGCATGAAAGCGTTGCACGTGCATACGGTCAGCGCGGATGCACTCTATGAGTGCATCTGCGCAATATCTTCCGTCCATCTGAACTCTACCACTCAGCCATTTCCATTTCCGATGCAAATGCCATTGAAGTCAGACAGTCATTTTGGAGTTAGGTTCCACATACAAAACATCTGTGCTGCACGTAAACTGTTGAAAGGCGCAGACAAGAGAGTTGTTTTAGACAATTGTCACTGTAGTATGTGGAAAGTGTAAACATGCACCCCAGTTTTCTGTTGGGGGTAAGCTCAGTGGTAGAGCATTTGACTGCAGATCAAGAGGTCCCCAGTTCAAATCTGGGTGCCCCCTTTATAGAAGCAACTTCCCGGCACTGGAGCGGCTTTTCAAGTAACTGCCGTTGCCCATCCTGCACAGGAAACACTGAAGGAGGGGTGTTTTGCTACCACAGCAAGGTTCCTTCTACGATGAACACCTCAAAGACACAAAGATCCGTGTTGCATCGTGAGATGTTGCAAAACATGCACTGCAGCCCCGAAACGAGAGCATGAAAGCGTTGCACGTACATACGGTCAGCGCGGATGCACTCTATGAGTGCATCTGCGCAATATCTTCCGTCCATCTGAACTCTACCACTCAGCCATTTCCATTTCCGATGCAAATGCCATTGAAGTCAGACAGTCATTTTGGAGTTAGGTTCCACATACAAAACATCTGTGCTGCACGTAAACTGATGAAAGGCGCAGACAAGAGAGTTGTTTTAGACAATTGTCATTGTAGTATGTGGAAAGTGTAAACATGCACCGCCGTTTTCTCGTGGGAGTATAGCTCAGTGGTAGAGCATTTGACGGCAGATCCAGATGTCCCCAGTACAAATCTGGGTGCCCCCTTTATACAAGCAACTTCCCTGCACTGGAGCGGCTTTTCAAGTAACTGCCGTTGCCCCTCCTGCACAGGAAACACTGAAGGAGGGGTGTTTTGCTACCACAGCAAGGTTCCTTCTACGATGAACACCTCAAAGACACGAAGATCCGTGTTGCATCGTGAGATGTTGCAAAACATGCACTGCAGCGCTGAAACGAGAGCATGAAAGCATTGCACGTGCATACGGTCAGCGCCGAGGTCATCGGAGCAATATCTTCCGTCCATCTGGACTCTACCACTCAGCCATTTCCATTTCCGATGCAAATGCCATTGAAGTCACACAGTCATTTTGGAGTTAGGTTCCACATACAAAACATCTGTGCTGCACGTAAACTGTTGAAAGGCGCAGACAAGAGAGTTGTTTTAGACAATTGTCACTGTAGTATGTGGAAAGTGTAAACATGCACCGCAGTTTTCTGTTGGGGGTAAGCTCAGTGGTAGAGCATTTGACTGCAGATCAAGAGGTCCCCAGTTCGAATCTGGGTGCCCCCTTTATAGAAGCAACTTCCCGGCACTGGAGCGGCTTTTCAAGTAACTGCCGTTGCCCATCCTGCACAGGAAACACTGAAGGAGGGGTGTTTTGCTACCACAGCAAGGTTCCTTCTACGATGAACACCTCAAAGACACAAAGATCCGTGTTGCATCGTGAGATGTTGCAAAACATGCACTGCAGCCCCGAAACGAGAGCATGAAAGCGTTGCACGTACATACGGTCAGCGCGGATGCACTCTATGAGTGCATCTGCGCAATATCTTCCGTCCATCTGAACTCTACCACTCAGCCATTTCCATTTCCGATGCAAATGCCATTGAAGTCAGACAGTCATTTTGGAGTTAGGTTCCACATACAAAACATCTGTGCTGCACGTAAACTGTGGAAAGTGTAAACATGCACCGCAGTTTTCTAGTGGGGGTGTAGCTCAGTGGAGCATTTGACTGCAGATCAAGAGGTCCCCAGTTCAAATCTGGGTGCCCCCTTTACACAAGCAACTTCCCGGCACTGGAGCGGCTTTTCAAGTAACTGCCGTTGCCCATCCTGCACAGGAAACACTGAAGGAGGGGTGTTTTGCTACCACAGCAAGGTTCCTTCTACGATGAACACCTCAAAGACACAAAGATCCGTGTTGCATCGTGAGATGTTGCAAAACATGCACTGCAGCCCCGAAACGAGAGCATGAAAGCGTTGCACGTACATACGGTCAGCGCGGATGCACTCTGTGAGTGCATCTGCGCAATATCTTCCGTCCATCTGAACTCTACCACTCAGCCATTTCCATTTCCGATGCAAATGCCATTGAAGTCAGACAGTCATTTTGGAGTTAGGTTCCACATACAAAACATCTGTGCTGCACGTAAACTGTTGAAAGGCACAGACAACAGAGTTGTTTTAGACAATTGTCACTGTAGTATGTGGAAAGTGTAAACATGCACCGCAGTTTTCCAGTGGGGGTGTAGCTCAGTGGAGCATTTGACTGCAGATCAAGAGGTCCCCAGTTCAAATCTGGGTGCCCCCTTTACACAAGCAACTTCCCGGCACTGGAGCGGCTTTTCAAGTAACTGCCGTTGCCCCTCCTGCACAGGAAACACTGAAGGAGGGGTGTTTTGCTACCACAGCAAGGTTCCTTCTACGATGAACACCTCAAAGACACGAAGATCCGTGTTGCATCGTGAGATGTTGCAAAACATGCACTGCAGCGCTGAAACGAGAGCATGAAAGCATCGCACGTGCATATGGTCAGCGCGGATGCACTCGATGAATGCATCTGCGCAATATCTTCCGTCCATCTGAACTCTACCACTCAGCCATTTCCATTTCCGATGCAAATGCCATTGAAGTCAGACAGTCATTTTGGAGTTAGGTTCCACATACAAAACATCTGTGCTGCACGTAAACTGTTGAAAGGCACAGACAAAAGAGTTGTTTTCGACAATTGTCACTGTAGTATGTGGAAAGTATAAACATGCACCGTAGTTTTCTGTTGGGGGTATAGCTCAGTGGTAGAGCATTTGACTGCAGATCAAGAGGTCCCCAGTTCAAATCTGGGTGCCCCCTTTATACAAGCAACTTCCCTGCACTGGAGCGGCTTTTCAAGTAACTGCCGTTGCCCCTCCTGCACAGGAAACACTGAAGGAGGGGTGTTTTGCTACCACAGCAAGGTTCCTTCTACGATGAACACCTCAAAGACACGAAGATCCGTGTTGCATCGTGAGATGTTGCAAAACATGCACTGCAGCGCTGAAACGAGAGCATGAAAGCATTGCACGTGCATACGGTCAGCGCCGAGGTCATCGGAGCAATATCTTCCGTCCATCTGGACTCTACCACTCAGCCATTTCCATTTCCGATGCAAATGCCATTGAAGTCAGACAGTCATTTTGGAGTTAGGTTCCACATACAAAACATCTGTGCTGCACGTAAACTGTTGAAAGGCGCAGACAAGAGAGTTGTTTTAGACAATTGTCACTGTAGTATGTGGAAAGTATAAACATGCACCGTAATTTCCCGTTGGGGGTATAGCTCAGTGGTAGAGCATTTGACTGCAGATCAAGAGGTCCCCAGTTCAAATCTGGGTGCCCCCTTTATACAAGCAACTTCCCTGCACTGGAGCGGCTTTTCAAGTAACTGCCGTTGCCCCTCCTGTACAGGAAACACTGAAGGAGGGGTGTTTTGCTACCACAGCAAGGTTCCTTCTACGATGAACACCTCAAAGACACGAAGATCCGTGTTGCATCGTGAGATGTTGCAAAACATGCACTGCAGCGCTGAAACGAGAGCATGAAAGCGTTGCACGTGCATACGGTCAGCGCGGATGCACTCTATGAGTGCATCTGCGCAATATCTTCCGTCCATCTGAACTCTACCACTCAGCCATTTCCATTTCCGATGCAAATGCCATTGAAGTCAGACAGTCATTTTGGAGTTAGGTTCCACATACAAAACATCTGTGCTGCACGTAAACTGATGAAAGGCGCAGACAAGAGAGTTATTTTAGACAATTGTCATTGTAGTATGTGGAAAGTGTAAACATGCACCGCCGTTTTCTCGTGGGAGTATAGCTCAGTGGTAGAGCATTTGACTGCAGATCCAGATGTCCCCAGTACAAATCTGGGTGCCCCCTTTATACAAGCAACTTCCCTGCACTGGAGCGGCTTTTCAAGTAACTGCCGTTGCCCATCCTGCACAGGAAACACTGAAGGAGGGGTGTTTTGCTACCACAGCAAGGTTCCTTCTACGATGAACACCTCAAAGACACGAAGATCCGTGTTGCATCGTGAGATGTTGCAAAACATGCACTGCAGCGCTGAAACGAGAGCATGAAAGCATCGCACGTGCATATGGTCAGCGCGGATGCACTCGATGAGTGCATCTGCGCAATATCTTCCGTCCATCTGAACTCTACCACTCAGCCATTTCCATTTCCGATGCAAATGCCATTGAAGTCAGACAGTCATTTTGGAGTTAGGTTCCACATACAAAACATCTGTGCTGCACGTAAACTGTTGAAAGGCACAGACAAAAGAGTTGTTTTCGACAATTGTCACTGTAGTATGTGGAAAGTATAAACATGCACCGCAGTTTTCCCTTGGGGGTATAGCTCAGTGGTAGAGCATTTGACTGCAGATCAAGAGGTCCCCAGTTCAAATCTGGGTGCCCCCTTTATACAAGCAACTTCCCTGCACTGGAGCGGCTTTTCAAGTAACTGCCGTTGCCCCTCCTGCACAGGAAACACTGAAGGAGGGGTGTTTTGCTACCACAGCAAGGTTCCTTCTACGATGAACACCTCAAAGACACGAAGATCCGTGTTGCATCGTGAGATGTTGCAAAACATGCACTGCAGCGCTGAAACGAGAGCATGAAAGCATTGCACGTGCATACGGTCAGCGCCGAGGTCATCGGAGCAATATCTTCCGTCCATCTGGACTCTACCACTCAGCCATTTCCATTTCCGATGCAAATGCCATTGAAGTCAGACAGTCATTTTGGAGTTAGGTTCCACATACAAAACATCTGTGCTGCACGTAAACTGTTGAAAGGCGCAGACAAGAGAGTTGTTTTAGACAATTGTCACTGTAGTATGTGGAAAGTGTAAACATGCACCCCAGTTTTCTGTTGGGGGTAAGCTCAGTGGTAGAGCATTTGACTGCAGATCAAGAGGTCCCCAGTTCAAATCTGGGTGCCCCCTTTATAGAAGCAACTTCCCGGCACTGGAGCGGCTTTTCAAGTAACTGCCGTTGCCCATCCTGCACAGGAAACACTGAAGGAGGGGTGTTTTGCTACCACAGCAAGGTTCCTTCTACGATGAACACCTCAAAGACACAAAGATCCGTGTTGCATCGTGAGATGTTGCAAAACATGCACTGCAGCCCCGAAACGAGAGCATGAAAGCGTTGCACGTACATACGGTCAGCGCGGATGCACTCTATGAGTGCATCTGCGCAATATCTTCCGTCCATCTGAACTCTACCACTCAGCCATTTCCATTTCCGATGCAAATGCCATTGAAGTCAGACAGTCATTTTGGAGTTCGGTTCCACATACAAAACATCTGTGCTGCACGTAAACTGTTGAAAGGCACAGACAACAGAGTTGTTTTAGACAATTGTCACTGTAGTATGTGGAAAGTGTAAACATGCACCGCAGTTTTCCAGTGGGGGTGTAGCTCAGTGGAGCATTTGACTGCAGATCAAGAGGTCCCCAGTTCAAATCTGGGTGCCCCCTTTACACAAGCAACTTCCCGGCACTGGAGCGGCTTTTCAAGTAACTGCCGTTGCCCCTCCTGCACAGGAAACACTGAAGGAGGGGTGTTTTGCTACCACAGCAAGGTTCCTTCTACGATGAACACCTCAAAGACACAAAGATCCGTGTTGCATCGTGAGATGTTGCAAAACATGCACTGCAGCGCAGAAACGAAAGCATGAAAGCGTTGCACGTGCATACGGTCAGCGCGGATGCACTCTATGAGTGCATCTGCGCAATATCTTCCGTCCATCTGAACTCTACCACTCAGCCATTTCCATTTCCGATGCAAATGCCATTGAAGTCAGACAGTCATTTTGGAGTTAGGTTCCACATACAAAACATCTGTGCTGCACGTAAACTGTTGAAAGGCACAGACAACAGAGTTGTTTTAGACAATTGTCATTGTAGTATTTGGAAAGTGTAAACATGCACCGCCATTTTCTCGTGGGAATATAGCTCAGTGGTGGAGCATTTGACTGCAGATTCAGAGGTCCCCAGTTCAAATCTGGGTGCCCCCTTTACACAAGCAACTTCCCGGCACTGGAGCGGCTTTTCAAGTAACTGCCGTTGCCCATCCTGCACAGGAAACACTGAGGGAGGGGTGTTTTGCTACCACAGCAAGGTTCCTTCTACGATGA
This sequence comes from Chiloscyllium punctatum, assembly GCF_047496795.1. Classification (NCBI taxonomy): domain Eukaryota; kingdom Metazoa; phylum Chordata; class Chondrichthyes; order Orectolobiformes; family Hemiscylliidae; genus Chiloscyllium; species Chiloscyllium punctatum. The sequence goes on along the minus strand of NC_092780.1, from coordinate 9,533,101 downwards.
ACACCTCAAAGACACGAAGATCCGTGTTGCATCGTGAGATGTTGCAAAACATGCACTGCAGCGCTGAAACGAGAGCATGAAAGCATTGCACGTGCATACGGTCAGCGCCGAGGTCATCGGAGCAATATCTTCCGTCCATCTGGACTCTACCACTCAGCCATTTCCATTTCCGATGCAAATGCCATTGAAGTCAGACAGTCATTTTGGAGTTAGGTTCCACATACAAAACATCTGTGCTGCACGTAAACTGTTGAAAGGCGCAGACAAGAGAGTTGTTTTAGACAATTGTCACTGTAGTATGTGGAAAGTGTAAACATGCACCGCAGTTTTCGGTTGGGGGTATAGCTCAGTGATAGAGCATTTTACTGCAGATCAAGAGGTCCCCAGTTCAAATCTGGGTGCCCCCTTTATACAAGCAACTTCCCTGCACTGGAGCGGCTTTTCAAGTAACTGCCGTTGCCCCTCCTGCACAGGAAACACTGAAGGAGGCGTGTTTTGCTACCACAGCAAGGTTCCTTCTACGATGAACACCTCAAAGACACGAAGATCCGTGTTGCATCGTGAGATGTTGCAAAACATGCACTGCAGCGCTGAAACGAGAGCATGAAAGCATTGCACGTGCATACGGTCAGCGCCGAGGTCATCGGAGCAATATCTTCCGTCCATCTGGACTCTACCACTCAGCCATTTCCATTTCCGATGCAAATGCCATTGAAGTCAGACAGTCATTTTGGAGTTAGGTTCCACATACAAAACATCTGTGCTGCACGTAAACTGTTGAAAGGCGCAGACAAGAGAGTTGTTTTAGACAATTGTCACTGTAGTATGTGGAAAGTGTAAACATGCACCGCAGATTTCTGTTGGGGGTATAGCTCAGTGGTAGCGCATTTGACTGCAGATCAAGAGGTCCCCAGTTCAAATCTGGGTGCCCCCTTTATAGAAGCAACTTCCCGGCACTGGAGCGGCTTTTCAAGTAACTGCCGTTGCCCATCCTGCACAGGAAACACTGAAGGAGGGGTGTTTTGCTACCACAACAAGGTTCCTTCTACGATGAACACCTCAAAGACACGAAGATCCGTGTTGCATCGTGAGATGTTGCAAAACATGCACTGCAGCCCCGAAACGAGAGCATGAAAGCGTTGCACGTACATACGGTCAGCGCGGATGCACTCTGTGAGTGCATCTGCGCAATATCTTCCGTCCATCTGAACTCTACCACTCAGCCATTTCCATTTCCGATGCAAATGCCATTGAAGTCAGACAGTCATTTTGGAGTTAGGTTCCACATACAAAACATCTGTGCTGCACGTAAACTGTTGAAAGGCACAGACAACAGAGTTGTTTTAGACAATTGTCACTGTAGTATGTGGAAAGTGTAAACATGCACCGCAGCTTTCCAGTGGGGGTGTAGCTCAGTGGAGCATTTGACTGCAGATCAAGAGGTCCCCAGTTCAAATCTGGGTGCCCCCTTTACACAAGCAACTTCCCGGCACTGGAGCGGCTTTTCAAGTAACTGCCGTTGCCCCTCCTGCACAGGAAACACTGAAGGAGGGGTGTTTTGCTACCACAGCAAGGTTCCTTCTACGATGAACACCTCAAAGACACGAAGATCCGTGTTGCATCGTGAGATGTTGCAAAACATGCACTGCAGCGCTGAAACGAGAGCATGAAAGCATCGCACGTGCATATGGTCAGCGCGGATGCACTCGATGAATGCATCTGCGCAATATCTTCCGTCCATCTGAACTCTACCACTCAGCCATTTCCATTTCCGATGCAAATGCCATTGAAGTCAGACAGTCATTTTGGAGTTAGGTTCCACATACAAAACATCTGTGCTGCACGTAAACTGTTGAAAGGCGCAGACAAGAGAGTTGTTTTAGACAATTGTCACTGTAGTATGTGGAAAGTGTAAACATGCACCCCAGTTTTCTGTTGGGGGTAAGCTCAGTGGTAGAGCATTTGACTGCAGATCAAGAGGTCCCCAGTTCAAATCTGGGTGCCCCCTTTATAGAAGCAACTTCCCGGCACTGGAGCGGCTTTTCAAGTAACTGCCGTTGCCCATCCTGCACAGGAAACACTGAAGGAGGGGTGTTTTGCTACCACAGCAAGGTTCCTTCTACGATGAACACCTCAAAGACACAAAGATCCGTGTTGCATCGTGAGATGTTGCAAAACATGCACTGCAGCCCCGAAACGAGAGCATGAAAGCGTTGCACGTACATACGGTCAGCGCGGATGCACTCTATGAGTGCATCTGCGCAATATCTTCCGTCCATCTGAACTCTACCACTCAGCCATTTCCATTTCCGATGCAAATGCCATTGAAGTCAGACAGTCATTTTGGAGTTCGGTTCCACATACAAAACATCTGTGCTGCACGTAAACTGTTGAAAGGCACAGACAACAGAGTTGTTTTAGACAATTGTCACTGTAGTATGTGGAAAGTGTAAACATGCACCGCAGTTTTCCAGTGGGGGTGTAGCTCAGTGGAGCATTTGACTGCAGATCAAGAGGTCCCCAGTTCAAATCTGGGTGCCCCCTTTACACAAGCAACTTCCCGGCACTGGAGCGGCTTTTCAAGTAACTGCCGTTGCCCCTCCTGCACAGGAAACACTGAAGGAGGGGTGTTTTGCTACCACAGCAAGGTTCCTTCTACGATGAACACCTCAAAGACACAAAGATCCGTGTTGCATCGTGAGATGTTGCAAAACATGCACTGCAGCGCAGAAACGAAAGCATGAAAGCGTTGCACGTGCATACGGTCAGCGCGGATGCACTCTATGAGTGCATCTGCGCAATATCTTCCGTCCATCTGAACTCTACCACTCAGCCATTTCCATTTCCGATGCAAATGCCATTGAAGTCAGACAGTCATTTTGGAGTTAGGTTCCACATACAAAACATCTGTGCTGCACGTAAACTGTTGAAAGGCACAGACAACAGAGTTGTTTTAGACAATTGTCATTGTAGTATTTGGAAAGTGTAAACATGCACCGCCATTTTCTCGTGGGAATATAGCTCAGTGGTGGAGCATTTGACTGCAGATTCAGAGGTCCCCAGTTCAAATCTGGGTGCCCCCTTTACACAAGCAACTTCCCGGCACTGGAGCGGCTTTTCAAGTAACTGCCGTTGCCCATCCTGCACAGGAAACACTGAGGGAGGGGTGTTTTGCTACCACAGCAAGGTTCCTTCTACGATGAACACCTCAAAGACACGAAGATCCGTGTTGCATCGTGAGATGTTGCAAAACATGCACTGCAGCGCTGAAACGAGAGCATGAAAGCATTGCACGTGCATACGGTCAGCGCCGAGGTCATCGGAGCAATATCTTCCGTCCATCTGGACTCTACCACTCAGCCATTTCCATTTCCGATGCAAATGCCATTGAAGTCAGACAGTCATTTTGGAGTTAGGTTCCACATACAAAACATCTGTGCTGCACGTAAACTGTTGAAAGGCGCAGACAAGAGAGTTGTTTTAGACAATTGTCACTGTAGTATGTGGAAAGTGTAAACATGCACCGCAGTTTTCGGTTGGGGGTATAGCTCAGTGATAGAGCATTTTACTGCAGATCAAGAGGTCCCCAGTTCAAATCTGGGTGCCCCCTTTATACAAGCAACTTCCCTGCACTGGAGCGGCTTTTCAAGTAACTGCCGTTGCCCCTCCTGCACAGGAAACACTGAAGGAGGCGTGTTTTGCTACCACAGCAAGGTTCCTTCTACGATGAACACCTCAAAGACACGAAGATCCGTGTTGCATCGTGAGATGTTGCAAAACATGCACTGCAGCGCTGAAACGAGAGCATGAAAGCATTGCACGTGCATACGGTCAGCGCCGAGGTCATCGGAGCAATATCTTCCGTCCATCTGGACTCTACCACTCAGCCATTTCCATTTCCGATGCAAATGCCATTGAAGTCAGACAGTCATTTTGGAGTTAGGTTCCACATACAAAACATCTGTGCTGCACGTAAACTGTTGAAAGGCGCAGACAAGAGAGTTGTTTTAGACAATTGTCACTGTAGTATGTGGAAAGTGTAAACATGCACCGCAGATTTCTGTTGGGGGTATAGCTCAGTGGTAGCGCATTTGACTGCAGATCAAGAGGTCCCCAGTTCAAATCTGGGTGCCCCCTTTATAGAAGCAACTTCCCGGCACTGGAGCGGCTTTTCAAGTAACTGCCGTTGCCCATCCTGCACAGGAAACACTGAAGGAGGGGTGTTTTGCTACCACAACAAGGTTCCTTCTACGATGAACACCTCAAAGACACGAAGATCCGTGTTGCATCGTGAGATGTTGCAAAACATGCACTGCAGCCCCGAAACGAGAGCATGAAAGCGTTGCACGTACATACGGTCAGCGCGGATGCACTCTGTGAGTGCATCTGCGCAATATCTTCCGTCCATCTGAACTCTACCACTCAGCCATTTCCATTTCCGATGCAAATGCCATTGAAGTCAGACAGTCATTTTGGAGTTAGGTTCCACATACAAAACATCTGTGCTGCACGTAAACTGTTGAAAGGCACAGACAACAGAGTTGTTTTAGACAATTGTCACTGTAGTATGTGGAAAGTGTAAACATGCACCGCAGCTTTCCAGTGGGGGTGTAGCTCAGTGGAGCATTTGACTGCAGATCAAGAGGTCCCCAGTTCAAATCTGGGTGCCCCCTTTACACAAGCAACTTCCCGGCACTGGAGCGGCTTTTCAAGTAACTGCCGTTGCCCCTCCTGCACAGGAAACACTGAAGGAGGGGTGTTTTGCTACCACAGCAAGGTTCCTTCTACGATGAACACCTCAAAGACACGAAGATCCGTGTTGCATCGTGAGATGTTGCAAAACATGCACTGCAGCGCTGAAACGAGAGCATGAAAGCATCGCACGTGCATATGGTCAGCGCGGATGCACTCGATGAATGCATCTGCGCAATATCTTCCGTCCATCTGAACTCTACCACTCAGCCATTTCCATTTCCGATGCAAATGCCATTGAAGTCAGACAGTCATTTTGGAGTTAGGTTCCACATACAAAACATCTGTGCTGCACGTAAACTGTTGAAAGGCGCAGACAAGAGAGTTGTTTTAGACAATTGTCACTGTAGTATGTGGAAAGTGTAAACATGCACCGCAGTTTTCTGTTGATGGTATAGCTCAGTGGTAGAGCATTTGACTGCAGATCAAGAGGTCCCCAGTTCAAATCTGGGTGCCCCCTTTATACAAGCAACTTCCCTGCACTGGAGCGGCTTTTCAAGTAACTGCCGTTGCCCATCCTGCACAGGAAATACTGAAGGAGGGGTGTTTTGCTACCACAGCAAGGTTCCTTCTACGATGAACACATCAAAGACTCAAAGATCCGTGGTGCATCGTGAGATGTTGCAAAACATGCACTGCAGCGCAGAAACGAGAGCATGAAAGCGTTGCACGTGCATACGGTCAGCGCGGATGCACTCTATGAGTGCATCTGCGCAATATCTTCCGTCCATCTGAACTCTACCACTCAGCCATTTCCATTTCCGATGCAAATGCCATTGAAGTCAGACAGTCATTTTGGAGTTTGGTTCCACATACAAAACATCTGTGCTGCACGTAAACTGATGAAAGGCGCAGACAAGAGAGTTGTTTTAGACAATTGTCACTGTAGTATGTGGAAAGTGTAAACATGCACCGCCCTTTTCTCGTGGGAGTCTAGCTCAGTGGTAGAGCATTTGACTGCAGATGAAGAGGTCCCCAGTTCAAATCTGGGTGCCCCCTTTATACAAGCAACTTCCCAGCACTGGAGCGGCTTTTCAAGTAACTGCCGTTGCCCATCCTGCACAGGAAACACTGAAGGAGGGGTGTTTTGCTACCACAGCAAGGTTCCTTCTTTGAAGAACACCTCAAAGACACGAAGATCCGTGTTGCATCGTGAGATGTTGCAAAACATGCACTGCAGCGCCGAAACGAGAGCATGAAAGCATTGCACGTGCATACGGTCAGCGCCGAGGTCATCGGAGCAATATCTTCCGTCCATCTGGACTCTACCACTCAGCCATTTCCATTTCCGATGCAAATGCCATTGAAGTCAGACAGTCATTTTGGAGTTAGGTTCCACATACAAAACATCTGTGCTGCACGTAAACTGTTGAAAGGCGCAGACAAGAGAGTTGTTTTAGACAATTGTCACTGTAGTATGTGGAAAGTGTAAACATGCACCGCAGTTTTCTGTTGGGGGTATAGCTCAGTGGTAGAGCATTTTACTGCAGATCAAGAGGTCCCCAGTTCAAATCTGGGTGCCCCCTTCATAGAAGCAACTTCCCGGCACTGGAGCGGCTTTTCAAGTAACTGCCGTTGCCCATCCTGCACAGGAAACACTGAAGGAGGGGTGTTTTGCTACCACAGCAAGGTTCCTTCTTTGATGAACACCTCAAAGACACAAAGATCCGTGTTGCATCGTGAGATGTTGCAAAACATGCACTGCAGCCCCGAAACGAGAGCATGAAAGCGTTGCACGTACATACGGTCAGCGCGGATGCACTCGATGAGTGCATCTGCGCAATATCTTACGTCCACCACTCAGCCATTTCCAGTTCCGATGCAAATGCCATTGAAGTCAGACAGTCATTTTGGAGTTAGGTTCCACATACAAAACATCTGTGCTGCACGTAAACTGTTGAAAGGCGCAGACAAGAGAGTTGTTTTAGACAATTGTCACTGTAGTATGTGGAAAGTGTAAACATGCACCGCAGTTTTCTGTTGGGGGGTATAGCTCAGTGGTAGAGCTTTTGACTGCAGATCCAGAGGTCCCCAGTTCAAATCTGGGTGCCCCCTTTATACAAGCAACTTCCCAGCACTGGAGCGGCTTTTCAAGTAACTGCCGTTGCCCATCCTGCACAGGAAACACTGAAGGAGGGGTGTTTTGCTACCACAGCAAGGTTCCTTCTTTGAAGAACACCTCAAAGACACGAAGATCCGTGTTGCATCGTGAGATGTTGCAAAACATGCACTGCATCGCAGAAACGAGAGCATGAAAGCGTTGCACGTGCATACGGTCAGCGCGGATGCACTCTATGAGTGCATCTGCGCAATATCTTCCGTCCATCTGAACTCTACCACTCAGCCATTTCCATTTCCGATGCAAATGCCATTGAAGTCAGACAGTCATTTTGGAGTTAGGTTCCACATACAAAACATCTGTGCTGCACGTAAACTGATGAAAGGCGCAGACAAGAGAGTTGTTTTAGACAATTGTCATTGTAGTATGTGGAAATTGTAAACATGCACCGCCCTTTTCTCGTGGGAGTCTAGCTCAGTGGTAGAGCATTTGACTGCAGATCCAGAGGTCCCCAGTTCAAATCTGGGTGCCCCCTTTATACAAGCAACTTCCCAGCACTGGAGCGGCTTTTCAAGTAACTGCCGTTGCCCATCCTGCACAGGAAACACTGAAGGAGGGGTGTTTTGCTACCACAGCAAGGTTCCTTCTTTGATGAACACCTCAAAGACACGAAGATCCGTGTTGCATCGTGAGGTGTTGCATCGTGAGATGTTGCAAAACATGCACTGCAGCGCCGAAACGAGAGCATGAAAGCATTGCACGTGCATACGGTCAGCGCCGAGGTCATCGGAGCAATATCTTCCGTCCATCTGGACTCTACCACTCAGCCATTTCCATTTCCGATGCAAATGCCATTGAAGTCAGACAGTCATTTTGGAGTTAGGTTCCACATACAAAACATCTGTGCTGCACGTAAACTGTTGAAAGGCGCAGACAAGAGAGTTGTTTTAGACAATTGTCACTGTAGTATGTGGAAAGTGTAAACATGCACCGCAGTTTTCTGTTGGGGGTATAGCTCAGTGGTAGAGCATTTTACTGCAGATCAAGAGGTCCCCAGTTCAAATCTGGGTGCCCCCTTCATAGAAGCAACTTCCCGGCACTGGAGCGGCTTTTCAAGTAACTGCCGTTGCCCATCCTGCACAGGAAACACTGAAGGAGGGGTGTTTTGCTACCACAGCAAGGTTCCTTCTATGATGAACACCTCAAAGACACAAAGATCCGTGTTGCATCGTGAGATGTTGCAAAACATGCACTGCAGCCCCGAAACGAGAGCATGAAAGCGTTGCACGTACATACGGTCAGCGCGGATGCACTCGATGAGTGCATCTGCGCAATATCTTACGTCCATCTGAACTCTACCACTCAGCCATTTCCATTTCCGATGCAAATGCCATTGAAGTCAGACAGTCATTTTGGAGTTAGGTTCCACATACAAAACATCTGTGCTGCACGTAAACTGTTGAAAGGCACAGACAAAAGAGTTGTTTTCGACAATTGTCACTGTAGTGTGTGGAAAGTATAAACATGCACCGCAGTTTTCCGTTGGGGGTATAGCTCAGTGGTAGAGCATTTGACTGCAGATGAAGAGGTCCCCAGTTCAAATCTGGGTGCCCCCTTTATACAAGCAACTTCCCTGCATTGGAGCGGCTTTTCAAGTAACTGCCGTTGCCCATCCTGCACAGGAAACACTGAAGGAGGGGTGTTTTGCTACCACAGCATGGTTCCTTCTATGATGAACACCTCAAAGACTCAAAGATCCGTGGTGCATCGTGAGATGTTGCAAAACATGCACTGCAGCGCAGAAACGAGAGCATGAAAGCGTTGCACGTGCATACGGTCAGCGCGGATGCACTCTATGAGTGCATCTGCGCAATATCATCCGTCCATCTGAACTCTACCACTCAGCCATTTCCATTTCCGATGCAAATGCCATTGAAGTCAGACAGTCATTTTGGAGTTAGGTTCCACATACAAAACATCTGTGCTGCACGTAAACTGATGAAAGGCGCAGACAAGAGAGTTGTTTTAGACAATTGTCATTGTAGTATGTGGAAAGTGTAAACATGCACCGCCCTTTTCTCGTGGGAGTCTAGCTCAGTGGTAGAGCATTTGACTGCAGATCCAGAGGTCCCCAGTTCAAATCTGGGTGCCCCCTTTATACAAGCAACTTCCCAGCACTGGAGCGGCTTTTCAAGTAACTGCCGTTGCCCATCCTGCACAGGAAACACTGAAGGAGGGGTGTTTTGCTACCACAGCAAGGTTCCTTCTTTGAAGAACACCTCAAAGACACGAAGATCCGTGTTGCATCGTGAGATGTTGCAAAACATGCACTGCAGCGCCGAAACGAGAGCATGAAAGCCTTGCACGTGCATACGGTCAGCGCCGAGGTCATCGGAGCAATATCTTCCGTCCATCTGGACTCTACCACTCAGCCATTTCCATTTCCGATGCAAATGCCATTGAAGTCAGGCAGTCATTTTGGAGTTAGGTTCCACATACAAAACATCTGTGCTGCACGTAAACTGTTGAAAGGCGCAGACAAGAGAGTTGTTTTAGACAATTGTCACTGTAGTATGTGGAAAGTGTAAACATGCACCGCAGTTTTCTGTTGGGGGTATAGCTCAGTGGTAGAGCATTTTACTGCAGATCAAGAGGTCCCCAGTTCAAATCTGGGTGCCCCCTTCATAGAAGCAACTTCCCGGCACTGGAGCGGCTTTTCAAGTAACTGCCGTTGCCCATCCTGCACAGGAAACACTGAAGGAGGGGTGTTTTGCTACCACAGCAAGGTTCCTTCTATGATGAACACCTCAAAGACACAAAGATCCGTGTTGCATCGTGAGATGTTGCAAAACATGCACTGCAGCCCCGAAACGAGAGCATGAAAGCGTTGCACGTACATACGGTCAGCGCGGATGCACTCGATGAGTGCATCTGCGCAATATCTTCCGTCCATCTGAACTCTACCACTCAGCCATTTCCAGTTCCGATGCAAATGCCATTGAAGTCAGACAGTCATTTTGGAGTTAGGTTCCACATACAAAACATCTGTGCTGCACGTAAACTGTTGAAAGGCACAGACAAAAGAGTTGTTTTCGACAATTGTCACTGTAGTGTGTGGAAAGTATAAACATGCACCGCAGTTTTCCGTTGGGGGTATAGCTCAGTGGTAGAGCATTTGACTGCAGATGAAGAGGTCCCCAGTTCAAATCTGGGTGCCCCCTTTATACAAGCAACTTCCCTGCATTGGAGCGGCTTTTCAAGTAACTGCCGTTGCCCATCCTGCACAGGAAACACTGAAGGAGGGGTGTTTTGCTACCACAGCATGGTTCCTTCTATGATGAACACCTCAAAGACTCAAAGATCCGTGGTGCATCGTGAGATGTTGCAAAACATGCACTGCAGCGCAGAAACGAGAGCATGAAAGCGTTGCACGTGCATACGGTCAGCGCGGATGCACTCTATGAGTGCATCTGCGCAATATCATCCGTCCATCTGAACTCTACCACTCAGCCATTTCCATTTCCGATGCAAATGCCATTGAAGTCAGACAGTCATTTTGGAGTTAGGTTCCACATACAAAACATCTGTGCTGCACGTAAACTGATGAAAGGCGCAGACAAGAGAGTTGTTTTAGACAATTGTCATTGTAGTATGTGGAAAGTGTAAACATGCACCGCCCTTTTCTCGTGGGAGTCTAGCTCAGTGGTAGAGCATTTGACTGCAGATCCAGAGGTCCCCAGTTCAAATCTGGGTGCCCCCTTTATACAAGCAACTTCCCAGCACTGGAGCGGCTTTTCAAGTAACTGCCGTTGCCCATCCTGCACAGGAAACACTGAAGGAGGGGTGTTTTGCTACCACAGCAAGGTTCCTTCTTTGAAGAACACCTCAAAGACACGAAGATCCGTGTTGCATCGTGAGATGTTGCAAAACATGCACTGCAGCGCCGAAACGAGAGCATGAAAGCCTTGCACGTGCATACGGTCAGCGCCGAGGTCATCGGAGCAATATCTTCCGTCCATCTGGACTCTACCACTCAGCCATTTCCATTTCCGATGCAAATGCCATTGAAGTCAGGCAGTCATTTTGGAGTTAGGTTCCACATACAAAACATCTGTGCTGCACGTAAACTGTTGAAAGGCGCAGACAAGAGAGTTGTTTTAGACAATTGTCACTGTAGTATGTGGAAAGTGTAAACATGCACCGCAGTTTTCTGTTGGGGGTATAGCTCAGTGGTAGAGCATTTTACTGCAGATCAAGAGGTCCCCAGTTCAAATCTGGGTGCCCCCTTCATAGAAGCAACTTCCCGGCACTGGAGCGGCTTTTCAAGTAACTGCCGTTGCCCATCCTGCACAGGAAACACTGAAGGAGGGGTGTTTTGCTACCACAGCAAGGTTCCTTCTATGATGAACACCTCAAAGACACAAAGATCCGTGTTGCATCGTGAGATGTTGCAAAACATGCACTGCAGCCCCGAAACGAGAGCATGAAAGCGTTGCACGTACATACGGTCAGCGCGGATGCACTCGATGAGTGCATCTGCGCAATATCTTCCGTCCATCTGAACTCTACCACTCAGCCATTTCCAGTTCCGATGCAAATGCCATTGAAGTCAGACAGTCATTTTGGAGTTAGGTTCCACATACAAAACATCTGTGCTGCACGTAAACTGTTGAAAGGCACAGACAAAAGAGTTGTTTTCGACAATTGTCACTGTAGTGTGTGGAAAGTATAAACATGCACCGCAGTTTTCCGTTGGGGGTATAGCTCAGTGGTAGAGCATTTGACTGCAGATCGAGAGGTCCCCAGTTCAAATCTGGGTGCCCCCTTTATACAAGCAACTTCCCTGCACTGGAGCGGCTTTTCAAGTAACTGCCGTTGCCCATCCTGCACAGGAAGCACTGAAGGAGGGGTGTTTTGCTACCACAGCAAGGTTCCTTCTTTGATGAACACCTCAAAGACACAAAGATCTGTGTTGCATCGTGAGATGTTGCAAAACATGCACTGCAGCCCCGAAACGAGAGCATGAAAGCGTTGCACGTACATACGGTCAGCGCGGATGCACTCGATGAGTGCATCTGCGCAATATCTTACGTCCACCACTCAGCCATTTCCAGTTCCGATGCAAATGCCATTGAAGTCAGACAGTCATTTTGGAGTTAGGTTCCACATACAAAACATCTGTGCTGCACGTAAACTGTTGAAAGGCACAGACAAAAGAGTTGTTTTCGACAATTGTCACTGTAGTATGTGGAAAGTATAAACATGCACCGCAGTTTTCCGTTGGGGGTATAGCTCAGTGGTAGAGCATTTGACTGCAGATCGAGAGGTCCCCAGTTCAAATCTGGGTGCCCCCTTTATACAAGCAACTTCCCTGCACTGGAGCGGCTTTTCAAGTAACTGCCGTTGCCCATCCTGCACAGGAAACACTGAAGGAGGGGTGTTTTGCTACCACAGCAAGGTTCCTTCTACGATGAACACCTCAAAGGCACGAAGATCCGTGTTGCATCGTGAGATGTTGCAAAACATGCACTGCAGCGCTGAAACGAGAGCATGAAAGCATCGCACGTGCACATGGTCAGCGCGGATGCACTCGATGAGTGCATCTGCGCAATATCTTCCGTCCATCTGAACTCTACCACTCAGCCATTTCCATTTCCGATACAAATGCCATTGAAGTCAGACAGTCATTTTGGAGTTAGGTTCCACATACAAAACATCTGTGCTGCACGTAAACTGTTGAAAGGCACAGACAAAAGAGTTGTTTTCGACAATTGTCACTGTAGTGTGTGGAAAGTATAAACATGCACCGCAGTTTTCCGTTGGGGTTATAGCTCAGTGGTAGAGCATTTTACTGCAGATCAAGAGGTCCCCAGTTCAAATCTGGGTGCCCCCTTCATAGAAGCAACTTCCCGGCACTGGAGCGGCTTTTCAAGTAACTGCCGTTGCCCATCCTGCACAGGAAACACTGAAGGAGGGGTGTTTTGCTACCACAGCAAGGTTCCTTCTATGATGAACACCTCAAAGACACAAAGATCCGTGTTGCATCGTGAGATGTTGCAAAACATGCACTGCAGCCCCGAAACGAGAGCATGAAAGCGTTGCACGTACATACGGTCAGCGCGGATGCACTCGATGAGTGCATCTGCGCAATATCTTACGTCCACCACTCAGCCATTTCCAGTTCCGATGCAAATGCCATTGAAGTCAGACAGTCATTTTGGAGTTAGGTTCCACATACAAAACATCTGTGCTGCACGTAAACTGTTGAAAGGCACAGACAAAAGAGTTGTTTTCGACAATTGTCACTGTAGTGTGTGGAAAGTATAAACATGCACCGCAGTTTTCCGTTGGGGGTATAGCTCAGTGGTAGAGCATTTGACTGCAGATCCAGAGGTCCCCAGTTCAAATCCGGGTGCCCCCTTTATACAAGCAACTTCCCTGCACTGGAGCGGCTTTTCAAGTAACTGCCGTTGCCCATCCTGCACAGGAAACACTGAAGGAGGGGTGTTTTGCTACCACAGCAAGGTTCCTTCTATGATGAACACCTCAAAGACTCAAAGATCCGTGGTGCATCGTGAGATGTTGCAAAACATGCACTGCAGCGCAGAAACGAGAGCATGAAAGCGTTGCACGTGCATACGGTCAGCGCGGATGCACTCTTTGAGTGCATCTGCGCAATATCTTCCGTCCATCTGAACTCTACCACTCAGCCATTTCCATTTCCGATGCAAATGCCATTGAAGTCAGACAGTCATTTTGGAGTTAGGTTCCACATACAAAACATCTGTGCTGCACGTAAACTGATGAAAGGCGCAGACAAGAGAGTTGTTTTAGACAATTGTCATTGTAGTATGTGGAAAGTGTAAACATGCACCGCCCTTTTCTCGTGGGAGTCTAGCTCAGTGGTAGAGCATTTGACTGCCGATCCAGAGGTCCCCAGTTCAAATCTGGGTGCCCCCGTTATACAAGCAACTTCCCTGCACTGGAGCGGCTTTTCAAGTAACTGCCGTTGCCCATCCTGCACAGGAAACACTGAAGGAGGGGTGTTTTGCTACCACAGCAAGGTTCCTTCTTTGATGAACACCTCAAAGACACGAAGATCCGTGTTGCATCGTGAGATGTTGCAAAACATGCACTGCAGCGCCGAAACGAGAGCATGAAAGCATTGCACGTGCATACGGTCAGCGCCGAGGTCATCGGAGCAATATCTTCCGTCCATCTGGACTCTACCACTCAGCCATTTCCATTTCCGATGCAAATGCCATTGAAGTCAGACAGTCATTTTGGAGTTAGGTTCCACATACAAAACATCTGTGCTGCACGTAAACTGTTGAAAGGCGCAGACAAGAGAGTTGTTTTAGACAATTGTCACTGTAGTATGTGGAAAGTGTAAACATGCACCGCAGTTTTCTGTTGGGGGTATAGCTCAGTGGTAGAGCATTTTACTGCAGATCAAGAGGTCCCCAGTTCAAATCTGGGTGCCCCCTTCATAGAAGCAACTTCCCGGCACTGGAGCGGCTTTTCAAGTAACTGCCGTTGCCCATCCTGCACAGGAAACACTGAAGGAGGGGTGTTTTGCTACCACAGCAAGGTTCCTTCTATGATGAACACCTCAAAGACACAAAGATCCGTGTTGCATCGTGAGATGTTGCAAAACATGCACTGCAGCCCCAAAACGAGAGCATGAAAGCGTTGCACGTACATACGGTCAGCGCGGATGCACTCGATGAGTGCATCTGCGCAATATCTTCCGTCCATCTGAACTCTACCACTCAGCCATTTCCAGTTCCGATGCAAATGCCATTGAAGTCAGACAGTCATTTTGGAGTTAGGTTCCACATACAAAACATCTGTGCTGCACGTAAACTGTTGAAAGGCACAGACAACAGAGTTGTTTCAGACAATTGTCACTGTAGTATGTGGAAAGTGTAAACATGCACCGCAGTTTTCCGTTGGGGGTATAGCTCAGTGGTAGAGCATTTGACTGCAGATCAAGAGGTCCCCAGTTCAAATCTGGGTGCCCCCTTTTCCAAGCAACTTCCCGACACTGGAGCGGCTTTTCAAGTAACTGCCGTTGCCCCTCCTGCACAGGAAACACTGAAGGAGGGGTGTTTTGCTACCACAGCAAGGTTCCTTCTACGATGAACACCTCAAAGACACGAAGATCCGTGTTGCATCGTGAGATGTTGCAAAACATGCACTGCAGCCCCGAAACGAGAGCATGAAAGCGTTGCACGTACATACGGTCAGCGCGGATGCACTCGATGAGTGCATCTGCGCAATATCTTACGTCCACCACTCAGCCATTTCCAGTTCCGATGCAAATGCCATTGAAGTCAGACAGTCATTTTGGAGTTAGGTTCCACATACAAAACATCTGTGCTGCACGTAAACTGTTGAAAGGCGCAGACAAGAGAGTTGTTTTAGACAATTGTCACTGTAGTATGTGGAAAGTGTAAACATGCACCGCAGTTTTCTGTTGGGGGTATAGCTCAGTGGTAGAGCATTTGACTGCAGATCAAGAGGTCCCCAGTTCAAATCTGGGTGCCCCCTTTATACAAGCAACTTCCCTGCACTGGAGCGGCTTTTCAAGTAACTGCCGTTGCCCATCCTGCACAGGAAACACTGAAGGAGGGGTGTTTTGCTACCACAGCAAGGTTCCTTCTTTGATGAACACCTCAAAGACATAAAGATCCGTGTTGCATCGTGAGATGTTGCAAAACATGCACTGCAGCCCCGAAACGAGAGCATGAAAGCGTTGCACGTACATACGGTCAGCGCGGATGCACTCGATGAGTGCATCTGCGCAATATCTTACGTCCACCACTCAGCCATTTCCAGTTCCGATGCAAATGCCATTGAAGTCAGACAGTCATTTTGGAGTTAGGTTCCACATACAAAACATCTGTGCTGCACGTAAACTGTTGAAAGGCGCAGACAAGAGAGTTGTTTTAGACAATTGTCACTGTAGTATGTGGAAAGTGTAAACATGCACCGCCGTTTTCTGTTGGGGGTATAGCTCAGTGGTAGAGCATTTGACTGCAGATCCCGAGGTCCCCAGTTCAAATCTGGGTGCCCCCTTTATACAAGCAACTTCCCAGCACTGGAGCGGCTTTTCAAGTAACTGCCGTTGCCCATCCTGCACAGGAAACACTGAAGGAGGGGTGTTTTGCTACCACAGCAAGGTTCCTTCTTTGAAGAACACCTCAAAGACACGAAGATCCGTGTTGCATTGTGAGATGTTGCAAAACATGCACTGCATCGCAGAAACGAGAGCATGAAAGCGTTGCACGTGCATACGGTCAGCGCGGATGCACTCTATGAGTGCATCTGCGCAATATCTTCCGTCCATCTGAACTCTACCACTCAGCCATTTCCATTTCCGATGCAAATGCCATTGAAGTCAGACAGTCATTTTCGAGTTAGGTTCCACATACAAAACATCTGTGCTGCACGTAAACTGTTGAAAGGCGCAGACAAGAGAGTTGTTTTAGACAATTGTCATTGTAGTATGTGGAAAGTGTAAACATGCACCGCCCTTTTCTCGTGGGAGTCTAGCTCAGTGGTAGAGCATTTGACTGCAGATCCAGAGGTCCCCAGTTCAAATCTGGGTGCCCCCTTTATACAAGCAACTTCCCTGCACTGGAGCGGCTTTTCAAGTAACTGCCGTTGCCCATCCTGCACAGGAAACACTGAAGGAGGGGTGTTTTGCTACCACAGCAAGGTTCCTTCTTTGAAGAACACCTCAAAGACACGAAGATCCGTGTTGCATCGTGAGGTGTTGCATCGTGAGATGTTGCAAAACATGCACTGCAGCGCCGAAACGAGAGCATGAAAGCATTGCACGTGCATACGGTCAGCGCCGAGGTCATCGGAGCAATATCTTCCGTCCATCTGGACTCTACCACTCAGCCATTTCCATTTCCGATGCAAATGCCATTGAAGTCAGACAGTCATTTTGGAGTTAGGTTCCACATACAAAACATCTGTGCTGCACGTAAACTGTTGAAAGGCGCAGACAAGAGAGTTGTTTTAGACAATTGTCACTGTAGTATGTGGAAAGTGTAAACATGCACCGCAGTTTTCTGTTGGGGGTATAGCTCAGTGGTAGAGCATTTTACTGCAGATCAAGAGGTCCCCAGTTCAAATCTGGGTGCCCCCTTCATAGAAGCAACTTCCCGGCACTGGAGCGGCTTTTCAAGTAACTGCCGTTGCCCATCCTGCACAGGAAACACTGAAGGAGGGGTGTTTTGCTACCACAGCAAGGTTCCTTCTATGATGAACACCTCAAAGACACAAAGATCCGTGTTGCATCGTGAGATGTTGCAAAACATGCACTGCAGCCCCGAAACGAGAGCATGAAAGCGTTGCACGTACATACGGTCAGCGCGGATGCACTCGATGAGTGCATCTGCGCAATATCTTCCGTCCATCTGAACTCTACCACTCAGCCATTTCCATTTCCGATGCAAATGCCATTGAAGTCAGACAGTCATTTTGGAGTTAGGTTCCACATACAAAACATCTGTGCTGCACGTAAACTGTTGAAAGGCACAGACAAAAGAGTTGTTTTCGACAATTGTCACTGTAGTGTGTGGAAAGTATAAACATGCACCGCAGTTTTCCGTTGGGGGTATAGCTCAGTGGTAGAGCATTTGACTGCAGATCAAGAGGTCCCCAGTTCAAATCTGGGTGCCCCCTTTATACAAGCAACTTCCCTGCACTGGAGCGGCTTTTCAAGTAACTGCCGTTGCCCATCCTGCACAGGAAACACTGAAGGAGGGGTGTTTTGCTACCACAGCAAGGTTCCTTCTATGATGAACACCTCAAAGACTCAAAGATCCGTGGTGCATCGTGAGATGTTGCAAAACATGCACTGCAGCGCAGAAACGAGAGCATGAAAGCGTTGCACGTGCATACGGTCAGCGCGGATGCACTCTATGAGTGCATCTGCGCAATATCTTCCGTCCATCTGAACTCTACCACTCAGCCATTTCCATTTCCGATGCAAATGCCATTGAAGTCAGACAGTCATTTTGGAGTTAGGTTCCACATACAAAACATCTGTGCTGCACGTAAACTGATGAAAGGCGCAGACAAGAGAGTTGTTTTAGACAATTGTCACTGTAGTATGTGGAAAGTGTAAACATGCACCGCCCTTTTCTCGTGGGAGTCTAGCTCAGTGGTAGAGCATTTGACTGCAGATCCAGAGGTCCCCAGTTCAAATCTGGGTGCCCCCTTTATACAAGCAACTTCCCAGCACTGGAGCGGCTTTTCAAGTAACTGCCGTTGCCCATCCTGCACAGGAAGCACTGAAGGAGGGGTGTTTTGCTACCACAGCAAGGTTCCTTCTTTGATGAACTCCTCAAAGACACAAAGATCTGTGTTGCATCGTGAGATGTTGCAAAACATGCACTGCAGCCCCGAAACGAGAGCATGAAAGCGTTGCACGTACATACGGTCAGCGCGGATGCACTCGATGAGTGCATCTGCGCAATATCTTACGTCCACCACTCAGCCATTTCCAGTTCCGATGCAAATGCCATTGAAGTCAGACAGTCATTTTGGAGTTAGGTTCCACATACAAAACATCTGTGCTGCACGTAAACTGTTGAAAGGCACAGACAAAAGAGTTGTTTTCGACAATTGTCACTGTAGTATGTGGAAAGTATAAACATGCACCGCAGTTTTCCGGTGGGGGTATAGCTCAGTGGTAGAGCATTTGACTGCAGATCGAGAGGTCCCCAGTTCAAATCTGGGTGCCCCCTTTATACAAGCAACTTCCCTGCACTGGAGCGGCTTTTCAAGTAACTGCCGTTGCCCATCCTGCACAGGAAACACTGAAGGAGGGGTGTTTTGCTACCACAGCAAGGTTCCTTCTACGATGAACACCTCAAAGGCACGAAGATCCGTGTTGCATCGTGAGATGTTGCAAAACATGCACTGCAGCGCTGAAACGAGAGCATGAAAGCATCGCACGTGCACATGGTCAGCGCGGATGCACTCGATGAGTGCATCTGCGCAATATCTTCCGTCCATCTGAACTCTACCACTCAGCCATTTCCATTTCCGATGCAAATGCCATTGAAGTCAGACAGTCATTTTGGAGTTAGGTTCCACATACAAAACATCTGTGCTGCACGTAAACTGATGAAAGGCGCAGACAAGAGAGTTGTTTTAGACAATTGTCATTGTAGTATGTGGAAAGTGTAAACATGCACCGCCCTTTTCTCGTGGGAGTCTAGCTCAGTGGTAGAGCATTTGACTGCAGATCCAGAGGTCCCCAGTTCAAATCTGGGTGCCCCCTTTATACAAGCAACTTCCCTGCACTGGAGCGGCTTTTCAAGTAACTGCCGTTGCCCATCCTGCACAGGAAACACTGAAGGAGGGGTGTTTTGCTACCACAGCAAGGTTCCTTCTTTGATGAACACCTCAAAGACACGAAGATCCGTGTTGCATCGTGAGATGTTGCAAAACATGCACTGCAGCGCCGAAACGAGAGCATGAAAGCATTGCACGTGCATACGGTCAGCGCCGAGGTCATCGGAGCAATATCTTCCGTCCATCTGGACTCTACCACTCAGCCATTTCCATTTCCGATGCAAATGCCATTGAAGTCAGACAGTCATTTTGGAGTTAGGTTCCACATACAAAACATCTGTGCTGCACGTAAACTGTTGAAAGGCGCAGACAAGAGACTTGTTTTAGACAATTGTCACTGTAGTATGTGGAAAGTGTAAACATGCACCGCAGTTTTCTGTTGGGGTTATAGCTCAGTGGTAGAGCATTTTACTGCAGATCAAGAGGTCCCCAGTTCAAATCTGGGTGCCCCCTTCATAGAAGCAACTTCCCGGCACTGGAGCAGCTTTTCAAGTAACTGCCGTTGCCCATCCTGCACAGGAAACACTGAAGGAGGGGTGTTTTGCTACCACAGCAAGGTTCCTTCTATGATGAACACCTCAAAGACACAAAGATCCGTGTTGCATCGTGAGATGTTGCAAAACATGCACTGCAGCCCCGAAACGAGAGCATGAAAGCGTTGCACGTACATACGGTCAGCGCGGATGCACTCGATGAGTGCATCTGCGCAATATCTTACGTCCACCACTCAGCCATTTCCAGTTCCGATGCAAATGCCATTGAAGTCAGACAGTCATTTTGGAGTTAGGTTCCACATACAAAACATCTGTGCTGCACGTAAACTGTTGAAAGGCACAGACAAAAGAGTTGTTTTCGACAATTGTCACTGTAGTGTGTGGAAAGTATAAACATGCACCGCAGTTTTCCGTTGGGGGTATAGCTCAGTGGTAGAGCATTTGACTGCAGATCCAGAGGTCCCCAGTTCAAATCTGGGTGCCCCCTTTATACAAGCAACTTCCCTGCACTGGAGCGGCTTTTCAAGTAACTGCCGTTGCCCATCCTGCACAGGAAACACTGAAGGAGGGGTGTTTTGCTACCACAGCAAGGTTCCTTCTATGATGAACACCTCAAAGACTCAAAGATCCGTGGTGCATCGTGAGATGTTGCAAAACATGCACTGCAGCGCAGAAACGAGAGCATGAAAGCGTTGCACGTGCATACGGTCAGCGCGGATGCACTCTTTGAGTGCATCTGCGCAATATCTTCCGTCCATCTGAACTCTACCACTCAGCCATTTCCATTTCCGATGCAAATGCCATTGAAGTCAGACAGTCATTTTGGAGTTAGGTTCCACATACAAAACATCTGTGCTGCACGTAAACTGATGAAAGGCGCAGACAAGAGAGTTGTTTTAGACAATTGTCATTGTAGTATGTGGAAAGTGTAAACATGCACCGCCCTTTTCTCGTGGGAGTCTAGCTCAGTGGTAGAGCATTTGACTGCAGATCCAGAGGTCCCCAGTTCAAATCTGGGTGCCCCCGTTATACAAGCAACTTCCCTGCACTGGAGCGGCTTTTCAAGTAACTGCCGTTGCCCATCCTGCACAGGAAACACTGAAGGAGGGGTGTTTTGCTACCACAGCAAGGTTCCTTCTTTGATGAACACCTCAAAGACACGAAGATCCGTGTTGCATCGTGAGATGTTGCAAAACATGCACTGCAGCGCCGAAACGAGAGCATGAAAGCATTGCACGTGCATACGGTCAGCGCCGAGGTCATCGGAGCAATATCTTCCGCCCATCTGGACTCTACCACTCAGCCATTTCCATTTCCGATGCAAATGCCATTGTAGTCAGACAGTCATTTTGGAGTTAGGTTCCACATACAAAACATCTGTGCTGCACGTAAACTGTTGAAAGGCGCAGACAAGAGAGTTGTTTTAGACAATTGTCACTGTAGTATGTGGAAAGTGTAAACATGCACCGCAGTTTTCTGTTGGGGGTATAGCTCAGTGGTAGAGCATTTTACTGCAGATCAAGAGGTCCCCAGTTCAAATCTGGGTGCCCCCTTCATAGAAGCAACTTCCCGGCACTGGAGCGGCTTTTCAAGTAACTGCCGTTGCCCATCCTGCACAGGAAACACTGAAGGAGGGGTGTTTTGCTACCACAGCAAGGTTCCTTCTATGATGAACACCTCAAAGACACAAAGATCCGTGTTGCATCGTGAGATGTTGCAAAACATGCACTGCAGCCCCAAAACGAGAGCATGAAAGCGTTGCACGTACATACGGTCAGCGCGGATGCACTCGATGAGTGCATCTGCGCAATATCTTCCGTCCATCTGAACTCTACCACTCAGCCATTTCCAGTTCCGATGCAAATGCCATTGAAGTCAGACAGTCATTTTGGAGTTAGGTTCCACATACAAAACATCTGTGCTGCACGTAAACTGTTGAAAGGCACAGACAACAGAGTTGTTTCAGACAATTGTCACTGTAGTATGTGGAAAGTGTAAACATGCACCGCAGTTTTCCGTTGGGGGTATAGCTCAGTGGTAGAGCATTTGACTGCAGATCAAGAGGTCCCCAGGTCAAATCTGGGTGCCCCCTTTTCCAAGCAACTTCCCGACACTGGAGCGGCTTTTCAAGTAACTGCCGTTGCCCCTCCTGCACAGGAAACACTGAAGGAGGGGTGTTTTGCTACCACAGCAAGGTTCCTTCTACGATGAACACCTCAAAGACACGAAGATCCGTGTTGCATCGTGAGATGTTGCAAAACATGCACTGCAGCCCCGAAACGAGAGCATGAAAGCGTTGCACGTACATACGGTCAGCGCGGATGCACTCGATGAGTGCATCTGCGCAATATCTTACGTCCACCACTCAGCCATTTCCAGTTCCGATGCAAATGCCATTGAAGTCAGACAGTCATTTTGGAGTTAGGTTCCACATACAAAACATCTGTGCTGCACGTAAACCGTTGAAAGGCGCAGACAAGAGAGTTGTTTTAGACAATTGTCACTGTAGTATGTGGAAAGTGTAAACATGCACCGCAGTTTTCTGTTGGGGGTATAGCTCAGTGGTAGAGCATTTGACTGCAGATCAAGAGGTCCCCAGTTCAAATCTGGGTGCCCCCTTTATACAAGCAACTTCCCTGCACTGGAGCGGCTTTTCAAGTAACTGCCGTTGCCCATCCTGCACAGGAAACACTGAAGGAGGGGTGTTTTGCTACCACAGCAAGGTTCCTTCTTTGATGAACACCTCAAAGACACAAAGATCCGTGTTGCATCGTGAGATGTTGCAAAACATGCACTGCAGCCCCGAAACGAGAGCATGAAAGCGTTGCACGTACATACGGTCAGCGCGGATGCACTCGATGAGTGCATCTGCGCAATATCTTACGTCCACCACTCAGCCATTTCCAGTTCCGATGCAAATGCCATTGAAGTCAGACAGTCATTTTGGAGTTAGGTTCCACATACAAAACATCTGTGCTGCACGTAAACTGTTGAAAGGCGCAGACAAGAGAGTTGTTTTAGACAATTGTCACTGTAGTATGTGGAAAGTGTAAACATGCACCGCAGTTTTCTGTTGGGGGTATAGCTCAGTGGTAGAGCATTTTACTGCAGATCAAGAGGTCCCCAGTTCAAATCTGGGTGCCCCCTTCATAGAAGCAACTTCCCGGCACTGGAGCGGCTTTTCAAGTAACTGCCGTTGCCCATCCTGCACAGGAAACACTGAAGGAGGGGTGTTTTGCTACCACAGCAAGGTTCCTTCTATGATGAACACCTCAAAGACACAAAGATCCGTGTTGCATCGTGAGATGTTGCAAAACATGCACTGCAGCCCCGAAACGAGAGCATGAAAGCGTTGCACGTACATACGGTCAGCGCGGATGCACTCGATGAGTGCATCTGCGCAATATCTTCCGTCCATCTGAACTCTACCACTCAGCCATTTCCATTTCCGATGCAAATGCCATTGAAGTCAGACAGTCATTTTGGAGTTAGGTTCCACATACAAAACATCTGTGCTGCACGTAAACTGTTGAAAGGCACAGACAAAAGAGTTGTTTTCGACAATTGTCACTGTAGTGTGTGGAAAGTATAAACATGCACCGCAGTTTTCCGTTGGGGGTATAGCTCAGTGGTAGAGCATTTGACTGCAGATCAAGAGGTCCCCAGTTCAAATCTGGGTGCCCCCTTTATACAAGCAACTTCCCTGCACTGGAGCGGCTTTTCAAGTAACTGCCGTTGCCCATCCTGCACAGGAAACACTGAAGGAGGGGTGTTTTGCTACCACAGCAAGGTTCCTTCTATGATGAACACCTCAAAGACTCAAAGATCCGTGGTGCATCGTGAGATGTTGCAAAACATGCACTGCAGCGCAGAAACGAGAGCATGAAAGCGTTGCACGTGCATACGGTCAGCGCGGATGCACTCTATGAGTGCATCTGCGCAATATCTTCCGTCCATCTGAACTCTACCACTCAGCCATTTCCATTTCCGATGCAAATGCCATTGAAGTCAGACAGTCATTTTGGAGTTAGGTTCCACATACAAAACATCTGTGCTGCACGTAAACTGATGAAAGGCGCAGACAAGAGAGTTGTTTTAGACAATTGTCACTGTAGTATGTGGAAAGTGTAAACATGCACCGCCCTTTTCTCGTGGGAGTCTAGCTCAGTGGTAGAGCATTTGACTGCAGATCCAGAGGTCCCCAGTTCAAATCTGGGTGCCCCCTTTATACAAGCAACTTCCCAGCACTGGAGCGGCTTTTCAAGTAACTGCCGTTGCCCATCCTGCACAGGAAACACTGACGGAGGGGTGTTTTGCTACCACAGCAAGGTTCCTTCTTTGAAGAACACCTCAAAGACACGAAGATCCGTGTTGCATCGTGAGATGTTGCAAAACATGCACTGCAGCGCCGAAACGAGAGCATGAAAGCATTGCACGTGCATACGGTCAGCGCCGAGGTCATCGGAGCAATGTCTTCCGTCCATCTGGACTCTACCACTCAGCCATTTCCATTTCCGATGCAAATGCCATTGAAGTCAGACAGTCATTTTGGAGTTAGGTTCCACATACAAAACATCTGTGCTGCACGTAAACTGTTGAAAGGCGCAGACAAGAGAGTTGTTTTAGACAATTGTCACTGTAATATGTGGAAAGTGTAAACATGCACCGCAGTTTTCTGTTGGGGGTATAGCTCAGTGGTAGAGCATTTTACTGCAGATCAAGAGGTCCCCAGTTCAAATCTGGGTGCCCCCTTCATAGAAGCAACTTCCCGGCACTGGAGCGGCTTTTCAAGTAACTGCCGTTGCCCATCCTGCACAGGAAACACTGAAGGAGGGGTGTTTTGCTACCACAGCAAGGTTCCTTCTTTGATGAACACCTCAAAGACACAAAGATCCGTGTTGCATCGTGAGATGTTGCAAAACATGCACTGCAGCCCCGAAACGAGAGCATGAAAGCGTTGCACGTACATACGGTCAGCGCGGATGCACTCGATGAGTGCATCTGCGCAATATCTTACGTCCACCACTCAGCCATTTCCAGTTCCGATGCAAATGCCATTGAAGTCAGACAGTCATTTTGGAGTTAGGTTCCACATACAAAACATCTGTGCTGCACGTAAACTGTTGAAAGGCGCAGACAAGAGAGTTGTTTTAGACAATTGTCACTGTAGTATGTGGAAAGTGTAAACATGCACCGCCGTTTTCTGTTGGGGGTATAGCTCAGTGGTAGAGCATTTGACAGCAGATCCCAAGGTCCCCAGTTCAAATCTGGGTGCCCCCTTTATACAAGCAACTTCCCAGCACTGGAGCGGCTTTTCAAGTAACTGCCGTTGCCCATCCTGCACAGGAAACACTGAAGGAGGGGTGTTTTGCTACCACAGCAAGGTTCCTTCTTTGAAGAACACCTCAAAGACACGAAGATCCGTGTTGCATCGTGAGATGTTGCAAAACATGCACTGCATCGCAGAAACGAGAGCATGAAAGCGTTGCACGTGCATACGGTCAGCGCGGATGCACTCTATGAGTGCATCTGCGCAATATCTTCCGTCCATCTGAACTCTACCACTCAGCCATTTCCATTTCCGATGCAAATGCCATTGAAGTCAGACAGTCATTTTGGAGTTAGGTTCCACATACAAAACATCTGTGCTGCACGTAAACTGATGAAAGGCGCAGACAAGAGAGTTGTTTTAGACAATTGTCATTGTAGTATGTGGAAAGTGTAAACATGCACCGCCCTTTTCTCGTGGGAGTCTAGCTCAGTGGTAGAGCATTTGACTGCAGATCCAGAAGTCCCCAGTTCAAATCTGGGTGCCCCCTTTATACAAGCAACTTCCCTGCACTGGAGCGGCTTTTCAAGTAACTGCCGTTGCCCATCCTGCACAGGAAACACTGAAGGAGGGGTGTTTTGCTACCACAGCAAGGTTCCTTCTTTGATGAACACCTCAAAGACACGAAGATCCGTGTTGCATCGTGAGGTGTTGCATCGTGAGATGTTGCAAAACATGCACTGCAGCGCCGAAACGAGAGCATGAAAGCATTGCACGTGCATACGGTCAGCGCCGAGGTCATCGGAGCAATATCTTCCGTCCATCTGGACTCTACCACTCAGCCATTTCCATTTCCGATGCAAATGCCATTGAAGTCAGACAGTCATTTTGGAGTTAGGTTCCACATACAAAACATCTGTGCTGCACGTAAACTGTTGAAAGGCGCAGACAAGAGAGTTGTTTTAGACAATTGTCACTGTAGTATGTGGAAAGTGTAAACATGCACCGCAGTTTTCTGTTGGGGGTATAGCTCAGTGGTAGAGCATTTTACTGCAGATCAAGAGGTCCCCAGTTCAAATCTGGGTGCCCCCTTCATAGAAGCAACTTCCCGGCACTGGAGCGGCTTTTCAAGTAACTGCCGTTGCCCATCCTGCACAGGAAACACTGAAGGAGGGGTGTTTTGCTACCACAGCAAGGTTCCTTCTACGATGAACACCTCAAAGACACAAAGATCCGTGTTGCATCGTGAGATGTTGCAAAACATGCACTGCAGCGCCGAAACGAGAGCATGAAAGCATTGCACGTGCATACGGTCAGCGCCGAGGTCATCGGAGCAATATCTTCCGTCCATCTGGACTCTACCACTCAGCCATTTCCATTTCCTATGCAAATGCCATTGAAGTCAGACAGTCATTTTGGAGTTAGGTTCCACATACAAAACATCTGTACTGCACGTAAACTGTTGAAAGGCGCAGACAAGAGAGTTGTTTTAGACAATTGTCACTGTAGTATGTGGAAAGTGTAAACATGCACCGCAGTTTTCTGTTGGGGGTATAGCTCAGTGGTAGAGCATTTGACTGCAGATCAAGAGGTCCCCAGTTCAAATCTGGGTGCCCCCTTTATACAAGCAACTTCCCTGCACTGGAGCGGCTTTTCAAGTAACTGCCGTTGCCCATCCTGCACAGGAAACACTGAAGGAGGGGTGTTTTGCTACCACAGCAAGGTTCCTTCTTTGATGAACACCTCAAAGACACAAAGATCCGTGTTGCATCGTGAGATGTTGCAAAACATGCACTGCAGCCCCGAAACGAGAGCATGAAAGCGTTGCACGTACATACGGTCAGCGCGGATGCACTCGATGAGTGCATCTGCGCAATATCTTACGTCCACCACTCAGCCATTTCCAGTTCCGATGCAAATGCCATTGAAGTCAGACAGTCATTTTGGAGTTAGGTTCCACATACAAAACATCTGTGCTGCACGTAAACTGTTGAAAGGCGCAGACAAGAGAGTTGTTTTAGACAATTGTCACTGTAGTATGTGGAAAGTGTAAACATGCACCGCCGTTTTCTGTTGGGGGTATAGCTCAGTGGTAGAGCATTTGACTGCAGATCCCGAGGTCCCCAGTTCAAATCTGGGTGCCCCCTTTATACAAGCAACTTCCCAGCACTGGAGCGGCTTTTCAAGTAACTGCCGTTGCCCATCCTGCACAGGAAACACTGAAGGAGGGGTGTTTTGCTACCACAGCAAGGTTCCTTCTTTGAAGAACACCTCAAAGACACGAAGATCCGTGTTGCATTGTGAGATGTTGCAAAACATGCACTGCATCGCAGAAACGAGAGCATGAAAGCGTTGCACGTGCATACGGTCAGCGCGGATGCACTCTATGAGTGCATCTGCGCAATATCTTCCGTCCATCTGAACTCTACCACTCAGCCATTTCCATTTCCGATGCAAATGCCATTGAAGTCAGACAGTCATTTTGGAGTTAGGTTCCACATACAAAACATCTGTGCTGCACGTAAACTGATGAAAGGCGCAGACAAGAGAGTTGTTTTAGACAATTGTCATTGTAGTATGTGGAAAGTGTAAACATGCACCGCCCTTTTCTCGTGGGAGTCTAGCTCAGTGGTAGAGCATTTGACTGCAGATCCAGAGGTCCCCAGTTCAAATCTGGGTGCCCCCTTTATACAAGCAACTTCCCTGCACTGGAGCGGCTTTTCAAGTAACTGCCGTTGCCCATCCTGCACAGGAAACACTGAAGGAGGGGTGTTTTGCTACCACAGCAAGGTTCCTTCTTTGATGAACACCTCAAAGACACGAAGATCCGTGTTGCATCGTGAGGTGTTGCATCGTGAGATGTTGCAAAACATGCACTGCAGCGCCGAAACGAGAGCATGAAAGCATTGCACGTGCATACGGTCAGCGCCGAGGTCATCGGAGCAATATCTTCCGTCCATCTGGACTCTACCACTCAGCCATTTCCATTTCCGATGCAAATGCCATTGAAGTCAGACAGTCATTTTGGAGTTAGGTTCCACATACAAAACATCTGTGCTGCACGTAAACTGTTGAAAGGCGCAGACAAGAGAGTTGTTTTAGACAATTGTCACTGTAGTATGTGGAAAGTGTAAACATGCACCGCAGTTTTCTGTTGGGGGTATAGCTCAGTGGTAGAGCATTTTACTGCAGATCAAGAGGTCCCCAGTTCAAATCTGGGTGCCCCCTTCATAGAAGCAACTTCCCGGCACTGGAGCGGCTTTTCAAGTAACTGCCGTTGCCCATCCTGCACAGGAAACACTGAAGGAGGGGTGTTTTGCTACCACAGCAAGGTTCCTTCTATGATGAACACCTCAAAGACACAAAGATCCGTGTTGCATCGTGAGATGTTGCAAAACATGCACTGCAGCCCCGAAACGAGAGCATGAAAGCGTTGCACGTACATACGGTCAGCGCGGATGCACTCGATGAGTGCATCTGCGCAATATCTTCCGTCCATCTGAACTCTACCACTCAGCCATTTCCATTTCCGATGCAAATGCCATTGAAGTCAGACAGTCATTTTGGAGTTAGGTTCCACATACAAAACATCTGTACTGCACGTAAACTGTTGAAAGGCGCAGACAAGAGAGTTGTTTTAGACAATTGTCACTGTAGTATGTGGAAAGTGTAAACATGCACCGCAGTTTTCTGTTGGGGGTATAGCTCAGTGGTAGAGCATTTGACTGCAGATCAAGAGGTCCCCAGTTCAAATCTGGGTGCCCCCTTTATACAAGCAACTTCCCTGCACTGGAGCGGCTTTTCAAGTAACTGCCGTTGCCCATCCTGCACAGGAAACACTGAAGGAGGGGTGTTTTGCTACCACAGCAAGGTTCCTTCTTTGATGAACACCTCAAAGACACAAAGATCCGTGTTGCATCGTGAGATGTTGCAAAACATGCACTGCAGCCCCGAAACGAGAGCATGAAAGCGTTGCACGTACATACGGTCAGCGCGGATGCACTCGATGAGTGCATCTGCGCAATATCTTACGTCCACCACTCAGCCATTTCCAGTTCCGATGCAAATGCCATTGAAGTCAGACAGTCATTTTGGAGTTAGGTTCCACATACAAAACATCTGTGCTGCACGTAAACTGTTGAAAGGCGCAGACAAGAGAGTTGTTTTAGACAATTGTCACTGTAGTATGTGGAAAGTGTAAACATGCACCGCCGTTTTCTGTTGGGGGTATAGCTCAGTGGTAGAGCATTTGACTGCAGATCCCGAGGTCCCCAGTTCAAATCTGGGTGCCCCCTTTATACAAGCAACTTCCCAGCACTGGAGCGGCTTTTCAAGTAACTGCCGTTGCCCATCCTGCACAGGAAACACTGAAGGAGGGGTGTTTTGCTACCACAGCAAGGTTCCTTCTTTGAAGAACACCTCAAAGACACGAAGATCCGTGTTGCATTGTGAGATGTTGCAAAACATGCACTGCATCGCAGAAACGAGAGCATGAAAGCGTTGCACGTGCATACGGTCAGCGCGGATGCACTCTATGAGTGCATCTGCGCAATATCTTCCGTCCATCTGAACTCTACCACTCAGCCATTTCCATTTCCGATGCAAATGCCATTGAAGTCAGACAGTCATTTTGGAGTTAGGTTCCACATACAAAACATCTGTGCTGCACGTAAACTGATGAAAGGCGCAGACAAGAGAGTTGTTTTAGACAATTGTCATTGTAGTATGTGGAAAGTGTAAACATGCACCGCCCTTTTCTCGTGGGAGTCTAGCTCAGTGGTAGAGCATTTGACTGCAGATCCAGAGGTCCCCAGTTCAAATCTGGGTGCCCCCTTTATACAAGCAACTTCCCTGCACTGGAGCGGCTTTTCAAGTAACTGCCGTTGCCCATCCTGCACAGGAAACACTGAAGGAGGGGTGTTTTGCTACCACAGCAAGGTTCCTTCTTTGATGAACACCTCAAAGACACGAAGATCCGTGTTGCATCGTGAGGTGTTGCATCGTGAGATGTTGCAAAACATGCACTGCAGCGCCGAAACGAGAGCATGAAAGCATTGCACGTGCATACGGTCAGCGCCGAGGTCATCGGAGCAATATCTTCCGTCCATCTGGACTCTACCACTCAGCCATTTCCATTTCCGATGCAAATGCCATTGAAGTCAGACAGTCATTTTGGAGTTAGGTTCCACATACAAAACATCTGTGCTGCACGTAAACTGTTGAAAGGCGCAGACAAGAGAGTTGTTTTAGACAATTGTCACTGTAGTATGTGGAAAGTGTAAACATGCACCGCAGTTTTCTGTTGGGGGTATAGCTCAGTGGTAGAGCATTTTACTGCAGATCAAGAGGTCCCCAGTTCAAATCTGGGTGCCCCCTTCATAGAAGCAACTTCCCGGCACTGGAGCGGCTTTTCAAGTAACTGCCGTTGCCCATCCTGCACAGGAAACACTGAAGGAGGGGTGTTTTGCTACCACAGCAAGGTTCCTTCTACGATGAACACCTCAAAGACACAAAGATCCGTGTTGCATCGTGAGATGTTGCAAAACATGCACTGCAGCGCCGAAACGAGAGCATGAAAGCATTGCACGTGCATACGGTCAGCGCCGAGGTCATCGGAGCAATATCTTCCGTCCATCTGGACTCTACCACTCAGCCATTTCCATTTCCTATGCAAATGCCATTGAAGTCAGACAGTCATTTTGGAGTTAGGTTCCACATACAAAACATCTGTACTGCACGTAAACTGTTGAAAGGCGCAGACAAGAGAGTTGTTTTAGACAATTGTCACTGTAGTATGTGGAAAGTGTAAACATGCACCGCAGTTTTCTGTTGGGGGTATAGCTCAGTGGTAGAGCATTTGACTGCAGATCAAGAGGTCCCCAGTTCAAATCTGGGTGCCCCCTTTATACAAGCAACTTCCCTGCACTGGAGCGGCTTTTCAAGTAACTGCCGTTGCCCATCCTGCACAGGAAACACTGAAGGAGGGGTGTTTTGCTACCACAGCAAGGTTCCTTCTTTGATGAACACCTCAAAGACACAAAGATCCGTGTTGCATCGTGAGATGTTGCAAAACATGCACTGCAGCCCCGAAACGAGAGCATGAAAGCGTTGCACGTACATACGGTCAGCGCGGATGCACTCGATGAGTGCATCTGCGCAATATCTTACGTCCACCACTCAGCCATTTCCAGTTCCGATGCAAATGCCATTGAAGTCAGACAGTCATTTTGGAGTTAGGTTCCACATACAAAACATCTGTGCTGCACGTAAACTGTTGAAAGGCGCAGACAAGAGAGTTGTTTTAGACAATTGTCACTGTAGTATGTGGAAAGTGTAAACATGCACCGCCGTTTTCTGTTGGGGGTATAGCTCAGTGGTAGAGCATTTGACTGCAGATCCCGAGGTCCCCAGTTCAAATCTGGGTGCCCCCTTTATACAAGCAACTTCCCAGCACTGGAGCGGCTTTTCAAGTAACTGCCGTTGCCCATCCTGCACAGGAAACACTGAAGGAGGGGTGTTTTGCTACCACAGCAAGGTTCCTTCTTTGAAGAACACCTCAAAGACACGAAGATCCGTGTTGCATTGTGAGATGTTGCAAAACATGCACTGCATCGCAGAAACGAGAGCATGAAAGCGTTGCACGTACATACGGTCAGCGCGGATGCACTCGATGAGTGCATCTGCGCAATATCTTCCGTCCATCTGAACTCTACCACTCAGCCATTTCCATTTCCGATGCAAATGCCATTGAAGTCAGACAGTCATTTTGGAGTTAGGTTCCACATACAAAACATCTGTGCTGCACGTAAACTGTTGAAAGGCACAGACAAAAGAGTTGTTTTCGACAATTGTCACTGTAGTGTGTGGAAAGTATAAACATGCACCGCAGTTTTCCGTTGGGGGTATAGCTCAGTGGTAGAGCATTTGACTGCAGATCAAGAGGTCCCCAGTTCAAATCTGGGTGCCCCCTTTATACAAGCAACTTCCCTGCACTGGAGCGGCTTTTCAAGTAACTGCCGTTGCCCATCCTGCACAGGAAACACTGAAGGAGGGGTGTTTTGCTACCACAGCAAGGTTCCTTCTATGATGAACACCTCAAAGACTCAAAGATCCGTGGTGCATCGTGAGATGTTGCAAAACATGCACTGCAGCGCAGAAACGAGAGCATGAAAGCGTTGCACGTGCATACGGTCAGCGCGGATGCACTCTATGAGTGCATCTGCGCAATATCTTCCGTCCATCTGAACTCTACCACTCAGCCATTTCCATTTCCGATGCAAATGCCATTGAAGTCAGACAGTCATTTTGGAGTTAGGTTCCACATACAAAACATCTGTGCTGCACGTAAACTGATGAAAGGCGCAGACAAGAGAGTTGTTTTAGACAATTGTCACTGTAGTATGTGGAAAGTGTAAACATGCACCGCCCTTTTCTCGTGGGAGTCTAGCTCAGTGGTAGAGCATTTGACTGCAGATCCAGAGGTCCCCAGTTCAAATCTGGGTGCCCCCTTTATACAAGCAACTTCCCAGCACTGGAGCGGCTTTTCAAGTAACTGCCGTTGCCCATCCTGCACAGGAAACACTGACGGAGGGGTGTTTTGCTACCACAGCAAGGTTCCTTCTTTGAAGAACACCTCAAAGACACGAAGATCCGTGTTGCATCGTGAGATGTTGCAAAACATGCACTGCAGCGCCGAAACGAGAGCATGAAAGCATTGCACGTGCATACGGTCAGCGCCGAGGTCATCGGAGCAATGTCTTCCGTCCATCTGGACTCTACCACTCAGCCATTTCCATTTCCGATGCAAATGCCATTGAAGTCAGACAGTCATTTTGGAGTTAGGTTCCACATACAAAACATCTGTGCTGCACGTAAACTGTTGAAAGGCGCAGACAAGAGAGTTGTTTTAGACAATTGTCACTGTAATATGTGGAAAGTGTAAACATGCACCGCAGTTTTCTGTTGGGGGTATAGCTCAGTGGTAGAGCATTTTACTGCAGATCAAGAGGTCCCCAGTTCAAATCTGGGTGCCCCCTTCATAGAAGCAACTTCCCGGCACTGGAGCGGCTTTTCAAGTAACTGCCGTTGCCCATCCTGCACAGGAAACACTGAAGGAGGGGTGTTTTGCTACCACAGCAAGGTTCCTTCTTTGATGAACACCTCAAAGACACAAAGATCCGTGTTGCATCGTGAGATGTTGCAAAACATGCACTGCAGCCCCGAAACGAGAGCATGAAAGCGTTGCACGTACATACGGTCAGCGCGGATGCACTCGATGAGTGCATCTGCGCAATATCTTACGTCCACCACTCAGCCATTTCCAGTTCCGATGCAAATGCCATTGAAGTCAGACAGTCATTTTGGAGTTAGGTTCCACATACAAAACATCTGTGCTGCACGTAAACTGTTGAAAGGCGCAGACAAGAGAGTTGTTTTAGACAATTGTCACTGTAGTATGTGGAAAGTGTAAACATGCACCGCCGTTTTCTGTTGGGGGTATAGCTCAGTGGTAGAGCATTTGACAGCAGATCCCGAGGTCCCCAGTTCAAATCTGGGTGCCCCCTTTATACAAGCAACTTCCCAGCACTGGAGCGGCTTTTCAAGTAACTGCCGTTGCCCATCCTGCACAGGAAACACTGAAGGAGGGGTGTTTTGCTACCACAGCAAGGTTCCTTCTTTGAAGAACACCTCAAAGACACGAAGATCCGTGTTGCATCGTGAGATGTTGCAAAACATGCACTGCATCGCAGAAACGAGAGCATGAAAGCGTTGCACGTGCATACGGTCAGCGCGGATGCACTCTATGAGTGCATCTGCGCAATATCTTCCGTCCATCTGAACTCTACCACTCAGCCATTTCCATTTCCGATGCAAATGCCATTGAAGTCAGACAGTCATTTTGGAGTTAGGTTCCACATACAAAACATCTGTGCTGCACGTAAACTGATGAAAGGCGCAGACAAGAGAGTTGTTTTAGACAATTGTCATTGTAGTATGTGGAAAGTGTAAACATGCACCGCCCTTTTCTCGTGGGAGTCTAGCTCAGTGGTAGAGCATTTGACTGCAGATCCAGAAGTCCCCAGTTCAAATCTGGGTGCCCCCTTTATACAAGCAACTTCCCTGCACTGGAGCGGCTTTTCAAGTAACTGCCGTTGCCCATCCTGCACAGGAAACACTGAAGGAGGGGTGTTTTGCTACCACAGCAAGGTTCCTTCTTTGATGAACACCTCAAAGACACGAAGATCCGTGTTGCATCGTGAGGTGTTGCATCGTGAGATGTTGCAAAACATGCACTGCAGCGCCGAAACGAGAGCATGAAAGCATTGCACGTGCATACGGTCAGCGCCGAGGTCATCGGAGCAATATCTTCCGTCCATCTGGACTCTACCACTCAGCCATTTCCATTTCCGATGCAAATGCCATTGAAGTCAGACAGTCATTTTGGAGTTAGGTTCCACATACAAAACATCTGTGCTGCACGTAAACTGTTGAAAGGCGCAGACAAGAGAGTTGTTTTAGACAATTGTCACTGTAGTATGTGGAAAGTGTAAACATGCACCGCAGTTTTCTGTTGGGGGTATAGCTCAGTGGTAGAGCATTTTACTGCAGATCAAGAGGTCCCCAGTTCAAATCTGGGTGCCCCCTTCATAGAAGCAACTTCCCGGCACTGGAGCGGCTTTTCAAGTAACTGCCGTTGCCCATCCTGCACAGGAAACACTGAAGGAGGGGTGTTTTGCTACCACAGCAAGGTTCCTTCTACGATGAACACCTCAAAGACACAAAGATCCGTGTTGCATCGTGAGATGTTGCAAAACATGCACTGCAGCGCCGAAACGAGAGCATGAAAGCATTGCACGTGCATACGGTCAGCGCCGAGGTCATCGGAGCAATATCTTCCGTCCATCTGGACTCTACCACTCAGCCATTTCCATTTCCTATGCAAATGCCATTGAAGTCAGACAGTCATTTTGGAGTTAGGTTCCACATACAAAACATCTGTACTGCACGTAAACTGTTGAAAGGCACAGACAACAGAGTTGTTTCAGACAATTGTCACTGTAGTATGTGGAAAGTGTAAACATGCACCGCCCTTTTCTCGTGGGAGTCTAGCTCAGTGGTAGAGCATTTGACTGCAGATCCAGAGGTCCCCAGTTCAAATCTGGGTGCCCCCTTTATACAAGCAACTTCCCTGCACTGGAGCGGCTTTTCAAGTAACTGCCGTTGCCCATCCTGCACAGGAAACACTGAAGGAGGGGTGTTTTGCTACCACAGCAAGGTTCCTTCTATGATGAACACCTCAAAGACTCAAAGATCCGTGGTGCATCGTGAGATGTTGCAAAACATGCACTGCAGCGCAGAAACGAGAGCATGAAAGCGTTGCACGTGCATACGGTCAGCGCGGATGCACTCTATGAGTGCATCTGCGCAATATCTTCCGTCCATCTGAACTCTACCACTCAGCCATTTCCATTTCCGATGCAAATGCCATTGAAGTCAGACAGTCATTTTGGAGTTAGGTTCCACATACAAAACATCTGTGCTGCACGTAAACTGATGAAAGGCGCAGACAAGAGAGTTGTTTTAGACAATTGTCATTGTAGTATGTGGAAAGTGTAAACATGCACCGCCTTTTTCTCGTGGGAGTCTAGCTCAGTGGTAGAGCATTTGACTGCAGATCCAGAGGTCCCCAGTTCAAATCTGGGTGCCCCCGTTATACAAGCAACTTCCCTGCACTGGAGCGGCTTTTCAAGTAACTGCCGTTGCCCATCCTGCACAGGAAACACTGAAGGAGGGGTGTTTTGCTACCACAGCAAGGTTCCTTCTTTGATGAACACCTCAAAGACACGAAGATCCGTGTTGCATCGTGAGATGTTGCAAAACATGCACTGCAGCGCCGAAACGAGAGCATGAAAGCATTGCACGTGCATACGGTCAGCGCCGAGGTCATCGGAGCAATATCTTCCGTCCATCTGGACTCTACCACTCAGCCATTTCCATTTCCGATGCAAATGCCATTGAAGTCAGACAGTCATTTTGGAGTTAGGTTCCACATACAAAACATCTGTGCTGCAGGTAAACTGTTGAAAGGCGCAGACAAGAGAGTTGTTTTAGACAATTGTCACTGTAGTATGTGGAAAGTGTAAACATGCACCGCAGTTTTCTGTTGGGGGTATAGCTCAGTGGTAGAGCATTTTACTGCAGATCAAGAGGTCCCCAGTTCAAATCTGGGTGCCCCCTTCATAGAAGCAACTTCCCGGCACTGGAGCGGCTTTTCAAGTAACTGCCGTTGCCCATCCTGCACAGGAAACACTGAAGGAGGGGTGTTTTGCTACCACAGCAAGGTTCCTTCTATGATGAACACCTCAAAGACACAAAGATCCGTGTTGCATCGTGAGATGTTGCAAAACATGCACTGCAGCCCCGAAACGAGAGCATGAAAGCGTTGCACGTACATACGGTCAGCGCGGATGCACTCGATGAGTGCATCTGCGCAATATCTTCCGTCCATCTGAACTCTACCACTCAGCCATTTCCAGTTCCGATGCAAATGCCATTGAAGTCAGACAGTCATTTTGGAGTTAGGTTCCACATACAAAACATCTGTGCTGCACGTAAACTGTTGAAAGGCACAGACAAAAGAGTTGTTTTCGACAATTGTCACTGTAGTGTGTGGAAAGTATAAACATGCACCGCAGTTTTCCGTTGGGGGTATAGCTCAGTGGTAGAGCATTTGACTGCATATCAAGAGGTCCCCAGTTCAAATCTGGGTGCCCCCTTTATACAAGCAACTTCCCTGCACTGGAGCGGCTTTTCAAGTAACTGCCGTTGCCCATCCTGCACAGGAAACACTGAAGGAGGGGTGTTTTGCTACCACAGCAAGGTTCCTTCTATGATGAACACCTCAAAGACTCAAAGATCCGTGGTGCATCGTGAGATGTTGCAAAACATGCACTGCAGCGCAGAAACGAGAGCATGAAAGCGTTGCACGTGCATACGGTCAGCGCGGATGCACTCTATGAGTGCATCTGCGCAATATCTTCCGTCCATCTGAACTCTACCACTCAGCCATTTCCATTTCCGATGCAAATGCCATTGAAGTCAGACAGTCATTTTGGAGTTAGGTTCCACATACAAAACATCTGTGCTGCACGTAAACTGATGAAAGGCGCAGACAAGAGAGTTGTTTTAGACAATTGTCATTGTAGTATGTGGAAAGTGTAAACATGCACCGCCCTTTTCTCGTGGGAGTCTAGCTCAGTGGTAGAGCATTTGACTGCAGATCCAGAGGTCCCCAGTTCAAATCTGGGTGCCCCCTTTATACAAGCAACTTCCCAGCACTGGAGCGGCTTTTCAAGTAACTGCCGTTGCCCATCCTGCACAGGAAACACTGAAGGAGGGGTGTTTTGCTACCACAGCAAGGTTCCTTCTTTGAAGAACACCTCAAAGACACGAAGATCCGTGTTGCATCGTGAGATGTTGCAAAACATGCACTGCAGCGCCGAAACGAGAGCATGAAAGCATTGCACGTGCATACGGTCAGCGCCGAGGTCATCGGAGCAATATCTTCCGTCCATCTGGACTCTACCACTCAGCCATTTCCATTTCCGATGCAAATGCCATTGAAGTCAGGCAGTCATTTTGGAGTTAGGTTCCACATACAAAACATCTGTGCTGCACGTAAACTGTTGAAAGGCGCAGACAAGAGAGTTGTTTTAGACAATTGTCACTGTAGTATGTGGAAAGTGTAAACATGCACCGCAGTTTTCTGTTGGGGGTATAGCTCAGTGGTAGAGCATTTTACTGCAGATCAAGAGGTCCCCAGTTCAAATCTGGGTGCCCCCTTCATAGAAGCAACTTCCCGGCACTGGAGCGGCTTTTCAAGTAACTGCCGTTGCCCATCCTGCACAGGAAACACTGAAGGAGGGGTGTTTTGCTACCACAGCAAGGTTCCTTCTATGATGAACACCTCAAAGACACAAAGATCCGTGTTGCATCGTGAGATGTTGCAAAACATGCACTGCAGCCCCGAAACGAGAGCATGAAAGCGTTGCACGTACATACGGTCAGCGCGGATGCACTCGATGAGTGCATCTGCGCAATATCTTCCGTCCATCTGAACTCTACCACTCAGCCATTTCCAGTTCCGATGCAAATGCCATTGAAGTCAGACAGTCATTTTGGAGTTAGGTTCCACATACAAAACATCTGTGCTGCACGTAAACTGTTGAAAGGCACAGACAAAAGAGTTGTTTTCGACAATTGTCACTGTAGTGTGTGGAAAGTATAAACATGCACCGCAGTTTTCCGTTGGGGGTATAGCTCAGTGGTAGAGCATTTGACTGCATATCAAGAGGTCCCCAGTTCAAATCTGGGTGCCCCCTTTTCCAAGCAACTTCCCTGCACTGGAGCGGCTTTTCAATTAACTGCCGTTGCCCCTCCTGCACAGGAAACACTGAAGGAGGGGTGTTTTGCTACCACAGCAAGGTTCCTTCTACGATGAACACCGCAAAGACACAAAGATCCGTGTTGCATCGTGAGATGTTGCAAAACATGCACTGCATCGCAGAAACGAGAGCATGAAAGTGTTGCACGTGCATACGGTCAGCGCGGATGCACTCTATGAGTGCATCGGCGCAATATCTTCCGTCCATCTGAACTCTACCACTCAGCCATTTCCAGTTCCGATGCAAATGCCATTGAAGTCAGACAGTCATTTTGGAGTTAGGTTCCACATACAAAACATCTGTGCTGCACGTAAACTGTTGAAAGGCACAGACAAAAGAGCTGTTTTAGACAATTGTCACTGTAGTATGTGGAAAGTGTAAACATGCACCGCAGTTTTCTGTTGGGGGTATAGCTCAGTGGTAGAGCATTTTACTGCAGATCCCGAGGTCCCCAGTTCAAATCTGGGTGCCCCCTTCATAGAAGCAACTTCCCGGCACTGGAGCGGCTTTTCAAGTAACTGCCGTTGCCCATCCTGCACAGGAAACACTGAAGGAGGGGTGTTTTGCTACCACAGCAAGGTTCCTTCTTTGATGAACACCTCAAAGACACAAAGATCCGTGTTGCATCGTGAGATGTTGCAAAACATGCACTGCAGCCCCGAAACGAGAGCATGAAAGCGTTGCACGTACATACGGTCAGCGCGGATGCACTCTATGAGTGCATCTGCGCAATATCTTACGTCCACCACTCAGCCATTTCCAGTTCCGATGCAAATGCCATTGAAGTCAGACAGTCATTTTGGAGTTAGGTTCCACATACAAAACATCTGTGCTGCACGTAAACTGATAAAAGGCGCAGACAAGAGAGTTGTTTTAGACAATTGTCATTGTAGTATGTGGAAAGTGTAAACATGCACCGCCCTTTTCTCGTGGGAGTCTAGCTCAGTGGTAGAGCATTTGACTGCAGATCCAGAGGTCCCCAGTTCAAATCTGGGTGCCCCCTTTATACAAGCAACTTCCCTGCACTGGAGCGGCTTTTCAAGTAACTGCCGTTGCCCATCCTGCACAGGAAACACTGAAGGAGGGGTGTTTTGCTACCACAGCAAGGTTCCTTCTTTGATGAACACCTCAAAGACACGAAGATCCGTGTTGCATCGTGAGGTGTTGCATCGTGAGATGTTGCAAAACATGCACTGCAGCGCCGAAACGAGAGCATGAAAGCATTGCACGTGCATACGGTCAGCGCCGAGGTCATCGGAGCAATATCTTCCGTCCATCTGGACTCTACCACTCAGCCATTTCCATTTCCGATGCAAATGCCATTGAAGTCAGACAGTCATTTTGGAGTTAGGTTCCACATACAAAACATCTGTGCTGCACGTAAACTGTTGAAAGGCGCAGACAAGAGAGTTGTTTTAGACAATTGTCACTGTAGTATGTGGAAAGTGTAAACATGCACCGCAGTTTTCTGTTGGGGGTATAGCTCAGTGGTAGAGCATTTTACTGCAGATCAAGAGGTCCCCAGTTCAAATCTGGGTGCCCCCTTCATAGAAGCAACTTCCCGGCACTGGAGCGGCTTTTCAAGTAACTGCCGTTGCCCATCCTGCACAGGAAACACTGAAGGAGGGGTGTTTTGCTACCACAGCAAGGTTCCTTCTATGATGAACACCTCAAAGACACAAAGATCCGTGTTGCATCGTGAGATGTTGCAAAACATGCACTGCAGCCCCGAAACGAGAGCATGAAAGAGTTGCACGTACATACGGTCAGCGCGGATGCACTCGATGAGTGCATCTGCGCAATATCTTCCGTCCATCTGAACTCTACCACTCAGCCATTTCCAGTTCCGATGCAAATGCCATTGAAGTCAGACAGTCATTTTGGAGTTAGGTTCCACATACAAAACATCTGTGCTGCACGTAAACTGTTGAAAGGCACAGACAAAAGAGTTGTTTTCGACAATTGTCACTGTAGTGTGTGGAAAGTATAAACATGCACCGCAGATTTCCGTTGGGGGTATAGCTCAGTGGTAGAGCATTTGACTGCATATCAAGAGGTCCCCAGTTCAAATCTGGCTGCCCCCTTTATACAAGCAACTTCCCTGCACTGGAGCGGCTTTTCAAGTAACTGCCGTTGCCCATCCTGCACAGGAAACACTGAAGGAGGGGTGTTTTGCTACCACAGCAAGGTTCCTTCTATGATGAACACCTCAAAGACTCAAAGATCCGTGGTGCATCGTGAGATGTTGCAAAACATGCACTGCAGCGCAGAAACGAGAGCATGAAAGCGTTGCACGTGCATACGGTCAGCGCGGATGCACTCTATGAGTGCATCTGCGCAATATCTTCCGTCCATCTGAACTCTACCACTCAGCCATTTCCATTTCCGATGCAAATGCCATTGAAGTCAGACAGTCATTTTGGAGTTAGGTTCCACATACAAAACATCTGTGCTGCACGTAAACTGATGAAAGGCGCAGACAAGAGAGTTGTTTTAGACAATTGTCATTGTAGTATGTGGAAAGTGTAAACATGCACCGCCCTTTTCTCGTGGGAGTCTAGCTCAGTGGTAGAGCATTTGACTGCAGATCCAGAGGTCCCCAGTTCAAATCTGGGTGCCCCCTTTATACAAGCAACTTCCCAGCACTGGAGCGGCTTTTCAAGTAACTGCCGTTGCCCATCCTGCACAGGAAACACTGAAGGAGGGGTGTTTTGCTACCACAGCAAGGTTCCTTCTTTGAAGAACACCTCAAAGACACGAAGATCCGTGTTGCATCGTGAGATGTTGCAAAACATGCACTGCAGCGCCGAAACGAGAGCATGAAAGCATTGCACGTGCATACGGTCAGCGCCGAGGTCATCGGAGCAATATCTTCCGTCCATCTGGACTCTACCACTCAGCCATTTCCATTTCCGATGCAAATGCCATTGAAGTCAGGCAGTCATTTTGGAGTTAGGTTCCACATACAAAACATCTGTGCTGCACGTAAACTGTTGAAAGGCGCAGACAAGAGAGTTGTTTTAGACAATTGTCACTGTAGTATGTGGAAAGTGTAAACATGCACCGCAGTTTTCTGTTGGGGGTATAGCTCAGTGGTAGAGCATTTTACTGCAGATCAAGAGGTCCCCAGTTCAAATCTGGGTGCCCCCTTCATAGAAGCAACTTCCCGGCACTGGAGCGGCTTTTCAAGTAACTGCCGTTGCCCATCCTGCACAGGAAACACTGAAGGAGGGGTGTTTTGCTACCACAGCAAGGTTCCTTCTATGATGAACACCTCAAAGACACAAAGATCCGTGTTGCATCGTGAGATGTTGCAAAACATGCACTGCAGCCCCGAAACGAGAGCATGAAAGCGTTGCACGTACATACGGTCAGCGCGGATGCACTCGATGAGTGCATCTGCGCAATATCTTCCGTCCATCTGAACTCTACCACTCAGCCATTTCCAGTTCCGATGCAAATGCCATTGAAGTCAGACAGTCATTTTGGAGTTAGGTTCCACATACAAAACATCTGTGCTGCACGTAAACTGTTGAAAGGCACAGACAAAAGAGTTGTTTTCGACAATTGTCACTGTAGTGTGTGGAAAGTATAAACATGCACCGCAGTTTTCCGTTGGGGGTATAGCTCAGTGGTAGAGCATT
The DNA here is from genome assembly GCF_047496795.1 of Chiloscyllium punctatum. Taxonomy (NCBI): domain Eukaryota; kingdom Metazoa; phylum Chordata; class Chondrichthyes; order Orectolobiformes; family Hemiscylliidae; genus Chiloscyllium; species Chiloscyllium punctatum. The sequence goes on along the minus strand of NC_092780.1, from coordinate 9,491,057 downwards.
TGACTGCATATCAAGAGGTCCCCAGTTCAAATCTGGGTGCCCCCTTTTCCAAGCAACTTCCCGGCACTGGAGCGGCTTTTCAAGTAACTGCCGTTGCCCCTCCTGCACAGGAAACACTGAAGGAGGGGTGTTTTGCTACCACAGCAAGGTTCCTTCTACGATGAACACCTCAAAGACACAAAGATCCGTGTTGCATCGTGAGATGTTGCAAAACATGCACTGCATCGCAGAAACGAGAGCATGAAAGCGTTGCACGTGCATACGGTCAGCGCGGATGCACTCTATGAGTGCATCGGCGCAATATCTTCCGTCCATCTGAACTCTACCACTCAGCCATTTCCAGTTCCGATGCAAATGCCATTGAAGTCAGACAGTCATTTTGGAGTTAGGTTCCACATACAAAACATCTGTGCTGCACGTAAACTGTTGAAAGGCACAGACAAAAGAGTTGTTTTAGACAATTGTCACTGTAGTATGTGGAAAGTGTAAACATGCACCGCAGTTTTCTGTTGGGGGTATAGCTCAGTGGTAGAGCATTTTACTGCAGATCAAGAGGTCCCCAGTTCAAATCTGGGTGCCCCCTTCATAGAAGCAACTTCCCGGCACTGGAGCGGCTTTTCAAGTAACTGCCGTTGCCCATCCTGCACAGGAAACACTGAAGGAGGGGTGTTTTGCTACCACAGCAAGGTTCCTTCTTTGATGAACACCTCAAAGACACAAAGACCCGTGTTGCATCGTGAGATGTTGCAAAACATGCACTGCAGCCCCGAAACGAGAGCATGAAAGCGTTGCACGTACATACGGTCAGCGCGGATGCACTCGATGAGTGCATCTGCGCAATATCTTACGTCCACCACTCAGCCATTTCCAGTTCCGATGCAAATGCCATTGAAGTCAGACAGTCATTTTGGAGTTAGGTTCCACATACAAAACATCTGTGCTGCACGTAAACTGTTGAAAGGCGCAGACAAGAGAGTTGTTTTAGACAATTGTCACTGTAGTATGTGGAAAGTGTAAACATGCACCGCCGTTTCCTGTTGGGGGTATAGCTCAGTGGTAGAGCATTTGACTGCAGATCCCGAGGTCCCCAGTTCAAATCTGGGTGCCCCCTTTATACAAGCAACTTCCCAGCACTGGAGCGGCTTTTCAAGTAACTGCCGTTGCCCATCCTGCACAGGAAACACTGAAGGAGGGGTGTTTTGCTACCACAGCAAGGTTCCTTCTTTGAAGAACACCTCAAAGACACGAAGATCCGTGTTGCATCGTGAGATGTTGCAAAACATGCACTGCATCGCAGAAACGAGAGCATGAAAGCGTTGCACGTGCATACGGTCAGCGCGGATGCACTCTATGAGTGCATCTGCGCAATATCTTCCGTCCATCTGAACTCTACCACTCAGCCATTTCCATTTCCGATGCAAATGCCATTGAAGTCAGACAGTCATTTTGGAGTTAGGTTCCACATACAAAACATCTGTGCTGCACGTAAACTGATGAAAGGCGCAGACAAGAGAGTTGTTTTAGACAATTGTCATTGTAGTATGTGGAAAGTGTAAACATGCACCGCCCTTTTCTCGTGGGAGTCTAGCTCAGTGGTAGAGCATTTGACTGCAGATCCAGAGGTCCCCAGTTCAAATCTGGGTGCCCCCTTTATACAAGCAACTTCCCTGCACTGGAGCGGCTTTTCAAGTAACTGCCGTTGCCCATCCTGCACAGGAAACACTGAAGGAGGGGTGTTTTGCTACCACAGCAAGGTTCCTTCTTTGATGAACACCTCAAAGACACGAAGATCCGTGTTGCATCGTGAGGTGTTGCATCGTGAGATGTTGCAAAACATGCACTGCAGCGCCGAAACGAGAGCATGAAAGCATTGCACGTGCATACGGTCAGCGCCGAGGTCATCGGAGCAATATCTTCCGTCCATCTGGACTCTACCACTCAGCCATTTCCATTTCCGATGCAAATGCCATTGAAGTCAGACAGTCATTTTGGAGTTAGGTTCCACATACAAAACATCTGTGCTGCACGTAAACTGTTGAAAGGCGCAGACAAGAGAGTTGTTTTAGACAATTGTCACTGTAGTATGTGGAAAGTGTAAACATGCACCGCAGTTTTCTGTTGGGGGTATAGCTCAGTGGTAGAGCATTTTACTGCAGATCAAGAGGTCCCCAGTTCAAATCTGGGTGCCCCCTTCATAGAAGCAACTTCCCGGCACTGGAGCGGCTTTTCAAGTAACTGCCGTTGCCCATCCTGCACAGGAAACACTGAAGGAGGGGTGTTTTGCTACCACAGCAAGGTTCCTTCTATGATGAACACCTCAAAGACACAAAGATCCGTGTTGCATCGTGAGATGTTGCAAAACATGCACTGCAGCCCCGAAACGAGAGCATGAAAGCGTTGCACGTACATACGGTCAGCGCGGATGCACTCGATGAGTGCATCTGCGCAATATCTTACGTCCATCTGAACTCTACCACTCAGCCATTTCCATTTCCGATGCAAATGCCATTGAAGTCAGACAGTCATTTTGGAGTTAGGTTCCACATACAAAACATCTGTGCTGCACGTAAACTGTTGAAAGGCACAGACAAAAGAGTTGTTTTCGACAATTGTCACTGTAGTGTGTGGAAAGTATAAACATGCACCGCAGTTTTCCGTTGGGGGTATAGCTCAGTGGTAGAGCATTTGACTGCAGATCAAGAGGTCCCCGGTTCAAATCTGGGTGCCCCCTTTATACAAGCAACTTCCCTGCACTGGAGCGGCTTTTCAAGTAACTGCCGTTGCCCATCCTGCACAGGAAACACTGAAGGAGGGGTGTTTTGCTACCACAGCAAGGTTCCTTCTATGATGAACACCTCAAAGACTCAAAGATCCGTGGTGCATCGTGAGATGTTGCAAAACATGCACTGCAGCGCAGAAACGAGAGCATGAAAGCGTTGCACGTGCATACGGTCAGCGCGGATGCACTCTATGAGTGCATCTGCGCAATATCTTCCGTCCATCTGAACTCTACCACTCAGCCATTTCCATTTCCGATGCAAATGCCATTGAAGTCAGACAGTCATTTTGGAGTTAGGTTCCACATACAAAACATCTGTGCTGCACGTAAACTGATGAAAGGCGCAGACAAGAGAGTTGTTTTAGACAATTGTCACTGTAGTATGTGGAAAGTGTAAACATGCACCGCCCTTTTCTCGTGGGAGTCTAGCTCAGTGGTAGAGCATTTGACTGCAGATCCAGAGGTCCCCAGTTCAAATCTGGGTGCCCCCTTTATACAAGCAACTTCCCAGCACTGGAGCGGCTTTTCAAGTAACTGCCGTTGCCCATCCTGCACAGGAAACACTGAAGGAGGGGTGTTTTGCTACCACAGCAAGGTTCCTTCTTTGAAGAACACCTCAAAGACACGAAGATCCGTGTTGCATCGTGAGATGTTGCAAAACATGCACTGCAGCGCCGAAACGAGAGCATGAAAGCATTGCACGTGCTTACGGTCAGCGCCGAGGTCATCGGAGCAATATCTTCCGTCCATCTGGACTCTACCACTCAGCCATTTCCATTTCCGATGCAAATGCCATTGAAGTCAGACAGTCATTTTGGAGTTAGGTTCCACATACAAAACATCTGTGCTGCACGTAAACTGTTGAAAGGCGCAGACAAGAGAGTTGTTTTAGACAATTGTCACTGTAGTATGTGGAAAGTGTAAACATGCACCGCAGTTTTCTGTTGGGGGTATAGCTCAGTGGTAGAGCATTTTACTGCAGATCAAGAGGTCCCCAGTTCAAATCTGGGTGCCCCCTTCATAGAAGCAACTTCCCGGCACTGGAGCGGCTTTTCAAGTAACTGCCGTTGCCCATCCTGCACAGGAAACACTGAAGGAGGGGTGTTTTGCTACCACAGCAAGGTTCCTTCTTTGATGAACACCTCAAAGACACAAAGATCCGTGTTGCATCGTGAGATGTTGCAAAACATGCACTGCAGCCCCGAAACGAGAGCATGAAAGCGTTGCACGTACATACGGTCAGCGCGGATGCACTCGATGAGTGCATCTGCGCAATATCTTACGTCCACCACTCAGCCATTTCCAGTTCCGATGCAAATGCCATTGAAGTCAGACAGTCATTTTGGAGTTAGGTTCCACATACAAAACATCTGTGCTGCACGTAAACTGTTGAAAGGCGCAGACAAGAGAGTTGTTTTAGACAATTGTCACTGTAGTATGTGGAAAGTGTAAACATGCACCGCCGTTTTCTGTTGGGGGTATAGCTCAGTGGTAGAGCATTTGACTGCAGATCCCGAGGTCCCCAGTTCAAATCTGGGTGCCCCCTTTATACAAGCAACTTCCCAGCACTGGAGCGGCTTTTCAAGTAACTGCCGTTGCCCATCCTGCACAGGAAACACTGAAGGAGGGGTGTTTTGCTACCACAGCAAGGTTCCTTCTTTGAAGAACACCTCAAAGACACGAAGATCCGTGTTGCATCGTGAGATGTTGCAAAACATGCACTGCATCGCAGAAACGAGAGCATGAAAGCGTTGCACGTGCATACGGTCAGCGCGGATGCACTCTATGAGTGCATCTGCGCAATATCTTCCGTCCATCTGAACTCTACCACTCAGCCATTTCCATTTCCGATGCAAATGCCATTGAAGTCAGACAGTCATTTTGGAGTTAGGTTCCACATACAAAACATCTGTGCTGCACGTAAACTGATGAAAGGCGCAGACAAGAGAGTTGTTTTAGACAATTGTCATTGTAGTATGTGGAAAGTGTAAACATGCACCGCCCTTTTCTCGTGGGAGTCTAGCTCAGTGGTAGAGCATTTGACTGCAGATCCAGAGGTCCCCAGTTCAAATCTGGGTGCCCCCTTTATACAAGCAACTTCCCTGCACTGGAGCGGCTTTTCAAGTAACTGCCGTTGCCCATCCTGCACAGGAAACACTGAAGGAGGGGTGTTTTGCTACCACAGCAAGGTTCCTTCTTTGATGAACACCTCAAAGACACGAAGATCCGTGTTGCATCGTGAGGTGTTGCATCGTGAGATGTTGCAAAACATGCACTGCAGCGCCGAAACGAGAGCATGAAAGCATTGCACGTGCATACGGTCAGCGCCGAGGTCATCGGAGCAATATCTTCCGTCCATCTGGACTCTACCACTCAGCCATTTCCATTTCCGATGCAAATGCCATTGAAGTCAGACAGTCATTTTGGAGTTAGGTTCCACATACAAAACATCTGTGCTGCACGTAAACTGTTGAAAGGCGCAGACAAGAGAGTTGTTTTAGACAATTGTCACTGTAGTATGTGGAAAGTGTAAACATGCACCGCAGTTTTCTGTTGGGGGTATAGCTCAGTGGTAGAGCATTTTACTGCAGATCAAGAGGTCCCCAGTTCAAATCTGGGTGCCCCCTTCATAGAAGCAACTTCCCGGCACTGGAGCGGCTTTTCAAGTAACTGCCGTTGCCCATCCTGCACAGGAAACACTGAAGGAGGGGTGTTTTGCTACCACAGCAAGGTTCCTTCTACGATGAACACCTCAAAGACACAAAGATCCGTGTTGCATCGTGAGATGTTGCAAAACATGCACTGCAGCGCCGAAACGAGAGCATGAAAGCATTGCACGTGCATACGGTCAGCGCCGAGGTCATCGGAGCAATATCTTCCGTCCATCTGGACTCTACCACTCAGCCATTTCCATTTCCTATGCAAATGCCATTGAAGTCAGACAGTCATTTTGGAGTTAGGTTCCACATACAAAACATCTGTACTGCACGTAAACTGTTGAAAGGCACAGACAACAGAGTTGTTTCAGACAATTGTCACTGTAGTATGTGGAAAGTGTAAACATGCACCGCCCTTTTCTCGTGGGAGTCTAGCTCAGTGGTAGAGCATTTGACTGCAGATCCAGAGGTCCCCAGTTCAAATCTGGGTGCCCCCTTTATACAAGCAACTTCCCTGCACTGGAGCGGCTTTTCAAGTAACTGCCGTTGCCCATCCTGCACAGGAAACACTGAAGGAGGGGTGTTTTGCTACCACAGCAAGGTTCCTTCTATGATGAACACCTCAAAGACTCAAAGATCCGTGGTGCATCGTGAGATGTTGCAAAACATGCACTGCAGCGCAGAAACGAGAGCATGAAAGCGTTGCACGTGCATACGGTCAGCGCGGATGCACTCTATGAGTGCATCTGCGCAATATCTTCCGTCCATCTGAACTCTACCACTCAGCCATTTCCATTTCCGATGCAAATGCCATTGAAGTCAGACAGTCATTTTGGAGTTAGGTTCCACATACAAAACATCTGTGCTGCACGTAAACTGATGAAAGGCGCAGACAAGAGAGTTGTTTTAGACAATTGTCATTGTAGTATGTGGAAAGTGTAAACATGCACCGCCTTTTTCTCGTGGGAGTCTAGCTCAGTGGTAGAGCATTTGACTGCAGATCCAGAGGTCCCCAGTTCAAATCTGGGTGCCCCCGTTATACAAGCAACTTCCCTGCACTGGAGCGGCTTTTCAAGTAACTGCCGTTGCCCATCCTGCACAGGAAACACTGAAGGAGGGGTGTTTTGCTACCACAGCAAGGTTCCTTCTTTGATGAACACCTCAAAGACACGAAGATCCGTGTTGCATCGTGAGATGTTGCAAAACATGCACTGCAGCGCCGAAACGAGAGCATGAAAGCATTGCACGTGCATACGGTCAGCGCCGAGGTCATCGGAGCAATATCTTCCGTCCATCTGGACTCTACCACTCAGCCATTTCCATTTCCGATGCAAATGCCATTGAAGTCAGACAGTCATTTTGGAGTTAGGTTCCACATACAAAACATCTGTGCTGCACGTAAACTGTTGAAAGGCGCAGACAAGAGAGTTGTTTTAGACAATTGTCACTGTAGTATGTGGAAAGTGTAAACATGCACCGCAGTTTTCTGTTGGGGGTATAGCTCAGTGGTAGAGCATTTTACTGCAGATCAAGAGGTCCCCAGTTCAAATCTGGGTGCCCCCTTCATAGAAGCAACTTCCCGGCACTGGAGCGGCTTTTCAAGTAACTGCCGTTGCCCATCCTGCACAGGAAACACTGAAGGAGGGGTGTTTTGCTACCACAGCAAGGTTCCTTCTTTGATGAACACCTCAAAGACACAAAGATCCGTGTTGCATCGTGAGATGTTGCAAAACATGCACTGCAGCCCCGAAACGAGAGCATGAAAGCGTTGCACGTACATACGGTCAGCGCGGATGCACTCGATGAGTGCATCTGCGCAATATCTTACGTCCACCACTCAGCCATTTCCAGTTCCGATGCAAATGCCATTGAAGTCAGACAGTCATTTTGGAGTTAGGTTCCACATACAAAACATCTGTGCTGCACGTAAACTGTTGAAAGGCGCAGACAAGAGAGTTGTTTTAGACAATTGTCACTGTAGTATGTGGAAAGTGTAAACATGCACCGCCGTTTTCTGTTGGGGGTATAGCTCAGTGGTAGAGCATTTGACTGCAGATCCCGAGGTCCCCAGTTCAAATCTGGGTGCCCCCTTTATACAAGCAACTTCCCAGCACTGGAGCGGCTTTTCAAGTAACTGCCGTTGCCCATCCTGCACAGGAAACACTGAAGGAGGGGTGTTTTGCTACCACAGCAAGGTTCCTTCTTTGAAGAACACCTCAAAGACACGAAGATCCGTGTTGCATCGTGAGATGTTGCAAAACATGCACTGCATCGCAGAAACGAGAGCATGAAAGCGTTGCACGTGCATACGGTCAGCGCGGATGCACTCTATGAGTGCATCTGCGCAATATCTTCCGTCCATCTGAACTCTACCACTCAGCCATTTCCATTTCCGATGCAAATGCCATTGAAGTCAGACAGTCATTTTGGAGTTAGGTTCCACATACAAAACATCTGTGCTGCACGTAAACTGATGAAAGGCGCAGACAAGAGAGTTGTTTTAGACAATTGTCATTGTAGTATGTGGAAAGTGTAAACATGCACCGCCCTTTTCTCGTGGGAGTCTAGCTCAGTGGTAGAGCATTTGACTGCAGATCCAGAGGTCCCCAGTTCAAATCTGGGTGCCCCCTTTATACAAGCAACTTCCCTGCACTGGAGCGGCTTTTCAAGTAACTGCCGTTGCCCATCCTGCACAGGAAACACTGAAGGAGGGGTGTTTTGCTACCACAGCAAGGTTCCTTCTTTGATGAACACCTCAAAGACACGAAGATCCGTGTTGCATCGTGAGGTGTTGCATCGTGAGATGTTGCAAAACATGCACTGCAGCGCCGAAACGAGAGCATGAAAGCATTGCACGTGCATACGGTCAGCGCCGAGGTCATCGGAGCAATATCTTCCGTCCATCTGGACTCTACCACTCAGCCATTTCCATTTCCGATGCAAATGCCATTGAAGTCAGACAGTCATTTTGGAGTTAGGTTCCACATACAAAACATCTGTGCTGCACGTAAACTGTTGAAAGGCGCAGACAAGAGAGTTGTTTTAGACAATTGTCACTGTAGTATGTGGAAAGTGTAAACATGCACCGCAGTTTTCTGTTGGGGGTATAGCTCAGTGGTAGAGCATTTTACTGCAGATCAAGAGGTCCCCAGTTCAAATCTGGGTGCCCCCTTCATAGAAGCAACTTCCCGGCACTGGAGCGGCTTTTCAAGTAACTGCCGTTGCCCATCCTGCACAGGAAACACTGAAGGAGGGGTGTTTTGCTACCACAGCAAGGTTCCTTCTACGATGAACACCTCAAAGACACAAAGATCCGTGTTGCATCGTGAGATGTTGCAAAACATGCACTGCAGCGCCGAAACGAGAGCATGAAAGCATTGCACGTGCATACGGTCAGCGCCGAGGTCATCGGAGCAATATCTTCCGTCCATCTGGACTCTACCACTCAGCCATTTCCATTTCCTATGCAAATGCCATTGAAGTCAGACAGTCATTTTGGAGTTAGGTTCCACATACAAAACATCTGTACTGCACGTAAACTGTTGAAAGGCACAGACAACAGAGTTGTTTCAGACAATTGTCACTGTAGTATGTGGAAAGTGTAAACATGCACCGCCCTTTTCTCGTGGGAGTCTAGCTCAGTGGTAGAGCATTTGACTGCAGATCCAGAGGTCCCCAGTTCAAATCTGGGTGCCCCCTTTATACAAGCAACTTCCCTGCACTGGAGCGGCTTTTCAAGTAACTGCCGTTGCCCATCCTGCACAGGAAACACTGAAGGAGGGGTGTTTTGCTACCACAGCAAGGTTCCTTCTATGATGAACACCTCAAAGACTCAAAGATCCGTGGTGCATCGTGAGATGTTGCAAAACATGCACTGCAGCGCAGAAACGAGAGCATGAAAGCGTTGCACGTGCATACGGTCAGCGCGGATGCACTCTATGAGTGCATCTGCGCAATATCTTCCGTCCATCTGAACTCTACCACTCAGCCATTTCCATTTCCGATGCAAATGCCATTGAAGTCAGACAGTCATTTTGGAGTTAGGTTCCACATACAAAACATCTGTGCTGCACGTAAACTGATGAAAGGCGCAGACAAGAGAGTTGTTTTAGACAATTGTCATTGTAGTATGTGGAAAGTGTAAACATGCACCGCCTTTTTCTCGTGGGAGTCTAGCTCAGTGGTAGAGCATTTGACTGCAGATCCAGAGGTCCCCAGTTCAAATCTGGGTGCCCCCGTTATACAAGCAACTTCCCTGCACTGGAGCGGCTTTTCAAGTAACTGCCGTTGCCCATCCTGCACAGGAAACACTGAAGGAGGGGTGTTTTGCTACCACAGCAAGGTTCCTTCTTTGATGAACACCTCAAAGACACGAAGATCCGTGTTGCATCGTGAGATGTTGCAAAACATGCACTGCAGCGCCGAAACGAGAGCATGAAAGCATTGCACGTGCATACGGTCAGCGCCGAGGTCATCGGAGCAATATCTTCCGTCCATCTGGACTCTACCACTCAGCCATTTCCATTTCCGATGCAAATGCCATTGAAGTCAGACAGTCATTTTGGAGTTAGGTTCCACATACAAAACATCTGTGCTGCACGTAAACTGTTGAAAGGCGCAGACAAGAGAGTTGTTTTAGACAATTGTCACTGTAGTATGTGGAAAGTGTAAACATGCACCGCAGTTTTCTGTTGGGGGTATAGCTCAGTGGTAGAGCATTTTACTGCAGATCAAGAGGTCCCCAGTTCAAATCTGGGTGCCCCCTTCATAGAAGCAACTTCCCGGCACTGGAGCGGCTTTTCAAGTAACTGCCGTTGCCCATCCTGCACAGGAAACACTGAAGGAGGGGTGTTTTGCTACCACAGCAAGGTTCCTTCTTTGATGAACACCTCAAAGACACAAAGATCCGTGTTGCATCGTGAGATGTTGCAAAACATGCACTGCAGCCCCGAAACGAGAGCATGAAAGCGTTGCACGTACATACGGTCAGCGCGGATGCACTCGATGAGTGCATCTGCGCAATATCTTACGTCCACCACTCAGCCATTTCCAGTTCCGATGCAAATGCCATTGAAGTCAGACAGTCATTTTGGAGTTAGGTTCCACATACAAAACATCTGTGCTGCACGTAAACTGTTGAAAGGCGCAGACAAGAGAGTTGTTTTAGACAATTGTCACTGTAGTATGTGGAAAGTGTAAACATGCACCGCCGTTTTCTGTTGGGGGTATAGCTCAGTGGTAGAGCATTTGACTGCAGATCCCGAGGTCCCCAGTTCAAATCTGGGTGCCCCCTTTATACAAGCAACTTCCCAGCACTGGAGCGGCTTTTCAAGTAACTGCCGTTGCCCATCCTGCACAGGAAACACTGAAGGAGGGGTGTTTTGCTACCACAGCAAGGTTCCTTCTTTGAAGAACACCTCAAAGACACGAAGATCCGTGTTGCATCGTGAGATGTTGCAAAACATGCACTGCATCGCAGAAACGAGAGCATGAAAGCGTTGCACGTGCATACGGTCAGCGCGGATGCACTCTATGAGTGCATCTGCGCAATATCTTCCGTCCATCTGAACTCTACCACTCAGCCATTTCCATTTCCGATGCAAATGCCATTGAAGTCAGACAGTCATTTTGGAGTTAGGTTCCACATACAAAACATCTGTGCTGCACGTAAACTGATGAAAGGCGCAGACAAGAGAGTTGTTTTAGACAATTGTCATTGTAGTATGTGGAAAGTGTAAACATGCACCGCCCTTTTCTCGTGGGAGTCTAGCTCAGTGGTAGAGCATTTGACTGCAGATCCAGAGGTCCCCAGTTCAAATCTGGGTGCCCCCTTTATACAAGCAACTTCCCTGCACTGGAGCGGCTTTTCAAGTAACTGCCGTTGCCCATCCTGCACAGGAAACACTGAAGGAGGGGTGTTTTGCTACCACAGCAAGGTTCCTTCTTTGATGAACACCTCAAAGACACGAAGATCCGTGTTGCATCGTGAGGTGTTGCATCGTGAGATGTTGCAAAACATGCACTGCAGCGCCGAAACGAGAGCATGAAAGCATTGCACGTGCATACGGTCAGCGCCGAGGTCATCGGAGCAATATCTTCCGTCCATCTGGACTCTACCACTCAGCCATTTCCATTTCCGATGCAAATGCCATTGAAGTCAGACAGTCATTTTGGAGTTAGGTTCCACATACAAAACATCTGTGCTGCACGTAAACTGTTGAAAGGCGCAGACAAGAGAGTTGTTTTAGACAATTGTCACTGTAGTATGTGGAAAGTGTAAACATGCACCGCAGTTTTCTGTTGGGGGTATAGCTCAGTGGTAGAGCATTTTACTGCAGATCAAGAGGTCCCCAGTTCAAATCTGGGTGCCCCCTTCATAGAAGCAACTTCCCGGCACTGGAGCGGCTTTTCAAGTAACTGCCGTTGCCCATCCTGCACAGGAAACACTGAAGGAGGGGTGTTTTGCTACCACAGCAAGGTTCCTTCTACGATGAACACCTCAAAGACACAAAGATCCGTGTTGCATCGTGAGATGTTGCAAAACATGCACTGCAGCGCCGAAACGAGAGCATGAAAGCATTGCACGTGCATACGGTCAGCGCCGAGGTCATCGGAGCAATATCTTCCGTCCATCTGGACTCTACCACTCAGCCATTTCCATTTCCTATGCAAATGCCATTGAAGTCAGACAGTCATTTTGGAGTTAGGTTCCACATACAAAACATCTGTACTGCACGTAAACTGTTGAAAGGCACAGACAACAGAGTTGTTTCAGACAATTGTCACTGTAGTATGTGGAAAGTGTAAACATGCACCGCCCTTTTCTCGTGGGAGTCTAGCTCAGTGGTAGAGCATTTGACTGCAGATCCAGAGGTCCCCAGTTCAAATCTGGGTGCCCCCTTTATACAAGCAACTTCCCTGCACTGGAGCGGCTTTTCAAGTAACTGCCGTTGCCCATCCTGCACAGGAAACACTGAAGGAGGGGTGTTTTGCTACCACAGCAAGGTTCCTTCTATGATGAACACCTCAAAGACTCAAAGATCCGTGGTGCATCGTGAGATGTTGCAAAACATGCACTGCAGCGCAGAAACGAGAGCATGAAAGCGTTGCACGTGCATACGGTCAGCGCGGATGCACTCTATGAGTGCATCTGCGCAATATCTTCCGTCCATCTGAACTCTACCACTCAGCCATTTCCATTTCCGATGCAAATGCCATTGAAGTCAGACAGTCATTTTGGAGTTAGGTTCCACATACAAAACATCTGTGCTGCACGTAAACTGATGAAAGGCGCAGACAAGAGAGTTGTTTTAGACAATTGTCATTGTAGTATGTGGAAAGTGTAAACATGCACCGCCTTTTTCTCGTGGGAGTCTAGCTCAGTGGTAGAGCATTTGACTGCAGATCCAGAGGTCCCCAGTTCAAATCTGGGTGCCCCCGTTATACAAGCAACTTCCCTGCACTGGAGCGGCTTTTCAAGTAACTGCCGTTGCCCATCCTGCACAGGAAACACTGAAGGAGGGGTGTTTTGCTACCACAGCAAGGTTCCTTCTTTGATGAACACCTCAAAGACACGAAGATCCGTGTTGCATCGTGAGATGTTGCAAAACATGCACTGCAGCGCCGAAACGAGAGCATGAAAGCATTGCACGTGCATACGGTCAGCGCCGAGGTCATCGGAGCAATATCTTCCGTCCATCTGGACTCTACCACTCAGCCATTTCCATTTCCGATGCAAATGCCATTGAAGTCAGACAGTCATTTTGGAGTTAGGTTCCACATACAAAACATCTGTGCTGCAGGTAAACTGTTGAAAGGCGCAGACAAGAGAGTTGTTTTAGACAATTGTCACTGTAGTATGTGGAAAGTGTAAACATGCACCGCAGTTTTCTGTTGGGGGTATAGCTCAGTGGTAGAGCATTTTACTGCAGATCAAGAGGTCCCCAGTTCAAATCTGGGTGCCCCCTTCATAGAAGCAACTTCCCGGCACTGGAGCGGCTTTTCAAGTAACTGCCGTTGCCCATCCTGCACAGGAAACACTGAAGGAGGGGTGTTTTGCTACCACAGCAAGGTTCCTTCTATGATGAACACCTCAAAGACACAAAGATCCGTGTTGCATCGTGAGATGTTGCAAAACATGCACTGCAGCCCCGAAACGAGAGCATGAAAGCGTTGCACGTACATACGGTCAGCGCGGATGCACTCGATGAGTGCATCTGCGCAATATCTTCCGTCCATCTGAACTCTACCACTCAGCCATTTCCAGTTCCGATGCAAATGCCATTGAAGTCAGACAGTCATTTTGGAGTTAGGTTCCACATACAAAACATCTGTGCTGCACGTAAACTGTTGAAAGGCACAGACAAAAGAGTTGTTTTCGACAATTGTCACTGTAGTGTGTGGAAAGTATAAACATGCACCGCAGTTTTCCGTTGGGGGTATAGCTCAGTGGTAGAGCATTTGACTGCATATCAAGAGGTCCCCAGTTCAAATCTGGGTGCCCCCTTTATACAAGCAACTTCCCTGCACTGGAGCGGCTTTTCAAGTAACTGCCGTTGCCCATCCTGCACAGGAAACACTGAAGGAGGGATGTTTTGCTACCACAGCAAGGTTCCTTCTATGATGAACACCTCAAAGACTCAAAGATCCGTGGTGCATCGTGAGATGTTGCAAAACATGCACTGCAGCGCAGAAACGAGAGCATGAAAGCGTTGCACGTGCATACGGTCAGCGCGGATGCACTCTATGAGTGCATCTGCGCAATATCTTCCGTCCATCTGAACTCTACCACTCAGCCATTTCCATTTCCGATGCAAATGCCATTGAAGTCAGACAGTCATTTTGGAGTTAGGTTCCACATACAAAACATCTGTGCTGCACGTAAACTGATGAAAGGCGCAGACAAGAGAGTTGTTTTAGACAATTGTCATTGTAGTATGTGGAAAGTGTAAACATGCACCGCCCTTTTCTCGTGGGAGTCTAGCTCAGTGGTAGAGCATTTGACTGCAGATCCAGAGGTCCCCAGTTCAAATCTGGGTGCCCCCTTTATACAAGCAACTTCCCAGCACTGGAGCGGCTTTTCAAGTAACTGCCGTTGCCCATCCTGCACAGGAAACACTGAAGGAGGGGTGTTTTGCTACCACAGCAAGGTTCCTTCTTTGAAGAACACCTCAAAGACACGAAGATCCGTGTTGCATCGTGAGATGTTGCAAAACATGCACTGCAGCGCCGAAACGAGAGCATGAAAGCATTGCACGTGCATACGGTCAGCGCCGAGGTCATCGGAGCAATATCTTCCGTCCATCTGGACTCTACCACTCAGCCATTTCCATTTCCGATGCAAATGCCATTGAAGTCAGGCAGTCATTTTGGAGTTAGGTTCCACATACAAAACATCTGTGCTGCACGTAAACTGTTGAAAGGCGCAGACAAGAGAGTTGTTTTAGACAATTGTCACTGTAGTATGTGGAAAGTGTAAACATGCACCGCAGTTTTCTGTTGGGGGTATAGCTCAGTGGTAGAGCATTTTACTGCAGATCAAGAGGTCCCCAGTTCAAATCTGGGTGCCCCCTTCATAGAAGCAACTTCCCGGCACTGGAGCGGCTTTTCAAGTAACTGCCGTTGCCCATCCTGCACAGGAAACACTGAAGGAGGGGTGTTTTGCTACCACAGCAAGGTTCCTTCTATGATGAACACCTCAAAGACACAAAGATCCGTGTTGCATCGTGAGATGTTGCAAAACATGCACTGCAGCCCCGAAACGAGAGCATGAAAGCGTTGCACGTACATACGGTCAGCGCGGATGCACTCGATGAGTGCATCTGCGCAATATCTTCCGTCCATCTGAACTCTACCACTCAGCCATTTCCAGTTCCGATGCAAATGCCATTGAAGTCAGACAGTCATTTTGGAGTTAGGTTCCACATACAAAACATCTGTGCTGCACGTAAACTGTTGAAAGGCACAGACAAAAGAGTTGTTTTCGACAATTGTCACTGTAGTGTGTGGAAAGTATAAACATGCACCGCAGTTTTCCGTTGGGGGTATAGCTCAGTGGTAGAGCATTTGACTGCATATCAAGAGGTCCCCAGTTCAAATCTGGGTGCCCCCTTTTCCAAGCAACTTCCCGGCACTGGAGCGGCTTTTCAATTAACTGCCGTTGCCCCTCCTGCACAGGAAACACTGAAGGAGGGGTGTTTTGCTACCACAGCAAGGTTCCTTCTACGATGAACACCGCAAAGACACAAAGATCCGTGTTGCATCGTGAGATGTTGCAAAACATGCACTGCATCGCAGAAACGAGAGCATGAAAGTGTTGCACGTGCATACGGTCAGCGCGGATGCACTCTATGAGTGCATCGGCGCAATATCTTCCGTCCATCTGAACTCTACCACTCAGCCATTTCCAGTTCCGATGCAAATGCCATTGAAGTCAGACAGTCATTTTGGAGTTAGGTTCCACATACAAAACATCTGTGCTGCACGTAAACTGTTGAAAGGCACAGACAAAAGAGTTGTTTTAGACAATTGTCACTGTAGTATGTGGAAAGTGTAAACATGCACCGCAGTTTTCTGTTGGGGGTATAGCTCAGTGGTAGAGCATTTTACTGCAGATCCCGAGGTCCCCAGTTCAAATCTGGGTGCCCCCTTCATAGAAGCAACTTCCCGGCACTGGAGCGGCTTTTCAAGTAACTGCCGTTGCCCATCCTGCACAGGAAACACTGAAGGAGGGGTGTTTTGCTACCACAGCAAGGTTCCTTCTTTGATGAACACCTCAAAGACACAAAGATCCGTGTTGCATCGTGAGATGTTGCAAAACATGCACTGCAGCCCCGAAACGAGAGCATGAAAGCGTTGCACGTACATACGGTCAGCGCGGATGCACTCTATGAGTGCATCTGCGCAATATCTTACGTCCACCACTCAGCCATTTCCAGTTCCGATGCAAATGCCATTGAAGTCAGACAGTCATTTTGGAGTTAGGTTCCACATACAAAACATCTGTGCTGCACGTAAACTGATGAAAGGCGCAGACAAGAGAGTTGTTTTAGACAATTGTCATTGTAGTATGTGGAAAGTGTAAACATGCACCGCCCTTTTCTCGTGGGAGTCTAGCTCAGTGGTAGAGCATTTGACTGCAGATCCAGAGGTCCCCAGTTCAAATCTGGGTGCCCCCTTTATACAAGCAACTTCCCTGCACTGGAGCGGCTTTTCAAGTAACTGCCGTTGCCCATCCTGCACAGGAAACACTGAAGGAGGGGTGTTTTGCTACCACAGCAAGGTTCCTTCTTTGATGAACACCTCAAAGACACGAAGATCCGTGTTGCATCGTGAGGTGTTGCATCGTGAGATGTTGCAAAACATGCACTGCAGCGCCGAAACGAGAGCATGAAAGCATTGCACGTGCATACGGTCAGCGCCGAGGTCATCGGAGCAATATCTTCCGTCCATCTGGACTCTACCACTCAGCCATTTCCATTTCCGATGCAAATGCCATTGAAGTCAGACAGTCATTTTGGAGTTAGGTTCCACATACAAAACATCTGTGCTGCACGTAAACTGTTGAAAGGCGCAGACAAGAGAGTTGTTTTAGACAATTGTCACTGTAGTATGTGGAAAGTGTAAACATGCACCGCAGTTTTCTGTTGGGGGTATAGCTCAGTGGTAGAGCATTTTACTGCAGATCAAGAGGTCCCCAGTTCAAATCTGGGTGCCCCCTTCATAGAAGCAACTTCCCGGCACTGGAGCGGCTTTTCAAGTAACTGCCGTTGCCCATCCTGCACAGGAAACACTGAAGGAGGGGTGTTTTGCTACCACAGCAAGGTTCCTTCTATGATGAACACCTCAAAGACACAAAGATCCGTGTTGCATCGTGAGATGTTGCAAAACATGCACTGCAGCCCCGAAACGAGAGCATGAAAGAGTTGCACGTACATACGGTCAGCGCGGATGCACTCGATGAGTGCATCTGCGCAATATCTTCCGTCCATCTGAACTCTACCACTCAGCCATTTCCAGTTCCGATGCAAATGCCATTGAAGTCAGACAGTCATTTTGGAGTTAGGTTCCACATACAAAACATCTGTGCTGCACGTAAACTGTTGAAAGGCACAGACAAAAGAGTTGTTTTCGACAATTGTCACTGTAGTGTGTGGAAAGTATAAACATGCACCGCAGATTTCCGTTGGGGGTATAGCTCAGTGGTAGAGCATTTGACTGCATATCAAGAGGTCCCCAGTTCAAATCTGGGTGCCCCCTTTATACAAGCAACTTCCCTGCACTGGAGCGGCTTTTCAAGTAACTGCCGTTGCCCATCCTGCACAGGAAACACTGAAGGAGGGGTGTTTTGCTACCACAGCAAGGTTCCTTCTATGATGAACACCTCAAAGACTCAAAGATCCGTGGTGCATCGTGAGATGTTGCAAAACATGCACTGCAGCGCAGAAACGAGAGCATGAAAGCGTTGCACGTGCATACGGTCAGCGCGGATGCACTCTATGAGTGCATCTGCGCAATATCTTCCGTCCATCTGAACTCTACCACTCAGCCATTTCCATTTCCGATGCAAATGCCATTGAAGTCAGACAGTCATTTTGGAGTTAGGTTCCACATACAAAACATCTGTGCTGCACGTAAACTGATGAAAGGCGCAGACAAGAGAGTTGTTTTAGACAATTGTCATTGTAGTATGTGGAAAGTGTAAACATGCACCGCCCTTTTCTCGTGGGAGTCTAGCTCAGTGGTAGAGCATTTGACTGCAGATCCAGAGGTCCCCAGTTCAAATCTGGGTGCCCCCTTTATACAAGCAACTTCCCAGCACTGGAGCGGCTTTTCAAGTAACTGCCGTTGCCCATCCTGCACAGGAAACACTGAAGGAGGGGTGTTTTGCTACCACAGCAAGGTTCCTTCTTTGAAGAACACCTCAAAGACACGAAGATCCGTGTTGCATCGTGAGATGTTGCAAAACATGCACTGCAGCGCCGAAACGAGAGCATGAAAGCATTGCACGTGCATACGGTCAGCGCCGAGGTCATCGGAGCAATATCTTCCGTCCATCTGGACTCTACCACTCAGCCATTTCCATTTCCGATGCAAATGCCATTGAAGTCAGGCAGTCATTTTGGAGTTAGGTTCCACATACAAAACATCTGTGCTGCACGTAAACTGTTGAAAGGCGCAGACAAGAGAGTTGTTTTAGACAATTGTCACTGTAGTATGTGGAAAGTGTAAACATGCACCGCAGTTTTCTGTTGGGGGTATAGCTCAGTGGTAGAGCATTTTACTGCAGATCAAGAGGTCCCCAGTTCAAATCTGGGTGCCCCCTTCATAGAAGCAACTTCCCGGCACTGGAGCGGCTTTTCAAGTAACTGCCGTTGCCCATCCTGCACAGGAAACACTGAAGGAGGGGTGTTTTGCTACCACAGCAAGGTTCCTTCTATGATGAACACCTCAAAGACACAAAGATCCGTGTTGCATCGTGAGATGTTGCAAAACATGCACTGCAGCCCCGAAACGAGAGCATGAAAGCGTTGCACGTACATACGGTCAGCGCGGATGCACTCGATGAGTGCATCTGCGCAATATCTTCCGTCCATCTGAACTCTACCACTCAGCCATTTCCAGTTCCGATGCAAATGCCATTGAAGTCAGACAGTCATTTTGGAGTTAGGTTCCACATACAAAACATCTGTGCTGCACGTAAACTGTTGAAAGGCACAGACAAAAGAGTTGTTTTCGACAATTGTCACTGTAGTGTGTGGAAAGTATAAACATGCACCGCAGTTTTCCGTTGGGGGTATAGCTCAGTGGTA
The DNA here is from genome assembly GCF_047496795.1 of Chiloscyllium punctatum. NCBI lineage: Eukaryota > Metazoa > Chordata > Chondrichthyes > Orectolobiformes > Hemiscylliidae > Chiloscyllium > Chiloscyllium punctatum. The sequence goes on along the minus strand of NC_092780.1, from coordinate 9,471,810 downwards.
GAGCATTTGACTGCATATCAAGAGGTCCCCAGTTCAAATCTGGGTGCCCCCTTTTCCAAGCAACTTCCCGGCACTGGAGCGGCTTTTCAAGTAACTGCCGTTGCCCCTCCTGCACAGGAAACACTGAAGGAGGGGTGTTTTGCTACCACAGCAAGGTTCCTTCTACGATGAACACCTCAAAAACACAAAGATCCGTGTTGCATCGTGAGATGTTGCAAAACATGCACTGCATCGCAGAAACGAGAGCATGAAAGCGTTGCACGTGCATACGGTCAGCGCGGATGCACTCTATGAGTGCATCGGCGCAATATCTTCCGTCCATCTGAACTCTACCACTCAGCCATTTCCAGTTCCGATGCAAATGCCATTGAAGTCAGACAGTCATTTTGGAGTTAGGTTCCACATACAAAACATCTGTGCTGCACGTAAACTGTTGAAAGGCACAGACAAAAGAGTTGTTTTAGACAATTGTCACTGTAGTATGTGGAAAGTGTAAACATGCACCGCAGTTTTCTGTTGGGGGTATAGCTCAGTGGTAGAGCATTTTACTGCAGATCAAGAGGTCCCCAGTTCAAATCTGGGTGCCCCCTTCATAGAAGCAACTTCCCGGCACTGGAGCGGCTTTTCAAGTAACTGCCGTTGCCCATCCTGCACAGGAAACACTGAAGGAGGGGTGTTTTGCTACCACAGCAAGGTTCCTTCTTTGATGAACACCTCAAAGACACAAAGACCCGTGTTGCATCGTGAGATGTTGCAAAACATGCACTGCAGCCCCGAAACGAGAGCATGAAAGCGTTGCACGTACATACGGTCAGCGCGGATGCACTCGATGAGTGCATCTGCGCAATATCTTACGTCCACCACTCAGCCATTTCCAGTTCCGATGCAAATGCCATTGAAGTCAGACAGTCATTTTGGAGTTAGGTTCCACATACAAAACATCTGTGCTGCACGTAAACTGTTGAAAGGCGCAGACAAGAGAGTTGTTTTAGACAATTGTCACTGTAGTATGTGGAAAGTGTAAACATGCACCGCCGTTTTCTGTTGGGGGTATAGCTCAGTGGTAGAGCATTTGACTGCAGATCCCGAGGTCCCCAGTTCAAATCTGGGTGCCCCCTTTATACAAGCAACTTCCCAGCACTGGAGCGGCTTTTCAAGTAACTGCCGTTGCCCATCCTGCACAGGAAACACTGAAGGAGGGGTGTTTTGCTACCACAGCAAGGTTCCTTCTTTGAAGAACACCTCAAAGACACGAAGATCCGTGTTGCATCGTGAGATGTTGCAAAACATGCACTGCATCGCAGAAACGAGAGCATGAAAGCGTTGCACGTGCATACGGTCAGCGCGGATGCACTCTATGAGTGCATCTGCGCAATATCTTCCGTCCATCTGAACTCTACCACTCAGCCATTTCCATTTCCGATGCAAATGCCATTGAAGTCAGACAGTCATTTTGGAGTTAGGTTCCACATACAAAACATCTGTGCTGCACGTAAACTGATGAAAGGCGCAGACAAGAGAGTTGTTTTAGACAATTGTCATTGTAGTATGTGGAAAGTGTAAACATGCACCGCCCTTTTCTCGTGGGAGTCTAGCTCAGTGGTAGAGCATTTGACTGCAGATCCAGAGGTCCCCAGTTCAAATCTGGGTGCCCCCTTTATACAAGCAACTTCCCTGCACTGGAGCGGCTTTTCAAGTAACTGCCGTTGCCCATCCTGCACAGGAAACACTGAAGGAGGGGTGTTTTGCTACCACAGCAAGGTTCCTTCTTTGATGAACACCTCAAAGACACGAAGATCCGTGTTGCATCGTGAGGTGTTGCATCGTGAGATGTTGCAAAACATGCACTGCAGCGCCGAAACGAGAGCATGAAAGCATTGCACGTGCATACGGTCAGCGCCGAGGTCATCGGAGCAATATCTTCCGTCCATCTGGACTCTACCACTCAGCCATTTCCATTTCCGATGCAAATGCCATTGAAGTCAGACAGTCATTTTGGAGTTAGGTTCCACATACAAAACATCTGTGCTGCACGTAAACTGTTGAAAGGCGCAGACAAGAGAGTTGTTTTAGACAATTGTCACTGTAGTATGTGGAAAGTGTAAACATGCACCGCAGTTTTCTGTTGGGGGTATAGCTCAGTGGTAGAGCATTTTACTGCAGATCAAGAGGTCCCCAGTTCAAATCTGGGTGCCCCCTTCATAGAAGCAACTTCCCGGCACTGGAGCGGCTTTTCAAGTAACTGCCGTTGCCCATCCTGCACAGGAAACACTGAAGGAGGGGTGTTTTGCTACCACAGCAAGGTTCCTTCTATGATGAACACCTCAAAGACACAAAGATCCGTGTTGCATCGTGAGATGTTGCAAAACATGCACTGCAGCCCCGAAACGAGAGCATGAAAGCGTTGCACGTACATACGGTCAGCGCGGATGCACTCGATGAGTGCATCTGCGCAATATCTTACGTCCATCTGAACTCTACCACTCAGCCATTTCCATTTCCGATGCAAATGCCATTGAAGTCAGACAGTCATTTTGGAGTTAGGTTCCACATACAAAACATCTGTGCTGCACGTAAACTGTTGAAAGGCACAGACAAAAGAGTTGTTTTCGACAATTGTCACTGTAGTGTGTGGAAAGTATAAACATGCACCGCAGTTTTCCGTTGGGGGTATAGCTCAGTGGTAGAGCATTTGACTGCAGATCAAGAGGTCCCCGGTTCAAATCTGGGTGCCCCCTTTATACAAGCAACTTCCCTGCACTGGAGCGGCTTTTCAAGTAACTGCCGTTGCCCATCCTGCACAGGAAACACTGAAGGAGGGGTGTTTTGCTACCACAGCAAGGTTCCTTCTATGATGAACACCTCAAAGACTCAAAGATCCGTGGTGCATCGTGAGATGTTGCAAAACATGCACTGCAGCGCAGAAACGAGAGCATGAAAGCGTTGCACGTGCATACGGTCAGCGCGGATGCACTCTATGAGTGCATCTGCGCAATATCTTCCGTCCATCTGAACTCTACCACTCAGCCATTTCCATTTCCGATGCAAATGCCATTGAAGTCAGACAGTCATTTTGGAGTTAGGTTCCACATACAAAACATCTGTGCTGCACGTAAACTGATGAAAGGCGCAGACAAGAGAGTTGTTTTAGACAATTGTCACTGTAGTATGTGGAAAGTGTAAACATGCACCGCCCTTTTCTCGTGGGAGTCTAGCTCAGTGGTAGAGCATTTGACTGCAGATCCAGAGGTCCCCAGTTCAAATCTGGGTGCCCCCTTTATACAAGCAACTTCCCAGCACTGGAGCGGCTTTTCAAGTAACTGCCGTTGCCCATCCTGCACAGGAAACACTGAAGGAGGGGTGTTTTGCTACCACAGCAAGGTTCCTTCTTTGAAGAACACCTCAAAGACACGAAGATCCGTGTTGCATCGTGAGATGTTGCAAAACATGCACTGCAGCGCCGAAACGAGAGCATGAAAGCATTGCACGTGCTTACGGTCAGCGCCGAGGTCATCGGAGCAATATCTTCCGTCCATCTGGACTCTACCACTCAGCCATTTCCATTTCCGATGCAAATGCCATTGAAGTCAGACAGTCATTTTGGAGTTAGGTTCCACATACAAAACATCTGTGCTGCACGTAAACTGTTGAAAGGCGCAGACAAGAGAGTTGTTTTAGACAATTGTCACTGTAGTATGTGGAAAGTGTAAACATGCACCGCAGTTTTCTGTTGGGGGTATAGCTCAGTGGTAGAGCATTTTACTGCAGATCAAGAGGTCCCCAGTTCAAATCTGGGTGCCCCCTTCATAGAAGCAACTTCCCGGCACTGGAGCGGCTTTTCAAGTAACTGCCGTTGCCCATCCTGCACAGGAAACACTGAAGGAGGGGTGTTTTGCTACCACAGCAAGGTTCCTTCTTTGATGAACACCTCAAAGACACAAAGATCCGTGTTGCATCGTGAGATGTTGCAAAACATGCACTGCAGCCCCGAAACGAGAGCATGAAAGCGTTGCACGTACATACGGTCAGCGCGGATGCACTCGATGAGTGCATCTGCGCAATATCTTACGTCCACCACTCAGCCATTTCCAGTTCCGATGCAAATGCCATTGAAGTCAGACAGTCATTTTGGAGTTAGGTTCCACATACAAAACATCTGTGCTGCACGTAAACTGTTGAAAGGCGCAGACAAGAGAGTTGTTTTAGACAATTGTCACTGTAGTATGTGGAAAGTGTAAACATGCACCGCCGTTTTCTGTTGGGGGTATAGCTCAGTGGTAGAGCATTTGACTGCAGATCCCGAGGTCCCCAGTTCAAATCTGGGTGCCCCCTTTATACAAGCAACTTCCCAGCACTGGAGCGGCTTTTCAAGTAACTGCCGTTGCCCATCCTGCACAGGAAACACTGAAGGAGGGGTGTTTTGCTACCACAGCAAGGTTCCTTCTTTGAAGAACACCTCAAAGACACGAAGATCCGTGTTGCATCGTGAGATGTTGCAAAACATGCACTGCATCGCAGAAACGAGAGCATGAAAGCGTTGCACGTGCATACGGTCAGCGCGGATGCACTCTATGAGTGCATCTGCGCAATATCTTCCGTCCATCTGAACTCTACCACTCAGCCATTTCCATTTCCGATGCAAATGCCATTGAAGTCAGACAGTCATTTTGGAGTTAGGTTCCACATACAAAACATCTGTGCTGCACGTAAACTGATGAAAGGCGCAGACAAGAGAGTTGTTTTAGACAATTGTCATTGTAGTATGTGGAAAGTGTAAACATGCACCGCCCTTTCCTCGTGGGAGTCTAGCTCAGTGGTAGAGCATTTGACTGCAGATCCAGAGGTCCCCAGTTCAAATCTGGGTGCCCCCTTTATACAAGCAACTTCCCTGCACTGGAGCGGCTTTTCAAGTAACTGCCGTTGCCCATCCTGCACAGGAAACACTGAAGGAGGGGTGTTTTGCTACCACAGCAAGGTTCCTTCTTTGATGAACACCTCAAAGACACGAAGATCCGTGTTGCATCGTGAGGTGTTGCATCGTGAGATGTTGCAAAACATGCACTGCAGCGCCGAAACGAGAGCATGAAAGCATTGCACGTGCATACGGTCAGCGCCGAGGTCATCGGAGCAATATCTTCCGTCCATCTGGACTCTACCACTCAGCCATTTCCATTTCCGATGCAAATGCCATTGAAGTCAGACAGTCATTTTGGAGTTAGGTTCCACATACAAAACATCTGTGCTGCACGTAAACTGTTGAAAGGCGCAGACAAGAGAGTTGTTTTAGACAATTGTCACTGTAGTATGTGGAAAGTGTAAACATGCACCGCAGTTTTCTGTTGGGGGTATAGCTCAGTGGTAGAGCATTTTACTGCAGATCAAGAGGTCCCCAGTTCAAATCTGGGTGCCCCCTTCATAGAAGCAACTTCCCGGCACTGGAGCGGCTTTTCAAGTAACTGCCGTTGCCCATCCTGCACAGGAAACACTGAAGGAGGGGTGTTTTGCTACCACAGCAAGGTTCCTTCTATGATGAACACCTCAAAGACACAAAGATCCGTGTTGCATCGTGAGATGTTGCAAAACATGCACTGCAGCCCCGAAACGAGAGCATGAAAGCGTTGCACGTACATACGGTCAGCGCGGATGCACTCTATGAGTGCATCTGCGCAATATCTTCCGTCCATCTGAACTCTACCACTCAGCCATTTCCATTTCCGATGCAAATGCCATTGAAGTCAGACAGTCATTTTGGAGTTAGGTTCCACATACAAAACATCTGTGCTGCACGTAAACTGTTGAAAGGCGCAGACAAGAGAGTTGTTTTAGACAATTGTCACTGTAGTATGTGGAAAGTGTAAACATGCACCGCAGTTTTCTGTTGGGGGTATAGCTCAGTGGTAGAGCCTTTGACTGCAGATCCAGAGGTCCCCAGTTCAAATCTGGGTGCCCCCTTTATACAAGCAACTTCCCTGCACTGGAGCGGCTTTTCAAGTAACTGCCGTTGCCCATCCTGCACAGGAAACACTGAAGGAGGGGTGTTTTGCTACCACAGCAAGGTTCCTTCTATGATGAACACCTCAAAGACTCAAAGATCCGTGGTGCATCGTGAGATGTTGCAAAACATGCACTGCAGCCCCGAAACGAGAGCATGAAAGCGTTGCACGTGCATACGGTCAGCGCGGATGCACTCTATGAGTGCATCTGCGCAATATCTTCCGTCCATCTGAACTCTACCACTCAGCCATTTCCATTTCCGATGCAAATGCCATTGAAGTCAGACAGTCATTTTGGAGTTAGGTTCCACATACAAAACATCTGTGCTGCACGTAAACTGATGAAAGGCGCAGACAAGAGAGTTGTTTTAGACAATTGTCATTGTAGTATGTGGAAAGTGTAAACATGCACCGCCTTTTTCTCGTGGGAGTCTAGCTCAGTGGTAGAGCATTTGACTGCAGATCCAGAGGTCCCCAGTTCAAATCTGGGTGCCCCCGTTATACAAGCAACTTCCCTGCACTGGAGCGGCTTTTCAAGTAACTGCCGTTGCCCATCCTGCACAGGAAACACTGAAGGAGGGGTGTTTTGCTACCACAGCAAGGTTCCTTCTTTGATGAACACCTCAAAGACACGAAGAACCGTGTTGCATCGTGAGATGTTGCAAAACATGCACTGCAGCGCCGAAACGAGAGCATGAAAGCATTGCACGTGCATACGGTCAGCGCCGAGGTCATCGGAGCAATATCTTCCGTCCATCTGGACTCTACCACTCAGCCATTTCCATTTCCGATGCAAATGCCATTGAAGTCAGACAGTCATTTTGGAGTTAGGTTCCACATACAAAACATCTGTGCTGCACGTAAACTGTTGAAAGGCGCAGACAAGAGAGTTGTTTTAGACAATTGTCACTGTAGTATGTGGAAAGTGTAAACATGCACCGCAGTTTTCTGTTGGGGGTATAGCTCAGTGGTAGAGCATTTTACTGCAGATCAAGAGGTCCCCAGTTCAAATCTGGGTGCCCCCTTCATAGAAGCAACTTCCCGGCACTGGAGCGGCTTTTCAAGTAACTGCCGTTGCCCATCCTGCACAGGAAACACTGAAGGAGGGGTGTTTTGCTACCACAGCAAGGTTCCTTCTATGATGAACACCTCAAAGACACAAAGATCCGTGTTGCATCGTGAGATGTTGCAAAACATGCACTGCAGCCCCGAAACGAGAGCATGAAAGCGTTGCACGTACATACGGTCAGCGCGGATGCACTCGATGAGTGCATCTGCGCAATATCTTCCGTCCATCTGAACTCTACCACTCAGCCATTTCCAGTTCCGATGCAAATGCCATTGAAGTCAGACAGTCATTTTGGAGTTAGGTTCCACATACAAAACATCTGTGCTGCACGTAAACTGTTGAAAGGCACAGACAAAAGAGTTGTTTTCGACAATTGTCACTGTAGTGTGTGGAAAGTATAAACATGCACCGCAGTTTTCCGTTGGGGGTATAGCTCAGTGGTAGAGCATTTGACTGCAGATGAAGAGGTCCCCAGTTCAAATCTGGGTGCCCCCTTTATACAAGCAACTTCCCTGCACTGGAGCGGCTTTTCAAGTAACTGCCGTTGCCCATCCTGCACAGGAAACACTGAAGGAGGGGTGTTTTGCTACCACAGCAAGGTTCCTTCTATGATGAACACCTCAAAGACTCAAAGATCCGTGGTGCATCGTGAGATGTTGCAAAACATGCACTGCAGCGCAGAAACGAGAGCATGAAAGCGTTGCACGTGCATACGGTCAGCGCGGATGCACTCTATGAGTGCATCTGCGCAATATCTTCCGTCCATCTGAACTCTACCACTCAGCCATTTCCATTTCCGATGCAAATGCCATTGAAGTCAGACAGTCATTTTGGAGTTAGGTTCCACATACAAAACATCTGTGCTGCACGTAAACTGATGAAAGGCGCAGACAAGAGAGTTGTTTTAGACAATTGTCACTGTAGTATGTGGAAAGTGTAAACATGCACCGCCCTTTTCTCGTGGGAGTCTAGCTCAGTGGTAGAGCATTTGACTGCAGATCCAGAGGTCCCCAGTTCAAATCTGGGTGCCCCCTTTATACAAGCAACTTCCCTGCACTGGAGCGGCTTTTCAAGTAACTGCCGTTGCCCATCCTGCACAGGAAACACTGAAGGAGGGGTGTTTTGCTACCACAGCAAGGTTCCTTCTTTGAAGAACACCTCAAAGACACGAAGATCCGTGTTGCATCGTGAGATGTTGCAAAACATGCACTGCAGCGCCGAAACGAGAGCATGAAAGCATTGCAAGTGCTTACGGTCAGCGCCGAGGTCATCGGAGCAATATCTTCCGTCCATCTGGACTCTACCACTCAGCCATTTCCATTTCCGATGCAAATGCCATTGAAGTCAGACAGTCATTTTGGAGTTAGGTTCCACATACAAAACATCTGTGCTGCACGTAAACTGTTGAAAGGCGCAGACAAGAGAGTTGTTTTAGACAATTGTCACTGTAGTATGTGGAAAGTGTAAACATGCACCGCAGTTTTCTGTTGGGGGTATAGCTCAGTGGTAGAGCATTTTACTGCAGATCAAGAGGTCCCCAGTTCAAATCTGGGTGCCCCCTTCATAGAAGCAACTTCCCGGCACTGGAGCGGCTTTTCAAGTAACTGCCGTTGCCCATCCTGCACAGGAAACACTGAAGGAGGGGTGTTTTGCTACCACAGCAAGGTTCCTTCTTTGATGAACACCTCAAAGACACAAAGATCCGTGTTGCATCGTGAGATGTTGCAAAACATGCACTGCAGCCCCGAAACGAGAGCATGAAAGCGTTGCACGTACATACGGTCAGCGCGGATGCACTCGATGAGTGCATCTGCGCAATATCTTACGTCCACCACTCAGCCATTTCCAGTTCCGATGCAAATGCCATTGAAGTCAGACAGTCATTTTGGAGTTAGGTTCCACATACAAAACATCTGTGCTGCACGTAAACTGTTGAAAGGCGCAGACAAGAGAGTTGTTTTAGACAATTGTCACTGTAGTATGTGGAAAGTGTAAACATGCACCGCCGTTTTCCGTTGGGGGTATAGCTCAGTGGTAGAGCATTTGACTGCAGATCCCGAGGTCCCCAGTTCAAATCTGGGTGCCCCCTTTATACAAGCAACTTCCCAGCACTGGAGCGGCTTTTCAAGTAACTGCCGTTGCCCATCCTGCACAGGAAACACTGAAGGAGGGGTGTTTTGCTACCACAGCAAGGTTCCTTCTTTGAAGAACACCTCAAAGACACGAAGATCCGTGTTGCATCGTGAGATGTTGCAAAACATGCACTGCATCGCAGAAACGAGAGCATGAAAGCGTTGCACGTGCATACGGTCAGCGCGGATGCACTCTATGAGTGCATCTGCGCAATATCTTCCGTCCATCTGAACTCTACCACTCAGCCATTTCCATTTCCGATGCAAATGCCATTGAAGTCAGACAGTCATTTTGGAGTTAGGTTCCACATACAAAACATCTGTGCTGCACGTAAACTGATGAAAGGCGCAGACAAGAGAGTTGTTTTAGACAATTGTCATTGTAGTATGTGGAAAGTGTAAACATGCACCGCCCTTTTCTCGTGGGAGTCTAGCTCAGTGGTAGAGCATTTGACTGCAGATCCAGAGGTCCCCAGTTCAAATCTGGGTGCCCCCTTTATACAAGCAACTTCCCTGCACTGGAGCGGCTTTTCAAGTAACTGCCGTTGCCCATCCTGCACAGGAAACACTGAAGGAGGGGTGTTTTGCTACCACAGCAAGGTTCCTTCTTTGATGAACACCTCAAAGACACGAAGATCCGTGTTGCATCGTGAGGTGTTGCATCGTGAGATGTTGCAAAACATGCACTGCAGCGCCGAAACGAGAGCATGAAAGCATTGCACGTGCATACGGTCAGCGCCGAGGTCATCGGAGCAATATCTTCCGTCCATCTGGACTCTACCACTCAGCCATTTCCATTTCCGATGCAAATGCCATTGAAGTCAGACAGTCATTTTGGAGTTAGGTTCCACATACAAAACATCTGTGCTGCACGTAAACTGTTGAAAGGCGCAGACAAGAGAGTTGTTTTAGACAATTGTCACTGTAGTATGTGGAAAGTGTAAACATGCACCGCAGTTTTCTGTTGGGGGTATAGCTCAGTGGTAGAGCATTTTACTGCAGATCAAGAGGTCCCCAGTTCAAATCTGGGTGCCCCCTTCATAGAAGCAACTTCCCGGCACTGGAGCGGCTTTTCAAGTAACTGCCGTTGCCCATCCTGCACAGGAAACACTGAAGGAGGGGTGTTTTGCTACCACAGCAAGGTTCCTTCTATGATGAACACCTCAAAGACACAAAGATCCGTGTTGCATCGTGAGATGTTGCAAAACATGCACTGCAGCCCCGAAACGAGAGCATGAAAGCGTTGCACGTACATACGGTCAGCGCGGATGCACTCTATGAGTGCATCTGCGCAATATCTTCCGTCCATCTGAACTCTACCACTCAGCCATTTCCATTTCCGATGCAAATGCCATTGAAGTCAGACAGTCATTTTGGAGTTAGGTTCCACATACAAAACATCTGTGCTGCACGTAAACTGTTGAAAGGCGCAGACAAGAGAGTTGTTTTAGACAATTGTCACTGTAGTATGTGGAAAGTGTAAACATGCACCGCAGTTTTCTGTTGGGGGTATAGCTCAGTGGTAGAGCCTTTGACTGCAGATCCAGAGGTCCCCAGTTCAAATCTGGGTGCCCCCTTTATACAAGCAACTTCCCTGCACTGGAGCGGCTTTTCAAGTAACTGCCGTTGCCCATCCTGCACAGGAAACACTGAAGGAGGGGTGTTTTGCTACCACAGCAAGGTTCCTTCTATGATGAACACCTCAAAGACTCAAAGATCCGTGGTGCATCGTGAGATGTTGCAAAACATGCACTGCAGCCCCGAAACGAGAGCATGAAAGCGTTGCACGTGCATATGGTCAGCGCGGATGCACTCTATGAGTGCATCTGCGCAATATCTTCCGTCCATCTGAACTCTACCACTCAGCCATTTCCATTTCCGATGCAAATGCCATTGAAGTCAGACAGTCATTTTGGAGTTAGGTTCCACATACAAAACATCTGTGCTGCACGTAAACTGATGAAAGGCGCAGACAAGAGAGTTGTTTTAGACAATTGTCATTGTAGTATGTGGAAAGTGTAAACATGCACCGCCTTTTTCTCGTGGGAGTCTAGCTCAGTGGTAGAGCATTTGACTGCAGATCCAGAGGTCCCCAGTTCAAATCTGGGTGCCCCCGTTATACAAGCAACTTCCCTGCACTGGAGCGGCTTTTCAAGTAACTGCCGTTGCCCATCCTGCACAGGAAACACTGAAGGAGGGGTGTTTTGCTACCACAGCAAGGTTCCTTCTTTGATGAACACCTCAAAGACACGAAGAACCGTGTTGCATCGTGAGATGTTGCAAAACATGCACTGCAGCGCCGAAACGAGAGCATGAAAGCATTGCACGTGCATACGGTCAGCGCCGAGGTCATCGGAGCAATATCTTCCGTCCATCTGGACTCTACCACTCAGCCATTTCCATTTCCGATGCAAATGCCATTGAAGTCAGACAGTCATTTTGGAGTTAGGTTCCACATACAAAACATCTGTGCTGCACGTAAACTGTTGAAAGGCGCAGACAAGAGAGTTGTTTTAGACAATTGTCACTGTAGTATGTGGAAAGTGTAAACATGCACCGCAGTTTTCTGTTGGGGGTATAGCTCAGTGGTAGAGCATTTTACTGCAGATCAAGAGGTCCCCAGTTCAAATCTGGGTGCCCCCTTCATAGAAGCAACTTCCCGGCACTGGAGCGGCTTTTCAAGTAACTGCCGTTGCCCATCCTGCACAGGAAACACTGAAGGAGGGGTGTTTTGCTACCACAGCAAGGTTCCTTCTATGATGAACACCTCAAAGACACAAAGATCCGTGTTGCATCGTGAGATGTTGCAAAACATGCACTGCAGCCCCGAAACGAGAGCATGAAAGCGTTGCACGTACATACGGTCAGCGCGGATGCACTCGATGAGTGCATCTGCGCAATATCTTCCGTCCATCTGAACTCTACCACTCAGCCATTTCCAGTTCCGATGCAAATGCCATTGAAGTCAGACAGTCATTTTGGAGTTAGGTTCCACATACAAAACATCTGTGCTGCACGTAAACTGTTGAAAGGCACAGACAAAAGAGTTGTTTTCGACAATTGTCACTGTAGTGTGTGGAAAGTATAAACATGCACCGCAGTTTTCCGTTGGGGGTATAGCTCAGTGGTAGAGCATTTGACGGCAGATGAAGAGGTCCCCAGTTCAAATCTGGGTGCCCCCTTTATACAAGCAACTTCCCTGCACTGGAGCGGCTTTTCAAGTAACTGCCGTTGCCCATCCTGCACAGGAAACACTGAAGGAGGGGTGTTTTGCTACCACAGCAAGGTTCCTTCTATGATGAACACCTCAAAGACTCAAAGATCCGTGGTGCATCGTGAGATGTTGCAAAACATGCACTGCAGCGCAGAAAAGAGAGCATGAAAGCGTTGCACGTGCATACGGTCAGCGCGGATGCACTCTATGAGTGCATCTGCGCAATATCTTCCGTCCTTCTGAACTCTACCACTCAGCCATTTCCATTTCCGATGCAAATGCCATTGAAGTCAGACAGTCATTTTGGAGTTAGGTTCCACATACAAAACATCTGTGCTGCACGTAAACTGATGAAAGGCGCAGACAAGAGAGTTGTTTTAGACAATTGTCACTGTAGTATGTGGAAAGTGTAAACATGCACCGCCCTTTTCTCGTGGGAGTCTAGCTCAGTGGTAGAGCATTTGACTGCAGATCCAGAGGTCCCCAGTTCAAATCTGGGTGCCCCCTTTATACAAGCAACTTCCCTGCACTGGAGCGGCTTTTCAAGTAACTGCCGTTGCCCATCCTGCACAGGAAACACTGAAGGAGGGGTGTTTTGCTACCACAGCAAGGTTCCTTCTTTGAAGAACACCTCAAAGACACGAAGATCCGTGTTGCATCGTGAGATGTTGCAAAACATGCACTGCAGCGCCGAAACGAGAGCATGAAAGCATTGCACGTGCTTACGGTCAGCGCCGAGGTCATCGGAGCAATATCTTCCGTCCATCTGGACTCTACCACTCAGCCATTTCCATTTCCGATGCAAATGCCATTGAAGTCAGACAGTCATTTTGGAGTTAGGTTCCACATACAAAACATCTGTGCTGCACGTAAACTGTTGAAAGGCGCAGACAAGAGAGTTGTTTTAGACAATTGTCACTGTAGTATGTGGAAAGTGTAAACATGCACCGCAGTTTTCTGTTGGGGGTATAGCTCAGTGGTAGAGCATTTTACTGCAGATCAAGAGGTCCCCAGTTCAAATCTGGGTGCCCCCTTCATAGAAGCAACTTCCCGGCACTGGAGCGGCTTTTCAAGTAACTGCCGTTGCCCATCCTGCACAGGAAACACTGAAGGAGGGGTGTTTTGCTACCACAGCAAGGTTCCTTCTTTGATGAACACCTCAAAGACACAAAGATCCGTGTTGCATCGTGAGATGTTGCAAAACATGCACTGCAGCCCCGAAACGAGAGCATGAAAGCGTTGCACGTACATACGGTCAGCGCGGATGCACTCGATGAGTGCATCTGCGCAATATCTTACGTCCACCACTCAGCCATTTCCAGTTCCGATGCAAATGCCATTGAAGTCAGACAGTCATTTTGGAGTTAGGTTCCACATACAAAACATCTGTGCTGCACGTAAACTGTTGAAAGGCGCAGACAAGAGAGTTGTTTTAGACAATTGTCACTGTAGTATGTGGAAAGTGTAAACATGCACCGCCGTTTTCTGTTGGGGGTATAGCTCAGTGGTAGAGCATTTGACTGCAGATCCCGAGGTCCCCAGTTCAAATCTGGGTGCCCCCTTTATACAAGCAACTTCCCAGCACTGGAGCGGCTTTTCAAGTAACTGCCGTTGCCCATCCTGCACAGGAAACACTGAAGGAGGGGTGTTTTGCTACCACAGCAAGGTTCCTTCTTTGAAGAACACCTCAAAGACACGAAGATCCGTGTTGCATCGTGAGATGTTGCAAAACATGCACTGCATCGCAGAAACGAGAGCATGAAAGCGTTGCACGTGCATACGGTCAGCGCGGATGCACTCTATGAGTGCATCTGCGCAATATCTTCCGTCCATCTGAACTCTACCACTCAGCCATTTCCATTTCCGATGCAAATGCCATTGAAGTCAGACAGTCATTTTGGAGTTAGGTTCCACATACAAAACATCTGTGCTGCACGTAAACTGATGAAAGGCGCAGACAAGAGAGTTGTTTTAGACAATTGTCATTGTAGTATGTGGAAAGTGTAAACATGCACCGCCCTTTTCTCGTGGGAGTCTAGCTCAGTGGTAGAGCATTTGACTGCAGATCCAGAGGTCCCCAATTCAAATCTGGGTGCCCCCTTTATACAAGCAACTTCCCTGCACTGGAGCGGCTTTTCAAGTAACTGCCGTTGCCCATCCTGCACAGGAAACACTGAAGGAGGGGTGTTTTGCTACCACAGCAAGGTTCCTTCTTTGATGAACACCTCAAAGACACGAAGATCCGTGTTGCATCGTGAGGTGTTGCATCGTGAGATGTTGCAAAACATGCACTGCAGCGCCGAAACGAGAGCATGAAAGCATTGCACGTGCATACGGTCAGCGCCGAGGTCATCGGAGCAATATCTTCCGTCCATCTGGACTCTACCACTCAGCCATTTCCATTTCCGATGCAAATGCCATTGAAGTCAGACAGTCATTTTGGAGTTAGGTTCCACATACAAAACATCTGTGCTGCACGTAAACTGTTGAAAGGCGCAGACAAGAGAGTTGTTTTAGACAATTGTCACTGTAGTATGTGGAAAGTGTAAACATGCACCGCAGTTTTCTGTTGGGGGTATAGCTCAGTGGTAGAGCATTTTACTGCAGATCAAGAGGTCCCCAGTTCAAATCTGGGTGCCCCCTTCATAGAAGCAACTTCCCGGCACTGGAGCGGCTTTTCAAGTAACTGCCGTTGCCCATCCTGCACAGGAAACACTGAAGGAGGGGTGTTTTGCTACCACAGCAAGGTTCCTTCTATGATGAACACCTCAAAGACACAAAGATCCGTGTTGCATCGTGAGATGTTGCAAAACATGCACTGCAGCCCCGAAACGAGAGCATGAAAGCGTTGCACGTACATACGGTCAGCGCGGATGCACTCTATGAGTGCATCTGCGCAATATCTTCCGTCCATCTGAACTCTACCACTCAGCCATTTCCATTTCCGATGCAAATGCCATTGAAGTCAGACAGTCATTTTGGAGTTAGGTTCCACATACAAAACATCTGTGCTGCACGTAAACTGTTGAAAGGCGCAGACAAGAGAGTTGTTTTAGACAATTGTCACTGTAGTATGTGGAAAGTGTAAACATGCACCGCAGTTTTCTGTTGGGGGTATAGCTCAGTGGTAGAGCCTTTGACTGCAGATCCAGAGGTCCCCAGTTCAAATCTGGGTGCCCCCTTTATACAAGCAACTTCCCTGCACTGGAGCGGCTTTTCAAGTAACTGCCGTTGCCCATCCTGCACAGGAAACACTGAAGGAGGGGTGTTTTGCTACCACAGCAAGGTTCCTTCTATGATGAACACCTCAAAGACTCAAAGATCCGTGGTGCATCGTGAGATGTTGCAAAACATGCACTGCAGCCCCGAAACGAGAGCATGAAAGCGTTGCACGTGCATATGGTCAGCGCGGATGCACTCTATGAGTGCATCTGCGCAATATCTTCCGTCCATCTGAACTCTACCACTCAGCCATTTCCATTTCCGATGCAAATGCCATTGAAGTCAGACAGTCATTTTGGAGTTAGGTTCCACATACAAAACATCTGTGCTGCACGTAAACTGATGAAAGGCGCAGACAAGAGAGTTGTTTTAGACAATTGTCATTGTAGTATGTGGAAAGTGTAAACATGCACCGCCTTTTTCTCGTGGGAGTCTAGCTCAGTGGTAGAGCATTTGACTGCAGATCCAGAGGTCCCCAGTTCAAATCTGGGTGCCCCCGTTATACAAGCAACTTCCCTGCACTGGAGCGGCTTTTCAAGTAACTGCCGTTGCCCATCCTGCACAGGAAACACTGAAGGAGGGGTGTTTTGCTACCACAGCAAGGTTCCTTCTTTGATGAACACCTCAAAGACACGAAGATCCGTGTTGCATCGTGAGATGTTGCAAAACATGCACTGCAGCGCCGAAACGAGAGCATGAAAGCATTGCACGTGCATACGGTCAGCGCCGAGGTCATCGGAGCAATATCTTCCGTCCATCTGGACTCTACCACTCAGCCATTTCCATTTCCGATGCAAATGCCATTGAAGTCAGACAGTCATTTTGGAGTTAGGTTCCACATACAAAACATCTGTGCTGCACGTAAACTGTTGAAAGGCGCAGACAAGAGAGTTGTTTTAGACAATTGTCACTGTAGTATGTGGAAAGTGTAAACATGCACCGCAGTTTTCTGTTGGGGGTATAGCTCAGTGGTAGAGCATTTTACTGCAGATCAAGAGGTCCCCAGTTCAAATCTGGGTGCCCCCTTCATAGAAGCAACTTCCCGGCACTGGAGCGGCTTTTCAAGTAACTGCCGTTGCCCATCCTGCACAGGAAACACTGAAGGAGGGGTGTTTTGCTACCACAGCAAGGTTCCTTCTATGATGAACACCTCAAAGACACAAAGATCCGTGTTGCATCGTGAGATGTTGCAAAACATGCACTGCAGCCCCGAAACGAGAGCATGAAAGCGTTGCACGTACATACGGTCAGCGCGGATGCACTCGATGAGTGCATCTGCGCAATATCTTCCGTCCATCTGAACTCTACCACTCAGCCATTTCCAGTTCCGATGCAAATGCCATTGAAGTCAGACAGTCATTTTGGAGTTAGGTTCCACATACAAAACATCTGTGCTGCACGTAAACTGTTGAAAGGCACAGACAAAAGAGTTGTTTTCGACAATTGTCACTGTAGTGTGTGGAAAGTATAAACATGCACCGCAGTTTTCCGTTGGGGGTATAGCTCAGTGGTAGAGCATTTGACTGCAGATGAAGAGGTCCCCAGTTCAAATCTGGGTGCCCCCTTTATACAAGCAACTTCCCGGCACTGGAGCGGCTTTTCAAGTAACTGCCGTTGCCCATCCTGCACAGGAAACACTGAAGGAGGGGTGTTTTGCTACCACAGCAAGGTTCCTTCTATGATGAACACCTCAAAGACTCAAAGATCCGTGGTGCATCGTGAGATGTTGCAAAACATGCACTGCAGCGCAGAAACGAGAGCATGAAAGCGTTGCACGTGCATACGGTCAGCGCGGATGCACTCTATGAGTGCATCTGCGCAATATCTTCCGTCCATCTGAACTCTACCACTCAGCCATTTCCATTTCCGATGCAAATGCCATTGAAGTCAGACAGTCATTTTGGAGTTAGGTTCCACATACAAAACATCTGTGCTGCACGTAAACTGATGAAAGGCGCAGACAAGAGAGTTGTTTTAGACAATTGTCACTGTAGTATGTGGAAAGTGTAAACATGCACCGCCCTTTTCTCGTGGGAGTCTAGCTCAGTGGTAGAGCATTTGACTGCAGATCCAGAGGTCCCCAGTTCAAATCTGGGTGCCCCCTTTATACAAGCAACTTCCCAGCACTGGAGCGGCTTTTCAAGTAACTGCCGTTGCCCATCCTGCACAGGAAACACTGAAGGAGGGGTGTTTTGCTACCACAGCAAGGTTCCTTCTTTGAAGAACACCTCAAAGACACGAAGATCCGTGTTGCATCGTGAGATGTTGCAAAACATGCACTGCAGCGCCGAAACGAGAGCATGAAAGCATTGCACGTGCATACGGTCAGCGCCGAGGTCATCGGAGCAATATCTTCCGTCCATCTGGACTCTACCACTCAGCCATTTCCATTTCCGATGCAAATGCCATTGAAGTCAGACAGTCATTTTGGAGTTAGGTTCCACATACAAAACATCTGTGCTGCACGTAAACTGTTGAAAGGCGCAGACAAGAGAGTTGTTTTAGACAATTGTCACTGTAGTATGTGGAAAGTGTAAACATGCACCGCAGTTTTCTGTTGGGGGTATAGCTCAGTGGTAGAGCATTTTACTGCAGATCAAGAGGTCCCCAGTTCAAATCTGGGTGCCCCCTTCATAGAAGCAACTTCCCGGCACTGGAGCGGCTTTTCAAGTAACTGCCGTTGCCCATCCTGCACAGGAAACACTGAAGGAGGGGTGTTTTGCTACCACAGCAAGGTTCCTTCTTTGATGAACACCTCAAAGACACAAAGATCCGTGTTGCATCGTGAGATGTTGCAAAACATGCACTGCAGCCCCGAAACGAGAGCATGAAAGCGTTGCACGTACATACGGTCAGCGCGGATGCACTCGATGAGTGCATCTGCGCAATATCTTACGTCCACCACTCAGCCATTTCCAGTTCCGATGCAAATGCCATTGAAGTCAGACAGTCATTTTGGAGTTAGGTTCCACATACAAAACATCTGTGCTGCACGTAAACTGTTGAAAGGCGCAGACAAGAGAGTTGTTTTAGACAATTGTCACTGTAGTATGTGGAAAGTGTAAACATGCACCGCCGTTTTCTGTTGGGGGTATAGCTCAGTGGTAGAGCATTTGACTGCAGATCCCGAGGTCCCCAGTTCAAATCTGGGTGCCCCCTTTATACAAGCAACTTCCCAGCACTGGAGCGGCTTTTCAAGTAACTGCCGTTGCCCATCCTGCACAGGAAACACTGAAGGAGGGGTGTTTTGCTACCACAGCAAGGTTCCTTCTTTGAAGAACACCTCAAAGACACGAAGATCCGTGTTGCATCGTGAGATGTTGCAAAACATGCACTGCAGCGCCGAAACGAGAGCATGAAAGCATTGCACGTGCATACGGTCAGCGCCGAGGTCATCGGAGCAATATCTTCCGTCCATCTGGACTCTACCACTCAGCCATTTCCATTTCCGATGCAAATGCCATTGAAGTCAGACAGTCATTTTGGAGTTAGGTTCCACATACAAAACATCTGTGCTGCACGTAAACTGTTGAAAGGCGCAGACAAGAGAGTTGTTTTAGACAATTGTCACTGTAGTATGTGGAAAGTGTAAACATGCACCGCAGTTTTCTGTTGGGGGTATAGCTCAGTGGTAGAGCATTTTACTGCAGATCAAGAGGTCCCCAGTTCAAATCTGGGTGCCCCCTTCATAGAAGCAACTTCCCGGCACTGGAGCGGCTTTTCAAGTAACTGCCGTTGCCCATCCTGCACAGGAAACACTGAAGGAGGGGTGTTTTGCTACCACAGCAAGGTTCCTTCTTTGATGAACACCTCAAAGACACAAAGATCCGTGTTGCATCGTGAGATGTTGCAAAACATGCACTGCAGCCCCGAAACGAGAGCATGAAAGCGTTGCACGTACATACGGTCAGCGCGGATGCACTCGATGAGTGCATCTGCGCAATATCTTACGTCCACCACTCAGCCATTTCCAGTTCCGATGCAAATGCCATTGAAGTCAGACAGTCATTTTGGAGTTAGGTTCCACATACAAAACATCTGTGCTGCACGTAAACTGTTGAAAGGCGCAGACAAGAGAGTTGTTTTAGACAATTGTCACTGTAGTATGTGGAAAGTGTAAACATGCACCGCCGTTTTCTGTTGGGGGTATAGCTCAGTGGTAGAGCATTTGACTGCAGATCCCGAGGTCCCCAGTTCAAATCTGGGTGCCCCCTTTATACAAGCAACTTCCCAGCACTGGAGCGGCTTTTCAAGTAACTGCCGTTGCCCATCCTGCACAGGAAACACTGAAGGAGGGGTGTTTTGCTACCACAGCAAGGTTCCTTCTTTGAAGAACACCTCAAAGACACGAAGATCCGTGTTGCATCGTGAGATGTTGCAAAACATGCACTGCATCGCAGAAACGAGAGCATGAAAGCGTTGCACGTGCATACGGTCAGCGCGGATGCACTCTATGAGTGCATCTGCGCAATATCTTCCGTCCATCTGAACTCTACCACTCAGCCATTTCCATTTCCGATGCAAATGCCATTGAAGTCAGACAGTCATTTTGGAGTTAGGTTCCACATACAAAACATCTGTGCTGCACGTAAACTGATGAAAGGCGCAGACAAGAGAGTTGTTTTAGACAATTGTCATTGTAGTATGTGGAAAGTGTAAACATGCACCGCCCTTTTCTCGTGGGAGTCTAGCTCAGTGGTAGAGCATTTGACTGCAGATCCAGAGGTCCCCAGTTCAAATCTGGGTGCCCCCTTTATACAAGCAACTTCCCTGCACTGGAGCGGCTTTTCAAGTAACTGCCGTTGCCCATCCTGCACAGGAAACACTGAAGGAGGGGTGTTTTGCTACCACAGCAAGGTTCCTTCTTTGATGAACACCTCAAAGACACGAAGATCCGTGTTGCATCGTGAGGTGTTGCATCGTGAGATGTTGCAAAACATGCACTGCAGCGCCGAAACGCGAGCATGAAAGCATTGCACGTGCATACGGTCAGCGCCGAGGTCATCGGAGCAATATCTTCCGTCCATCTGGACTCTACCACTCAGCCATTTCCATTTCCGATGCAAATGCCATTGAAGTCAGACAGTCATTTTGGAGTTAGGTTCCACATACAAAACATCTGTGCTGCACGTAAACTGTTGAAAGGCGCAGACAAGAGAGTTGTTTTAGACAATTGTCACTGTAGTATGTGGAAAGTGTAAACATGCACCGCAGTTTTCTGTTGGGGGTATAGCTCAGTGGTAGAGCATTTTACTGCAGATCAAGAGGTCCCCAGTTCAAATCTGGGTGCCCCCTTCATAGAAGCAACTTCCCGGCACTGGAGCGGCTTTTCAAGTAACTGCCGTTGCCCATCCTGCACAGGAAACACTGAAGGAGGGGTGTTTTGCTACCACAGCAAGGTTCCTTCTATGATGAACACCTCAAAGACACAAAGATCCGTGTTGCATCGTGAGATGTTGCAAAACATGCACTGCAGCCCCGAAACGAGAGCATGAAAGCGTTGCACGTACATACGGTCAGCGCGGATGCACTCTATGAGTGCATCTGCGCAATATCTTCCGTCCATCTGAACTCTACCACTCAGCCATTTCCATTTCCGATGCAAATGCCATTGAAGTCAGACAGTCATTTTGGAGTTAGGTTCCACATACAAAACATCTGTGCTGCACGTAAACTGTTGAAAGGCGCAGACAAGAGAGTTGTTTTAGACAATTGTCACTGTAGTATGTGGAAAGTGTAAACATGCACCGCAGTTTTCTGTTGGGGGTATAGCTCAGTGGTAGAGCCTTTGACTGCAGATCCAGAGGTCCCCAGTTCAAATCTGGGTGCCCCCTTTATACAAGCAACTTCCCTGCACTGGAGCGGCTTTTCAAGTAACTGCCGTTGCCCATCCTGCACAGGAAACACTGAAGGAGGGGTGTTTTGCTACCACAGCAAGGTTCCTTCTACGATGAACACCTCAAAGACACAAAGATCCGTGTTGCATCGTGAGATGTTGCAAAACATGCACTGCATCGCAGAAACGAGAGCATGAAAGCGTTGCACGTGCATACGGTCAGCGCGGATGCACTCTATGAGTGCATCGGCGCAATATCTTCCGTCCATCTGAACTCTACCACTCAGCCATTTCCAGTTCCGATGCAAATGCCATTGAAGTCAGACAGTCATTTTGGAGTTAGGTTCCACATACAAAACATCTGTGCTGCACGTAAACTGTTGAAAGGCACAGACAAAAGAGTTGTTTTCGACAATTGTCACTGTAGTGTGTGGAAAGTATAAACATGCACCGCAGTTTTCCGTTGGGGGTATAGCTCAGTGGTAGAGCATTTGACTGCAGATCAAGAGGTCCCCAGTTCAAATCTGGGTGCCCCCTTTTCCAAGCAACTTCCCGACACTGGAGCGGCTTTTCAAGTAACTGCCGTTGCCCCTCCTGCACAGGAAACACTGAAGGAGGGGTGTTTTGCTACCACAGCAAGGTTCCTTCTACGATGAACACCTCAAAGACACGAAGATCCGTGTTGCATCGTGAGATGTTGCAAAACATGCACTGCATCGCAGAAACGAGAGCATGAAAGCGTTGCACGTGCATACGGTCAGAGCGGATGCACTCTATGAGTGCATCTGCGCAATATCTTCCGTCCATCTGAACTCTACCACTCAGCAATTTCCATTTCCGATGCAAATGCCATTGAAGTCAGACAGTCATTTTGGAGTTAGGTTCCACATACAAAACATCTGTGCTGCACGTAAACTGATGAAAGGCGCAGACAAGAGAGTTGTTTTAGACAATTGTCATTGTAGTATGTGGAAAGTGTAAACATGCACCGCCCTTTTCTCGTGGGAGTCTAGCTCAGTGGTAGAGCATTTGACTGCAGATCCAGAGGTCCCCAGTTCAAATCTGGGTGCCCCCTTTATACAAGCAACTTCCCTGCACTGGAGCGGCTTTTCAAGTAACTGCCGTTGCCCATCCTGCACAGGAAACACTGAAGGAGGGGTGTTTTGCTACCACAGCAAGGTTCCTTCTATGATGAACACCTCAAAGACTCAAAGATCCGTGTTGCATCGTGAGATGTTGCAAAACATGCACTGCAGCCCCGAAACGAGAGCATGAAAGCGTTGCACGTGCATATGGTCAGCGCGGATGCACTCTATGAGTGCATCTGCGCAATATCTTCCGTCCATCTGAACTCTACCACTCAGCCATTTCCATTTCCGATGCAAATGCCATTGAAGTCAGACAGTCATTTTGGAGTTAGGTTCCACATACAAAACATCTGTGCTGCACGTAAACTGATGAAAGGCGCAGACAAGAGAGTTGTTTTAGACAATTGTCATTGTAGTATGTGGAAAGTGTAAACATGCACCGCCTTTTTCTCGTGGGAGTCTAGCTCAGTGGTAGAGCATTTGACTGCAGATCCAGAGGTCCCCAGTTCAAATCTGGGTGCCCCCGTTATACAAGCAACTTCCCTGCACTGGAGCGGCTTTTCAAGTAACTGCCGTTGCCCATCCTGCACAGGAAACACTGAAGGAGGGGTGTTTTGCTACCACAGCAAGGTTCCTTCTTTGATGAACACCTCAAAGACACGAAGAACCGTGTTGCATCGTGAGATGTTGCAAAACATGCACTGCAGCGCCGAAACGAGAGCATGAAAGCATTGCACGTGCATACGGTCAGCGCCGAGGTCATCGGAGCAATATCTTCCGTCCATCTGGACTCTACCACTCAGCCATTTCCATTTCCGATGCAAATGCCATTGAAGTCAGACAGTCATTTTGGAGTTAGGTTCCACATACAAAACATCTGTGCTGCACGTAAACTGTTGAAAGGCGCAGACAAGAGAGTTGTTTTAGACAATTGTCACTGTAGTATGTGGAAAGTGTAAACATGCACCGCAGTTTTCTGTTGGGGGTATAGCTCAGTGGTAGAGCATTTTACTGCAGATCAAGAGGTCCCCAGTTCAAATCTGGGTGCCCCCTTCATAGAAGCAACTTCCCGGCACTGGAGCGGCTTTTCAAGTAACTGCCGTTGCCCATCCTGCACAGGAAACACTGAAGGAGGGGTGTTTTGCTACCACAGCAAGGTTCCTTCTATGATGAACACCTCAAAGACACAAAGATCCGTGTTGCATCGTGAGATGTTGCAAAACATGCACTGCAGCCCCGAAACGAGAGCATGAAAGCGTTGCACGTACATACGGTCAGCGCGGATGCACTCGATGAGTGCATCTGCGCAATATCTTCCGTCCATCTGAACTCTACCACTCAGCCATTTCCAGTTCCGATGCAAATGCCATTGAAGTCAGACAGTCATTTTGGAGTTAGGTTCCACATACAAAACATCTGTGCTGCACGTAAACTGTTGAAAGGCACAGACAAAAGAGTTGTTTTCGACAATTGTCACTGTAGTGTGTGGAAAGTATAAACATGCACCGCAGTTTCCCGTTGGGGGTATAGCTCAGTGGTAGAGCATTTGACTGCAGATGAAGAGGTCCCCAGTTCAAATCTGGGTGCCCCCTTTATACAAGCAACTTCCCTGCACTGGAGCGGCTTTTCAAGTAACTGCCGTTGCCCATCCTGCACAGGAAACACTGAAGGAGGGGTGTTTTGCTACCACAGCAAGGTTCCTTCTATGATGAACACCTCAAAGACTCAAAGATCCGTGGTGCATCGTGAGATGTTGCAAAACATGCACTGCAGCGCAGAAACGAGAGCATGAAAGCGTTGCACGTGCATACGGTCAGCGCGGATGCACTCTATGAGTGCATCTGCGCAATATCTTCCGTCCATCTGAACTCTACCACTCAGCCATTTCCATTTCCGATGCAAATGCCATTGAAGTCAGACAGTCATTTTGGAGTTAGGTTCCACATACAAAACATCTGTGCTGCACGTAAACTGATGAAAGGCGCAGACAAGAGAGTTGTTTTAGACAATTGTCACTGTAGTATGTGGAAAGTGTAAACATGCACCGCCCTTTTCTCGTGGGAGTCTAGCTCAGTGGTAGAGCATTTGACTGCAGATCCAGAGGTCCCCAGTTCAAATCTGGGTGCCCCCTTTATACAAGCAACTTCCCAGCACTGGAGCGGCTTTTCAAGTAACTGCCGTTGCCCATCCTGCACAGGAAACACTGAAGGAGGGGTGTTTTGCTACCACAGCAAGGTTCCTTCTTTGAAGAACACCTCAAAGACACGAAGATCCGTGTTGCATCGTGAGATGTTGCAAAACATGCACTGCAGCGCCGAAACGAGAGCATGAAAGCATTGCACGTGCATACGGTCAGCGCCGAGGTCATCGGAGCAATATCTTCCGTCCATCTGGACTCTACCACTCAGCCATTTCCATTTCCGATGCAAATGCCATTGAAGTCAGACAGTCATTTTGGAGTTAGGTTCCACATACAAAACATCTGTGCTGCACGTAAACTGTTGAAAGGCGCAGACAAGAGAGTTGTTTTAGACAATTGTCACTGTAGTATGTGGAAAGTGTAAACATGCACCGCAGTTTTCTGTTGGGGGTATAGCTCAGTGGTAGAGCATTTTACTGCAGATCAAGAGGTCCCCAGTTCAAATCTGGGTGCCCCCTTCATAGAAGCAACTTCCCGGCACTGGAGCGGCTTTTCAAGTAACTGCCGTTGCCCATCCTGCACAGGAAACACTGAAGGAGGGGTGTTTTGCTACCACAGCAAGGTTCCTTCTTTGATGAACACCTCAAAGACACAAAGATCCGTGTTGCATCGTGAGATGTTGCAAAACATGCACTGCAGCCCCGAAACGAGAGCATGAAAGCGTTGCACGTACATACGGTCAGCGCGGATGCACTCGATGAGTGCATCTGCGCAATATCTTACGTCCACCACTCAGCCATTTCCAGTTCCGATGCAAATGCCATTGAAGTCAGACAGTCATTTTGGAGTTAGGTTCCACATACAAAACATCTGTGCTGCACGTAAACTGTTGAAAGGCGCAGACAAGAGAGTTGTTTTAGACAATTGTCACTGTAGTATGTGGAAAGTGTAAACATGCACCGCCGTTTTCTGTTGGGGGTATAGCTCAGTGGTAGAGCATTTGACTGCAGATCCCGAGGTCCCCAGTTCAAATCTGGGTGCCCCCTTTATACAAGCAACTTCCCAGCACTGGAGCGGCTTTTCAAGTAACTGCCGTTGCCCATCCTGCACAGGAAACACTGAAGGAGGGGTGTTTTGCTACCACAGCAAGGTTCCTTCTTTGAAGAACACCTCAAAGACACGAAGATCCGTGTTGCATCGTGAGATGTTGCAAAACATGCACTGCAGCGCCGAAACGAGAGCATGAAAGCATTGCACGTGCATACGGTCAGCGCCGAGGTCATCGGAGCAATATCTTCCGTCCATCTGGACTCTACCACTCAGCCATTTCCATTTCCGATGCAAATGCCATTGAAGTCAGACAGTCATTTTGGAGTTAGGTTCCACATACAAAACATCTGTGCTGCACGTAAACTGTTGAAAGGCGCAGACAAGAGAGTTGTTTTAGACAATTGTCACTGTAGTATGTGGAAAGTGTAAACATGCACCGCAGTTTTCTGTTGGGGGTATAGCTCAGTGGTAGAGCATTTTACTGCAGATCAAGAGGTCCCCAGTTCAAATCTGGGTGCCCCCTTCATAGAAGCAACTTCCCGGCACTGGAGCGGCTTTTCAAGTAACTGCCGTTGCCCATCCTGCACAGGAAACACTGAAGGAGGGGTGTTTTGCTACCACAGCAAGGTTCCTTCTTTGATGAACACCTCAAAGACACAAAGATCCGTGTTGCATCGTGAGATGTTGCAAAACATGCACTGCAGCCCCGAAACGAGAGCATGAAAGCGTTGCACGTACATACGGTCAGCGCGGATGCACTCGATGAGTGCATCTGCGCAATATCTTACGTCCACCACTCAGCCATTTCCAGTTCCGATGCAAATGCCATTGAAGTCAGACAGTCATTTTGGAGTTAGGTTCCACATACAAAACATCTGTGCTGCACGTAAACTGTTGAAAGGCGCAGACAAGAGAGTTGTTTTAGACAATTGTCACTGTAGTATGTGGAAAGTGTAAACATGCACCGCCGTTTTCTGTTGGGGGTATAGCTCAGTGGTAGAGCATTTGACTGCAGATCCCGAGGTCCCCAGTTCAAATCTGGGTGCCCCCTTTATACAAGCAACTTCCCAGCACTGGAGCGGCTTTTCAAGTAACTGCCGTTGCCCATCCTGCACAGGAAACACTGAAGGAGGGGTGTTTTGCTACCACAGCAAGGTTCCTTCTTTGAAGAACACCTCAAAGACACGAAGATCCGTGTTGCATCGTGAGATGTTGCAAAACATGCACTGCATCGCAGAAACGAGAGCATGAAAGCGTTGCACGTGCATACGGTCAGCGCGGATGCACTCTATGAGTGCATCTGCGCAATATCTTCCGTCCATCTGAACTCTACCACTCAGCCATTTCCATTTCCGATGCAAATGCCATTGAAGTCAGACAGTCATTTTGGAGTTAGGTTCCACATACAAAACATCTGTGCTGCACGTAAACTGATGAAAGGCGCAGACAAGAGAGTTGTTTTAGACAATTGTCATTGTAGTATGTGGAAAGTGTAAACATGCACCGCCCTTTTCTCGTGGGAGTCTAGCTCAGTGGTAGAGCATTTGACTGCAGATCCAGAGGTCCCCAGTTCAAATCTGGGTGCCCCCTTTATACAAGCAACTTCCCTGCACTGGAGCGGCTTTTCAAGTAACTGCCGTTGCCCATCCTGCACAGGAAACACTGAAGGAGGGGTGTTTTGCTACCACAGCAAGGTTCCTTCTTTGATGAACACCTCAAAGACACGAAGATCCGTGTTGCATCGTGAGGTGTTGCATCGTGAGATGTTGCAAAACATGCACTGCAGCGCCGAAACGCGAGCATGAAAGCATTGCACGTGCATACGGTCAGCGCCGAGGTCATCGGAGCAATATCTTCCGTCCATCTGGACTCTACCACTCAGCCATTTCCATTTCCGATGCAAATGCCATTGAAGTCAGACAGTCATTTTGGAGTTAGGTTCCACATACAAAACATCTGTGCTGCACGTAAACTGTTGAAAGGCGCAGACAAGAGAGTTGTTTTAGACAATTGTCACTGTAGTATGTGGAAAGTGTAAACATGCACCGCAGTTTTCTGTTGGGGGTATAGCTCAGTGGTAGAGCATTTTACTGCAGATCAAGAGGTCCCCAGTTCAAATCTGGGTGCCCCCTTCATAGAAGCAACTTCCCGGCACTGGAGCGGCTTTTCAAGTAACTGCCGTTGCCCATCCTGCACAGGAAACACTGAAGGAGGGGTGTTTTGCTACCACAGCAAGGTTCCTTCTATGATGAACACCTCAAAGACACAAAGATCCGTGTTGCATCGTGAGATGTTGCAAAACATGCACTGCAGCCCCGAAACGAGAGCATGAAAGCGTTGCACGTACATACGGTCAGCGCGGATGCACTCTATGAGTGCATCTGCGCAATATCTTCCGTCCATCTGAACTCTACCACTCAGCCATTTCCATTTCCGATGCAAATGCCATTGAAGTCAGACAGTCATTTTGGAGTTAGGTTCCACATACAAAACATCTGTGCTGCACGTAAACTGTTGAAAGGCGCAGACAAGAGAGTTGTTTTAGACAATTGTCACTGTAGTATGTGGAAAGTGTAAACATGCACCGCAGTTTTCTGTTGGGGGTATAGCTCAGTGGTAGAGCCTTTGACTGCAGATCCAGAGGTCCCCAGTTCAAATCTGGGTGCCCCCTTTATACAAGCAACTTCCCTGCACTGGAGCGGCTTTTCAAGTAACTGCCGTTGCCCATCCTGCACAGGAAACACTGAAGGAGGGGTGTTTTGCTACCACAGCAAGGTTCCTTCTACGATGAACACCTCAAAGACACAAAGATCCGTGTTGCATCGTGAGATGTTGCAAAACATGCACTGCATCGCAGAAACGAGAGCATGAAAGCGTTGCACGTGCATACGGTCAGCGCGGATGCACTCTATGAGTGCATCGGCGCAATATCTTCCGTCCATCTGAACTCTACCACTCAGCCATTTCCAGTTCCGATGCAAATGCCATTGAAGTCAGACAGTCATTTTGGAGTTAGGTTCCACATACAAAACATCTGTGCTGCACGTAAACTGTTGAAAGGCACAGACAAAAGAGTTGTTTTCGACAATTGTCACTGTAGTGTGTGGAAAGTATAAACATGCACCGCAGTTTTCCGTTGGGGGTATAGCTCAGTGGTAGAGCATTTGACTGCAGATCAAGAGGTCCCCAGTTCAAATCTGGGTGCCCCCTTTTCCAAGCAACTTCCCGACACTGGAGCGGCTTTTCAAGTAACTGCCGTTGCCCCTCCTGCACAGGAAACACTGAAGGAGGGGTGTTTTGCTACCACAGCAAGGTTCCTTCTACGATGAACACCTCAAAGACACGAAGATCCGTGTTGCATCGTGAGATGTTGCAAAACATGCACTGCATCGCAGAAACGAGAGCATGAAAGCGTTGCACGTGCATACGGTCAGAGCGGATGCACTCTATGAGTGCATCTGCGCAATATCTTCCGTCCATCTGAACTCTACCACTCAGCAATTTCCATTTCCGATGCAAATGCCATTGAAGTCAGACAGTCATTTTGGAGTTAGGTTCCACATACAAAACATCTGTGCTGCACGTAAACTGATGAAAGGCGCAGACAAGAGAGTTGTTTTAGACAATTGTCATTGTAGTATGTGGAAAGTGTAAACATGCACCGCCCTTTTCTCGTGGGAGTCTAGCTCAGTGGTAGAGCATTTGACTGCAGATCCAGAGGTCCCCAGTTCAAATCTGGGTGCCCCCTTTATACAAGCAACTTCCCTGCACTGGAGCGGCTTTTCAAGTAACTGCCGTTGCCCATCCTGCACAGGAAACACTGAAGGAGGGGTGTTTTGCTACCACAGCAAGGTTCCTTCTATGATGAACACCTCAAAGACTCAAAGATCCGTGTTGCATCGTGAGATGTTGCAAAACATGCACTGCAGCCCCGAAACGAGAGCATGAAAGCGTTGCACGTGCATATGGTCAGCGCGGATGCACTCTATGAGTGCATCTGCGCAATATCTTCCGTCCATCTGAACTCTACCACTCAGCCATTTCCATTTCCGATGCAAATGCCATTGAAGTCAGACAGTCATTTTGGAGTTAGGTTCCACATACAAAACATCTGTGCTGCACGTAAACTGATGAAAGGCGCAGACAAGAGAGTTGTTTTAGACAATTGTCATTGTAGTATGTGGAAAGTGTAAACATGCACCGCCTTTTTCTCGTGGGAGTCTAGCTCAGTGGTAGAGCATTTGACTGCAGATCCAGAGGTCCCCAGTTCAAATCTGGGTGCCCCCGTTATACAAGCAACTTCCCTGCACTGGAGCGGCTTTTCAAGTAACTGCCGTTGCCCATCCTGCACAGGAAACACTGAAGGAGGGGTGTTTTGCTACCACAGCAAGGTTCCTTCTTTGATGAACACCTCAAAGACACGAAGAACCGTGTTGCATCGTGAGATGTTGCAAAACATGCACTGCAGCGCCGAAACGAGAGCATGAAAGCATTGCACGTGCATACGGTCAGCGCCGAGGTCATCGGAGCAATATCTTCCGTCCATCTGGACTCTACCACTCAGCCATTTCCATTTCCGATGCAAATGCCATTGAAGTCAGACAGTCATTTTGGAGTTAGGTTCCACATACAAAACATCTGTGCTGCACGTAAACTGTTGAAAGGCGCAGACAAGAGAGTTGTTTTAGACAATTGTCACTGTAGTATGTGGAAAGTGTAAACATGCACCGCAGTTTTCTGTTGGGGGTATAGCTCAGTGGTAGAGCATTTTACTGCAGATCAAGAGGTCCCCAGTTCAAATCTGGGTGCCCCCTTCATAGAAGCAACTTCCCGGCACTGGAGCGGCTTTTCAAGTAACTGCCGTTGCCCATCCTGCACAGGAAACACTGAAGGAGGGGTGTTTTGCTACCACAGCAAGGTTCCTTCTATGATGAACACCTCAAAGACACAAAGATCCGTGTTGCATCGTGAGATGTTGCAAAACATGCACTGCAGCCCCGAAACGAGAGCATGAAAGCGTTGCACGTACATACGGTCAGCGCGGATGCACTCGATGAGTGCATCTGCGCAATATCTTCCGTCCATCTGAACTCTACCACTCAGCCATTTCCAGTTCCGATGCAAATGCCATTGAAGTCAGACAGTCATTTTGGAGTTAGGTTCCACATACAAAACATCTGTGCTGCACGTAAACTGTTGAAAGGCACAGACAAAAGAGTTGTTTTCGACAATTGTCACTGTAGTGTGTGGAAAGTATAAACATGCACCGCAGTTTCCCGTTGGGGGTATAGCTCAGTGGTAGAGCATTTGACTGCAGATGAAGAGGTCCCCAGTTCAAATCTGGGTGCCCCCTTTATACAAGCAACTTCCCTGCACTGGAGCGGCTTTTCAAGTAACTGCCGTTGCCCATCCTGCACAGGAAACACTGAAGGAGGGGTGTTTTGCTACCACAGCAAGGTTCCTTCTATGATGAACACCTCAAAGACTCAAAGATCCGTGGTGCATCGTGAGATGTTGCAAAACATGCACTGCAGCGCAGAAACGAGAGCATGAAAGCGTTGCACGTGCATACGGTCAGCGCGGATGCACTCTATGAGTGCATCTGCGCAATATCTTCCGTCCATCTGAACTCTACCACTCAGCCATTTCCATTTCCGATGCAAATGCCATTGAAGTCAGACAGTCATTTTGGAGTTAGGTTCCACATACAAAACATCTGTGCTGCACGTAAACTGATGAAAGGCGCAGACAAGAGAGTTGTTTTAGACAATTGTCACTGTAGTATGTGGAAAGTGTAAACATGCACCGCCCTTTTCTCGTGGGAGTCTAGCTCAGTGGTAGAGCATTTGACTGCAGATCCAGAGGTCCCCAGTTCAAATCTGGGTGCCCCCTTTATACAAGCAACTTCCCAGCACTGGAGCGGCTTTTCAAGTAACTGCCGTTGCCCATCCTGCACAGGAAACACTGAAGGAGGGGTGTTTTGCTACCACAGCAAGGTTCCTTCTTTGAAGAACACCTCAAAGACACGAAGATCCGTGTTGCATCGTGAGATGTTGCAAAACATGCACTGCAGCGCCGAAACGAGAGCATGAAAGCATTGCACGTGCATACGGTCAGCGCCGAGGTCATCGGAGCAATATCTTCCGTCCATCTGGACTCTACCACTCAGCCATTTCCATTTCCGATGCAAATGCCATTGAAGTCAGACAGTCATTTTGGAGTTAGGTTCCACATACAAAACATCTGTGCTGCACGTAAACTGTTGAAAGGCGCAGACAAGAGAGTTGTTTTAGACAATTGTCACTGTAGTATGTGGAAAGTGTAAACATGCACCGCAGTTTTCTGTTGGGGGTATAGCTCAGTGGTAGAGCATTTTACTGCAGATCAAGAGGTCCCCAGTTCAAATCTGGGTGCCCCCTTCATAGAAGCAACTTCCCGGCACTGGAGCGGCTTTTCAAGTAACTGCCGTTGCCCATCCTGCACAGGAAACACTGAAGGAGGGGTGTTTTGCTACCACAGCAAGGTTCCTTCTTTGATGAACACCTCAAAGACACAAAGATCCGTGTTGCATCGTGAGATGTTGCAAAACATGCACTGCAGCCCCGAAACGAGAGCATGAAAGCGTTGCACGTACATACGGTCAGCGCGGATGCACTCGATGAGTGCATCTGCGCAATATCTTACGTCCACCACTCAGCCATTTCCAGTTCCGATGCAAATGCCATTGAAGTCAGACAGTCATTTTGGAGTTAGGTTCCACATACAAAACATCTGTGCTGCACGTAAACTGTTGAAAGGCGCAGACAAGAGAGTTGTTTTAGACAATTGTCACTGTAGTATGTGGAAAGTGTAAACATGCACCGCCGTTTTCTGTTGGGGGTATAGCTCAGTGGTAGAGCATTTGACTGCAGATCCCGAGGTCCCCAGTTCAAATCTGGGTGCCCCCTTTATACAAGCAACTTCCCAGCACTGGAGCGGCTTTTCAAGTAACTGCCGTTGCCCATCCTGCACAGGAAACACTGAAGGAGGGGTGTTTTGCTACCACAGCAAGGTTCCTTCTTTGAAGAACACCTCAAAGACACGAAGATCCGTGTTGCATCGTGAGATGTTGCAAAACATGCACTGCAGCGCCGAAACGAGAGCATGAAAGCATTGCACGTGCATACGGTCAGCGCCGAGGTCATCGGAGCAATATCTTCCGTCCATCTGGACTCTACCACTCAGCCATTTCCATTTCCGATGCAAATGCCATTGAAGTCAGACAGTCATTTTGGAGTTAGGTTCCACATACAAAACATCTGTGCTGCACGTAAACTGTTGAAAGGCGCAGACAAGAGAGTTGTTTTAGACAATTGTCACTGTAGTATGTGGAAAGTGTAAACATGCACCGCAGTTTTCTGTTGGGGGTATAGCTCAGTGGTAGAGCATTTTACTGCAGATCAAGAGGTCCCCAGTTCAAATCTGGGTGCCCCCTTCATAGAAGCAACTTCCCGGCACTGGAGCGGCTTTTCAAGTAACTGCCGTTGCCCATCCTGCACAGGAAACACTGAAGGAGGGGTGTTTTGCTACCACAGCAAGGTTCCTTCTTTGATGAACACCTCAAAGACACAAAGATCCGTGTTGCATCGTGAGATGTTGCAAAACATGCACTGCAGCCCCGAAACGAGAGCATGAAAGCGTTGCACGTACATACGGTCAGCGCGGATGCACTCGATGAGTGCATCTGCGCAATATCTTACGTCCACCACTCAGCCATTTCCAGTTCCGATGCAAATGCCATTGAAGTCAGACAGTCATTTTGGAGTTAGTTTCCACATACAAAACATCTGTGCTGCACGTAAACTGTTGAAAGGCGCAGACAAGAGAGTTGTTTTAGACAATTGTCACTGTAGTATGTGGAAAGTGTAAACATGCACCGCCGTTTTCTGTTGGGGGTATAGCTCAGTGGTAGAGCATTTGACTGCAGATCCCGAGGTCCCCAGTTCAAATCTGGGTGCCCCCTTTATACAAGCAACTTCCCAGCACTGGAGCGGCTTTTCAAGTAACTGCCGTTGCCCATCCTGCACAGGAAACACTGAAGGAGGGGTGTTTTGCTACCACAGCAAGGTTCCTTCTTTGAAGAACACCTCAAAGACACGAAGATCCGTGTTGCATCGTGAGATGTTGCAAAACATGCACTGCATCGCAGAAACGAGAGCATGAAAGCGTTGCACGTGCATACGGTCAGCGCGGATGCACTCTATGAGTGCATCTGCGCAATATCTTCCGTCCATCTGAACTCTACCACTCAGCCATTTCCATTTCCGATGCAAATGCCATTGAAGTCAGACAGTCATTTTGGAGTTAGGTTCCACATACAAAACATCTGTGCTGCACGTAAACTGATGAAAGGCGCAGACAAGAGAGTTGTTTTAGACAATTGTCATTGTAGTATGTGGAAAGTGTAAACATGCACCGCCCTTTTCTCGTGGGAGTCTAGCTCAGTGGTAGAGCATTTGACTGCAGATCCAGAGGTCCCCAGTTCAAATCTGGGTGCCCCCTTTATACAAGCAACTTCCCTGCACTGGAGCGGCTTTTCAAGTAACTGCCGTTGCCCATCCTGCACAGGAAACACTGAAGGAGGGGTGTTTTGCTACCACAGCAAGGTTCCTTCTTTGATGAACACCTCAAAGACACGAAGATCCGTGTTGCATCGTGAGGTGTTGCATCGTGAGATGTTGCAAAACATGCACTGCAGCGCCGAAACGCGAGCATGAAAGCATTGCACGTGCATACGGTCAGCGCCGAGGTCATCGGAGCAATATCTTCCGTCCATCTGGACTCTACCACTCAGCCATTTCCATTTCCGATGCAAATGCCATTGAAGTCAGACAGTCATTTTGGAGTTAGGTTCCACATACAAAACATCTGTGCTGCACGTAAACTGTTGAAAGGCGCAGACAAGAGAGTTGTTTTAGACAATTGTCACTGTAGTATGTGGAAAGTGTAAACATGCACCGCAGTTTTCTGTTGGGGGTATAGCTCAGTGGTAGAGCATTTTACTGCAGATCAAGAGGTCCCCAGTTCAAATCTGGGTGCCCCCTTCATAGAAGCAACTTCCCGGCACTGGAGCGGCTTTTCAAGTAACTGCCGTTGCCCATCCTGCACAGGAAACACTGAAGGAGGGGTGTTTTGCTACCACAGCAAGGTTCCTTCTATGATGAACACCTCAAAGACACAAAGATCCGTGTTGCATCGTGAGATGTTGCAAAACATGCACTGCAGCCCCGAAACGAGAGCATGAAAGCGTTGCACGTACATACGGTCAGCGCGGATGCACTCTATGAGTGCATCTGCGCAATATCTTCCGTCCATCTGAACTCTACCACTCAGCCATTTCCATTTCCGATGCAAATGCCATTGAAGTCAGACAGTCATTTTGGAGTTAGGTTCCACATACAAAACATCTGTGCTGCACGTAAACTGTTGAAAGGCGCAGACAAGAGAGTTGTTTTAGACAATTGTCACTGTAGTATGTGGAAAGTGTAAACATGCACCGCAGTTTTCTGTTGGGGGTATAGCTCAGTGGTAGAGCCTTTGACTGCAGATCCAGAGGTCCCCAGTTCAAATCTGGGTGCCCCCTTTATACAAGCAACTTCCCTGCACTGGAGCGGCTTTTCAAGTAACTGCCGTTGCCCATCCTGCACAGGAAACACTGAAGGAGGGGTGTTTTGCTACCACAGCAAGGTTCCTTCTACGATGAACACCTCAAAGACACAAAGATCCGTGTTGCATCGTGAGATGTTGCAAAACATGCACTGCATCGCAGAAACGAGAGCATGAAAGCGTTGCACGTGCATACGGTCAGCGCGGATGCACTCTATGAGTGCATCGGCGCAATATCTTCCGTCCATCTGAACTCTACCACTCAGCCATTTCCAGTTCCGATGCAAATGCCATTGAAGTCAGACAGTCATTTTGGAGTTAGGTTCCACATACAAAACATCTGTGCTGCACGTAAACTGTTGAAAGGCACAGACAAAAGAGTTGTTTTCGACAATTGTCACTGTAGTGTGTGGAAAGTATAAACATGCACCGCAGTTTTCCGTTGGGGGTATAGCTCAGTGGTAGAGCATTTGACTGCAGATCAAGAGGTCCCCAGTTCAAATCTGGGTGCCCCCTTTTCCAAGCAACTTCCCGACACTGGAGCGGCTTTTCAAGTAACTGCCGTTGCCCCTCCTGCACAGGAAACACTGAAGGAGGGGTGTTTTGCTACCACAGCAAGGTTCCTTCTACGATGAACACCTCAAAGACACGAAGATCCGTGTTGCATCGTGAGATGTTGCAAAACATGCACTGCATCGCAGAAACGAGAGCATGAAAGCGTTGCACGTGCATACGGTCAGAGCGGATGCACTCTATGAGTGCATCTGCGCAATATCTTCCGTCCATCTGAACTCTACCACTCAGCAATTTCCATTTCCGATGCAAATGCCATTGAAGTCAGACAGTCATTTTGGAGTTAGGTTCCACATACAAAACATCTGTGCTGCACGTAAACTGATGAAAGGCGCAGACAAGAGAGTTGTTTTAGACAATTGTCATTGTAGTATGTGGAAAGTGTAAACATGCACCGCCCTTTTCTCGTGGGAGTCTAGCTCAGTGGTAGAGCATTTGACTGCAGATCCAGAGGTCCCCAGTTCAAATCTGGGTGCCCCCTTTATACAAGCAACTTCCCTGCACTGGAGCGGCTTTTCAAGTAACTGCCGTTGCCCATCCTGCACAGGAAACACTGAAGGAGGGGTGTTTTGCTACCACAGCAAGGTTCCTTCTTTGATGAACACCTCAAAGACACGAAGATCCGTGTTGCATCGTGAGATGTTGCAAAACATGCACTGCAGCGCCGAAACGAGAGCATGAAAGCATTGCACGTGCATACGGTCAGCGCCGAGGTCATCGGAGCAATATCTTCCGTCCATCTGGACTCTACCACTCAGCCATTTCCATTTCCGATGCAAATGCCATTGAAGTCAGACAGTCATTTTGGAGTTAGGTTCCACATACAAAACATCTGTGCTGCACGTAAACTGTTGAAAGGCGCAGACAAGAGAGTTGTTTTAGACAATTGTCACTGTAGTATGTGGAAAGTGTAAACATGCACCGCAGTTTTCTGTTGGGGGTATAGCTCAGTGGTAGAGCATTTGACTGCAGATCCAGAGGTCCCCAGTTCAAATCTGGGTGCCCCCTTTATACAAGCAACTTCCCTGCACTGGAGCGGCTTTTCAAGTAACTGCCGTTGCCCATCCTGCACAGGAAACACTGAAGGAGGGGTGTTTTGCTACCACAGCAAGGTTCCTTCTTTGATGAACACCTCAAAGACACAAAGATCCGTGTTGCATCGTGAGATGTTGCAAAACATGCACTGCAGCCCCGAAACGAGAGCATGAAAGCGTTGCACGTACATACGGTCAGCGCGGATGCACTCGATGAGTGCATCTGCGCAATATCTTACGTCCACCACTCAGCCATTTCCAGTTCCGATGCAAATGCCATTGAAGTCAGACAGTCATTTTGGAGTTAGGTTCCACATACAAAACATCTGTGCTGCACGTAAACTGTTGAAAGGCGCAGACAAGAGAGTTGTTTTAGACAATTGTCACTGTAGTATGTGGAAAGTGTAAACATGCACCGCAGTTTTCTGTTGGGGGTATAGCTCAGTGGTAGAGCATTTGACTGCAGATCAAGAGGTCCCCAGTTCAAATCTGGGTGCCCCCTTTATACAAGCAACTTCCCTGCACTGGAGCGGCTTTTCAAGTAACTGCCGTTGCCCATCCTGCACAGGAAACACTGAAGGAGGGGTGTTTTGCTACCACAGCAAGGTTCCTTCTATGATGAACACCTCAAAGACTCAAAGATCCGTGGTGCATCGTGAGATGTTGCAAAACATGCACTGCAGCGCAGAAACGAGAGCATGAAAGCGTTGCACGTGCATACGGTCAGCGCGGATGCACTCTATGAGTGCATCTGCGCAATATCTTCCGTCCATCTGAACTCTACCACTCAGCCATTTCCATTTCCGATGCAAATGCCATTGAAGTCAGACAGTCATTTTGGAGTTAGGTTCCACATACAAAACATCTGTGCTGCACGTAAACTGATGAAAGGCGCAGACAAGAGAGTTGTTTTAGACAATTGTCATTGTAGTATGTGGAAAGTGTAAACATGCACCGCTTTTTTCTCGTGGGAGTCTAGCTCAGTGGTAGAGCATTTGACTGCAGATCCAGAGGTCCCCAGTTCAAATCTGGGTGTCCCCGTTATACAAGCAACTTCCCTGCACTGGAGCGGCTTTTCAAGTAACTGCCGTTGCCCATCCTGCACAGGAAACACTGAAGGAGGGGTGTTTTGCTACCACAGCAAGGTTCCTTCTTTGATGAACACCTCAAAGACACGAAGATCCGTGTTGCATCGTGAGATGTTGCAAAACATGCACTGCAGCGCCGAAACGAGAGCATGAAAGCATTGCACGTGCATACGGTCAGCGCCGAGGTCATCGGAGCAATATCTTCCGTCCATCTGGACTCTACCACTCAGCCATTTCCATTTCCGATGCAAATGCCATTGAAGTCAGACAGTCATTTTGGAGTTAGGTTCCACATACAAAACATCTGTGCTGCACGTAAACTGTTGAAAGGCGCAGACAAGAGAGTTGTTTTAGACAATTGTCACTGTAGTATGTGGAAAGTGTAAACATGCACCGCAGTTTTCTGTTGGGGGTATAGCTCAGTGGTAGAGCATTTTACTGCAGATCAAGAGGTCCCCAGTTCAAATCTGGGTGCCCCCTTCATAGAAGCAACTTCCCGGCACTGGAGCGGCTTTTCAAGTAACTGCCGTTGCCCATCCTGCACAGGAAACACTGAAGGAGGGGTGTTTTGCTACCACAGCAAGGTTCCTTCTATGATGAACACCTCAAAGACACAAAGATCCGTGTTGCATCGTGAGATGTTGCAAAACATGCACTGCAGCCCCGAAACGAGAGCATGAAAGCGTTGCACGTACATACGGTCAGCGCGGATGCACTCGATGAGTGCATCTGCGCAACATCTTACGTCCATCACTCAGCCATTTCCAGTTCCGATGCAAATGCCATTGAAGTCAGACAGTCATTTTGGAGTTAGGTTCCACATACAAAACATCTGTGCTGCACGTAAACTGTTGAAAGGCGCAGACAAGAGAGTTGTTTTAGACAATTGTCACTGTAGTATGTGGAAAGTGTAAACATGCACCGCAGTTTTCTGTTGGGGGTATAGCTCAGTGGTGGAGCATTTGACTGCAGATCAAGAGGTCCCCAGTTCAAATCTGGGTGCCCCCTTTATACAAGCAACTTCCCTGCACTGGAGCGGCTTTTCAAGTAACTGCCGTTGCCCATCCTGCACAGGAAACACTGAAGGAGGGGTGTTTTGCTACCACAGCAAGGTTCCTTCTATGATGAACACCTCAAAGACTCAAAGATCCGTGGTGCATCGTGAGATGTTGCAAAACATGCACTGCAGCGCAGAAACGAGAGCATGAAAGCGTTGCACGTGCATACGGTCAGCGCGGATGCACTCTATGAGTGCATCTGCGCAATATCTTCCGTCCATCTGAACTCTACCACTCAGCCATTTCCATTTCCGATGCAAATGCCATTGAAGTCAGACAGTCATTTTGGAGTTAGGTTCCACATACAAAACATCTGTGCTGCACGTAAACTGATGAAAGGCGCAGACAAGAGAGTTGTTTTAGACAATTGTCATTGTAGTATGTGGAAAGTGTAAACATGCACCGCTTTTTTCTCGTGGGAGTCTAGCTCAGTGGTAGAGCATTTGACTGCAGATCCAGAGGTCCCCAGTTCAAATCTGGGTGTCCCCGTTATACAAGCAACTTCCCTGCACTGGAGCGGCTTTTCAAGTAACTGCCGTTGCCCATCCTGCACAGGAAACACTGAAGGGGGGGTGTTTTGCTACCACAGCAAGGTTCCTTCTTTGATGAACACCTCAAAGACACGAAGATCCGTGTTGCATCGTGAGATGTTGCAAAACATGCACTGCAGCGCCGAAACGAGAGCATGAAAGCATTGCACGTGCATACGGTCAGCGCCGAGGTCATCGGAGCAATATCTTCCGTCCATCTGGACTCTACCACTCAGCCATTTCCATTTCCGATGCAAATGCCATTGAAGTCAGACAGTCATTTTGGAGTTAGGTTCCACATACAAAACATCTGTGCTGCACGTAAACTGTTGAAAGGCGCAGACAAGAGAGTTGTTTTAGACAATTGTCACTGTAGTATGTGGAAAGTGTAAACATGCACCGCAGTTTTCTGTTGGGGGTATAGCTCAGTGGTAGAGCATTTTACTGCAGATCAAGAGGTCCCCAGTTCAAATCTGGGTGCCCCCTTCATAGAAGCAACTTCCCGGCACTGGAGCGGCTTTTCAAGTAACTGCCGTTGCCCATCCTGCACAGGAAACACTGAAGGAGGGGTGTTTTGCTACCACAGCAAGGTTCCTTCTACAATGAACACCTCAAAGACACAAAGATCCGTGTTGCATCGTGAGATGTTGCAAAACATGCACTGCAGCCCCGAAACGAGAGCATGAAAGCGTTGCACGTACATACGGTCAGCGCGGATGCACTCGATGAGTGCATCTGCGCAATATCTTCCGTCCATCTGAACTCTACCACTCAGCCATTTCCAGTTCCGATGCAAATGCCATTGAAGTCAGACAGTCATTTTGGAGTTAGGTTCCACATACAAAACATCTGTGCTGCACGTAAACTGTTGAAAGGCACAGACAACTGAGTTGTTTCAGACAATTGTCACTGTAGTATGTGGAAAGTGTAAACATGCACCGCAGTTTTCCGTTGGGGGTATAGCTCAGTGGTAGAGCATTTGACTGCAGATCAAGAGGTCCCCAGTTCAAATCTGGGTGCCCCCTTTATACAAGCAACTTCCCGGCACTGGAGCGGCTTTTCAAGTAACTGCCGTTGCCCATCCTGCACAGGAAACACTGAAGGAGGGGTGTTTTGCTACCACAGCAAGGTTCCTTCTTTGATGAACACCTCAAAGACACAAAGATCCGTGTTGCATCGTGAGATGTTGCAAAACATGCACTGCAGCCCCGAAACGAGAGCATGAAAGCTTTGCACGTACATACGGTCAGCGCGGATGCACTCGATGAGTGCATCTGCGCAATATCTTACGTCCACCACTCAGCCATTTCCAGTTCCGATGCAAATGCCATTGAAGTCAGACAGTCATTTTGGAGTTAGGTTCCACATACAAAACATCTGTGCTGCACGTAAACTGTTGAAAGGCGCAGACAAGAGAGTTGTTTTAGACAATTGTCACTGTAGTATGTGGAAAGTGTAAACATGCACCGCAGTTTTCTGTTGGGGCTATAGCTCAGTGGTAGAGCATTTGACTGCAGATCCAGAGGTCCCCAGTTCAAATCTGGGTGCCCCCTTTATACAAGCAACTTCCCTGCACTGGAGCGGCTTTTCAAGTAACTGCCGTTGCCCATCCTGCACAGGAAACACTGAAGGAGGGGTGTTTTGCTACCACAGCAAGGTTCCTTCTTTGAAGAACACCTCAAAGACACGAAGATCCGTGTTGCATCGTGAGATGTTGCAAAACATGCACTGCAGCGCCGAAACGAGAGCATGAAAGCATTGCACGTGCATACGGTCAGCGCCGAGGTCATCGGAGCAATATCTTCCGTCCATCTGGACTCTACCACTCAGCCATTTCCATTTCCGATGCAAATGCCATTGAAGTCAGACAGTCATTTTGGAGTTAGGTTCCACATACAAAACATCTGTGCTGCACGTAAACTGTTGAAAGGCGCAGACAAGAGAGTTGTTTTAGACAATTGTCCCTGTAGTATGTGGAAAGTGTAAACATGCACCGCAGTTTTCTGTTGGGGGTATAGCTCAGTGGTAGAGCATTTTACTGCAGATCAAGAGGTCCCCAGTTCAAATCTGGGTGCCCCCTTCATAGATGCAACTTCCCGGCACTGGAGCGGCTTTTCAAGTAACTGCTGTTGCCCATCCTGCACAGGAAACACTGAAGGAGGGGTGTTTTGCTACCACAGCAAGGTTCCTTCTATGATGAACACCTCAAAGACACAAAGATCCGTGTTGCATCGTGAGATGTTGCAAAACATGCACTGCAGCCCCGAAACGAGAGCATGAAAGCGTTGCACGTACATACGG
The DNA here is from genome assembly GCF_047496795.1 of Chiloscyllium punctatum. Lineage (NCBI taxonomy): Eukaryota > Metazoa > Chordata > Chondrichthyes > Orectolobiformes > Hemiscylliidae > Chiloscyllium > Chiloscyllium punctatum. The sequence continues at coordinate 9,429,837 of NC_092780.1, read as the reverse complement.
TCAGCGCGGATGCACTCGATGAGTGCATCTGCGCAATATCTTACGTCCATCACTCAGCCATTTCCATTTCCGATGCAAATGCCATTGAAGTCAGACAGTCATTTTGGAGTTAGGTTCCACATACAAAACATCTGTGCTGCACGTAAACTGTTGAAAGGCGCAGACAAGAGAGTTGTTTTAGACAATTGTCACTGTAGTATGTGGAAAGTGTAAACATGCACCGCAGATTTCTGTTGGGAGTATAGCTCAGTGGTAGAGCATTTTACTGCAGATCAAGAGGTCCCCAGTTCAAATCTGGGTGCCCCCTTCATAGAAGCAACTTCCCGGCACTGGAGCGGCTTTTCAAGTAACTGCCGTTGCCCATCCTGCACAGGAAACACTGAAGGAGGGGTGTTTTGCTACCACAGCAAGGTTCCTTCTTTGATGAACACCTCAAAGACACGAAGATCCGTGTTGCATCGTGAGATGTTGCAAAACATGCACTGCAGCGCCGAAACGAGAGCATGAAAGCATTGCACGTGCATACGGTCAGCGCCGAGGTCATCGGAGCAATATCTTCCGTCCATCTGGACTCTACCACTCAGCCATTTCCATTTCCGATGCAAATGCCATTGAAGTCAGACAGTCATTTTGGAGTTAGGTTCCACATACAAAACATCTGTGCTGCACGTAAACTGTTGAAAGGCGCAGACAAGAGAGTTGTTTTCGACAATTGTCACTGTAGTATGTGGAAAGTGTAAACATGCACCGCAGTTTTCCGGTGGGGGTATAGCTCAGTGGTCGAGCATTTGACTGCAGATCGAGAGGTCCCCAGTTCAAATCTGGGTGCCCCCTTTATACAAGCAACTTCCCTGCACTGGAGCGGCTTTTCAAGTAACTGCCGTTGCCCATCCTGCACAGGAAACACTGAAGGAGGGGTGTTTTGCTACCACAGCAAGGTTCCTTCCACGATGAACACCTCAAAGACTCAACGATCCGTGGTGCATCGTGAGATGTTGCAAAACATGCACTGCAGCGCAGAAACGAGAGCATGAAAGCGTTGCACGTGCATACGGTCAGCGTGGATGCACTCTATGAGTGCATCTGCGCAATATCTTCCGTCCATCTGAACTCTACCACTCAGCCATTTCCATTTCCGATGCAAATGCCATTGAAGTCAGACAGTCATTTTGGAGTTAGGTTCCACATACAAAACATCTGTGCTGCACGTAAACTGATGAAAGGCGCAGACAAGAGAGTTGTTTTAGACAATTGTCATTGTAGTATGTGGAAAGTGCAAACATGCACCGCCCTTTTCTCGTGGGAGTCTAGCTCAGTGGTAGAGCATTTGACTGCAGATCCAGAGGTCCCCAGTTCAAATCTGGGTGCCCCCTTTATACAAGCAACTTCCCTGCACTGGAGCGGCTTTTCAAGTAACTGCCGTTGCCCATCCTGCACAGGAAACACTGAAGGAGGGGTGTTTTGCTACCACAGCAAGGTTCCTTCTACGATGAACACCTCAAAGACACGAAGATCCGTGTTGCATCGTGAGATGTTGCAAAACATGCACTGCAGCGCCGAAACGAGAGCATGAAAGCATTGCACGTGCATACGGTCAGCGCCGAGGTCATCGGAGCAATATCTTCCGTCCATCTGGACTCTACCACTCAGCCATTTCCATTTCCGATGCAAATGCCATTGAAGTCAGACAGTCATTTTGGAGTTAGGTTCCACATACAAAACATCTGTGCTGCACGTAAACTGTTGAAAGGCGCAGACAAGAGAGTTGTTTTAGACAATTGTCACTGTAGTATGTGGAAAGTGTAAACATGCACCGCAGTTTTCTGTTGGGGGTATAGCTCAGTGGTAGAGCATTTTACTGCAGATCAAGAGGTCCCCAGTTCAAATCTGGGTGCCCCCTTCATAGAAGCAACTTCCCGGCACTGGAGCGGCTTTTCAAGTAACTGCCGTTGCCCATCCTGCACAGGAAACACTGAAGGAGGGGTGTTTTGCTACCACAGCAAGGTTCCTTCTATGATGAACACCTCAAAGACACAAAGATCCGTGTTGCATCGTGAGATGTTGCAAAACATGCACTGCAGCCCCGAAACGAGAGCATGAAAGCGTTGCACGTACATACGGTCAGCGCGGATGCACTCTATGAGTGCATCTGCGCAATATCTTCCGTCCATCACTCAGCCATTTCCATTTCCGATGCAAATGCCATTGAAGTCAGACAGTCATTTTGGAGTTAGGTTCCACATACAAAACATCTGTGCTGCACGTAAACTGTTGAAAGGCACAGACAAAAGAGTTGTTTTCGACAATTGTCACTGTAGTGTGTGGAAAGTATAAACATGCACTGCAGTTTTCCGTTGGGGGTATAGCTCAGTGGTGGAGCGTTTGACTGCAGATCAAGAGGTCCCCAGTTCAAATCTGGGTGCCCCCTTTATACAAGCAACTTCCCTGCACTGGAGCGGCTTTTCAAGTAACTACCGTTGCCCATCCTGCGCAGGAAACACTGAAGGAGGGGTGTTTTGCTACCACAGCAAGGTTCCTTCTATGATGAACACCTCAAAGACTCAAAGATCCGTGGTGCATCGTGAGATGTTGCAAAACATGCACTGCAGCGCAGAAACGAGAGCATGAAAGCGTTGCACGTGCATACGGTCAGCGCGGATGCACTCTATGAGTGCATCTGCGCAATATCTTCCGTCCATCTGAACTCTACCACTCAGCCATTTCCATTTCCGATGCAAATGCCATTGAAGTCAGACAGTCATTTTGGAGTTAGGTTCCACATACAAAACATCTGTGCTGCACGTAAACTGTTGAAAGGCACAGACAAAAGAGTTGTTTTCGACAATTGTCACTGTAGTGTGTGGAAAGTATAAACATGCACCGCAGTTTTCTGTTGGGGGTATAGCTCAGTGGTAGAGCATTTTACTGCAGATCAAGAGGTCCCCAGTTCAAATCTGGGTGCCCCCTTCATAGAAGCAACTTCCCGGCACTGGAGCGGCTTTTCAAGTAACTGCCGTTGCCCATCCTGCACAGGAAACACTGAAGGAGGGGTGTTTTGCTACCACAGCAAGGTTCCTTCTATGATGAACACCTCAAAGACTCAAAGATCCGTGGTGCATCGTGAGATGTTGCAAAACATGCACTGCAGCGCAGAAACGAGAGCATGAAAGCGTTGCACGTGCATACGGTCAGCGCGGATGCACTCTATGAGTGCATCTGCGCAATATCTTCCGTCCATCTGAACTCTACCACTCAGCCATTTCCAGTTCCGATGCAAATGCCATTGAAGTCAGACAGTCATTTTGGAGTTAGGTTCCACATACAAAACATCTGTGCTGCACGTAAACTGTTGAAAGGCACAGACAAAAGAGTTGTTTTCGACAATTGTCACTGTAGTGTGTGGAAAGTATAAACATGCACCGCAGTTTTCCGTTGCGGGTATAGCTCAGTGGTGGAGCATTTGACTGCATATCAAGAGGTCCACAGTTCAAATCTGGGTGCCCCCTTTTCCAAGCAACTTCCCGACACTGGAGCGGCTTTTCAAGTAACTGCCGTTGCCCCTCCTGCACAGGAAACACTGAAGGAGGGGTGTTTTGCTACCACAGCAAGGTTCCTTCTACGATGAACACCTCAAAGACACGAAGATCCGTGTTGCATCGTGAGATGTTGCGAAACATGCACTGCATCGCAGAAACGAGAGCATGAAAGCGTTGCACGTGCATACGGTCAGCGCGGATGCACTCTATGAGTGCATCTGCGCAATATCTTCCGTCCATCTGAACTCTACCACTCAGCCATTTCCATTTCCGATGCAAATGCCATTGAAGTCAGACAGTCATTTTGGAGTTAGGTTCCACATACAAAACATCTGTGCTGCACGTAAACTGATGAAAGGCGCAGACAAGAGAGTTGTTTTAGACAATTGTCATTGTAGTATGTGGAAAGTGTAAACATGCACCGCCCTTTTCTCGTGGGAGTCTAGCTCAGTGGTAGAGCATTTGACTGCAGATCCAGAGGTCCCCAGTTCAAATCTGGGTGCCCCCTTTATACAAGCAACTTCCCTGCACTGGAGCGGCTTTTCAAGTAACTGCCGTTGCCCATCCTGCACAGGAAACACTGAAGGAGGGGTGTTTTGCTACCACAGCAAGGTTCCTTCTTTGATGAACACCTCAAAGACACGAAGATCCGTGTTGCATCGTGAGATGTTGCAAAACATGCACTGCAGCGCCGAAACGAGAGCATGAAAGCATTGCACGTGCATACGGTCAGCGCCGAGGTCATCGGAGCAATATCTTCCGTCCATCTGGACTCTACCACTCAGCCATTTCCATTTCCGATGCAAATGCCATTGAAGTCAGACAGTCATTTTGGAGTTAGGTTCCACATACAAAACATCTGTGCTGCACGTAAACTGTTGAAAGGCGCAGACAAGAGAGTTGTTTTAGACAATTGTCACTGTAGTATGTGGAAAGTGTAAACATGCACCGCAGTTTTCTGTTGGGGGTATAGCTCAGTGGTAGAGCATTTTACTGCAGATCAAGAGGTCCCCAGTTCAAATCTGGGTGCCCCCTTCATAGATGCAACTTCCCGGCACTGGAGCGGCTTTTCAAGTAACTGCCGTTGCCCATCCTGCACAGGAAACACTGAAGGAGGGGTGTTTTGCTACCACAGCAAGGTTCCTTCTATGATGAACACCTCAAAGACACAAAGATCCGTGTTGCATCGTGAGATGTTGCAAAACATGCACTGCAGCCCCGAAACGAGAGCATGAAAGCGTTGCACGTACATACGGTCAGCGCGGATGCACTCGATGAGTGCATCTGCGCAATATCTTACGTCCACCACTCAGCCATTTCCAGTTCCGATGCAAATGCCATTGAAGTCAGACAGTCATTTTGGAGTTAGGTTCCACATACAAAACATCTGTGCTGCACGTAAACTGTTGAAAGGCGCAGACAAGAGAGTTGTTTTAGACAATTGTCACTGTAGTATGTGGAAAGTGTAAACATGCACCGCCGTTTTCTGGTGGGGGTATAGCTCAGTGGTAGAGCATTTGACTGCAGATCAAGAGGTCCCCAGTTCAAATCTGGGTGCCCCCTTCATAGAAGCAACTTCCCGGCACTGGAGCGGCTTTTCAAGTAACTGCCGTTGCCCATCCTGCACAGGAAACACTGAAGGAGGGGTGTTTTGCTACCACAGCAAGGTTCCTTCTTTGATGAACACCTCAAAGACACGAAGATCCGTGTTGCATCGTGAGATGTTGCAAAACATGCACTGCAGCGCCGAAACGAGAGCATGAAAGCATTGCACGTGCGTACGGTCAGCGCCGAGGTCATTGGAGCAATATCTTCCGTCCATCTGGACTCTACCACTCAGCCATTTCCATTTCCGATGCAAATGCCATTGAAGTCAGACAGTCATTTTGGAGTTAGGTTCCACATACAAAACATCTGTGCTGCACGTAAACTGTTGAAAGGCGCAGACAAGAGAGTTGTTTTCGACAATTGTCACTGTAGTATGTGGAAAGTGTAAACATGCACCGCAGTTTTCCGGTGGGGGTATAGCTCAGTGGTCGAGCATTTGACTGCAGATCGAGAGGTCCCCAGTTCAAATCTGGGTGCCCCCTTTATACAAGCAACTTCCCTGCACTGGAGCGGCTTTTCAAGTAACTGCCGTTGCCCATCCTGCACAGGAAACACTGAAGGAGGGGTGTTTTGCTACCACAGCAAGGTTCCTTCTTTGATGAACACCTCAAAGACACGAAGATCCGTGTTGCATCGTGAGATGTTGCAAAACATGCACTGCAGCGCCGAAACGAGAGCATGAAAGCATTGCACGTGCATACGGTCAGCGCCGTGGTCATCGGAGCAATATCTTCCGTCCATCTGGACTCTACCACTCAGCCATTTCCATTTCCGATGCAAATGCCATTGAAGTCAGACAGTCATTTTGGAGTTAGGTTCCACATACAAAACATCTGTGCTGCACGTAAACTGTTGAAAGGCGCAGACAAGAGAGTTGTTTTAGACAATTGTCACTGTAGTATGTGGAAAGTGTAAACATGCACCGCAGTTTTCTGTTGGGGGTATAGCTCAGTGGTAGAGCATTTTACTGCAGATCAAGAGGTCCCCAGTTCAAATCTGGGTGCCCCCTTCATAGAAGCAACTTCCCGGCACTGGAGCGGCTTTTCAAGTAACTGCCGTTGCCCATCCTGCACAGGAAACACTGAAGGAGGGGTGTTTTGCTACCACAGCAAGGTTCCTTCTACAATGAACACCTCAAAGACACAAAGATCCGTGTTGCATCGTGAGATGTTGCAAAACATGCACTGCAGCCCCGAAACGAGAGCATGAAAGCGTTGCACGTACATACGGTCAGCGCGGATGCACTCGATGAGTGCATCTGCGCAATATCTTCCGTCCATCTGAACTCTACCACTCAGCCATTTCCAGTTCCGATGCAAATGCCATTGAAGTCAGACAGTCATTTTGGAGTTAGGTTCCACATACAAAACATCTGTGCTGCACGTAAACTGTTGAAAGGCACAGACAACTGAGTTGTTTCAGACAATTGTCACTGTAGTATGTGGAAAGTGTAAACATGCACCGCAGTTTTCCGTTGGGGGTATAGCTCAGTGGTAGAGCATTTGACTGCAGATCAAGAGGTCCCCAGTTCAAATCTGGGTGCCCCCTTTATACAAGCAACTTCCCGGCACTGGAGCGGCTTTTCAAGTAACTGCCGTTGCCCATCCTGCACAGGAAACACTGAAGGAGGGGTGTTTTGCTACCACAGCAAGGTTCCTTCTTTGATGAACACCTCAAAGACACAAAGATCCGTGTTGCATCGTGAGATGTTGCAAAACATGCACTGCAGCCCCGAAACGAGAGCATGAAAGCTTTGCACGTACATACGGTCAGCGCGGATGCACTCGATGAGTGCATCTGCGCAATATCTTACGTCCACCACTCAGCCATTTCCAGTTCCGATGCAAATGCCATTGAAGTCAGACAGTCATTTTGGAGTTAGGTTCCACATACAAAACATCTGTGCTGCACGTAAACTGTTGAAAGGCGCAGACAAGAGAGTTGTTTTAGACAATTGTCACTGTAGTATGTGGAAAGTGTAAACATGCACCGCAGTTTTCTGTTGGGGCTATAGCTCAGTGGTAGAGCATTTGACTGCAGATCCAGAGGTCCCCAGTTCAAATCTGGGTGCCCCCTTTATACAAGCAACTTCCCTGCACTGGAGCGGCTTTTCAAGTAACTGCCGTTGCCCATCCTGCACAGGAAACACTGAAGGAGGGGTGTTTTGCTACCACAGCAAGGTTCCTTCTTTGAAGAACACCTCAAAGACACGAAGATCCGTGTTGCATCGTGAGATGTTGCAAAACATGCACTGCAGCGCCGAAACGAGAGCATGAAAGCATTGCACGTGCATACGGTCAGCGCCGAGGTCATCGGAGCAATATCTTCCGTCCATCTGGACTCTACCACTCAGCCATTTCCATTTCCGATGCAAATGCCATTGAAGTCAGACAGTCATTTTGGAGTTAGGTTCCACATACAAAACATCTGTGCTGCACGTAAACTGTTGAAAGGCGCAGACAAGAGAGTTGTTTTAGACAATTGTCCCTGTAGTATGTGGAAAGTGTAAACATGCACCGCAGTTTTCTGTTGGGGGTATAGCTCAGTGGTAGAGCATTTTACTGCAGATCAAGAGGTCCCCAGTTCAAATCTGGGTGCCCCCTTCATAGATGCAACTTCCCGGCACTGGAGCGGCTTTTCAAGTAACTGCTGTTGCCCATCCTGCACAGGAAACACTGAAGGAGGGGTGTTTTGCTACCACAGCAAGGTTCCTTCTATGATGAACACCTCAAAGACACAAAGATCCGTGTTGCATCGTGAGATGTTGCAAAACATGCACTGCAGCCCCGAAACGAGAGCATGAAAGCGTTGCACGTACATACGGTCAGCGCGGATGCACTCGATGAGTGCATCTGCGCAATATCTTACGTCCATCACTCAGCCATTTCCATTTCCGATGCAAATGCCATTGAAGTCAGACAGTCATTTTGGAGTTAGGTTCCACATACAAAACATCTGTGCTGCACGTAAACTGTTGAAAGGCGCAGACAAGAGAGTTGTTTTAGACAATTGTCACTGTAGTATGTGGAAAGTGTAAACATGCACCGCAGATTTCTGTTGGGAGTATAGCTCAGTGGTAGAGCATTTTACTGCAGATCAAGAGGTCCCCAGTTCAAATCTGGGTGCCCCCTTCATAGAAGCAACTTCCCGGCACTGGAGCGGCTTTTCAAGTAACTGCCGTTGCCCATCCTGCACAGGAAACACTGAAGGAGGGGTGTTTTGCTACCACAGCAAGGTTCCTTCTTTGATGAACACCTCAAAGACACGAAGATCCGTGTTGCATCGTGAGATGTTGCAAAACATGCACTGCAGCGCCGAAACGAGAGCATGAAAGCATTGCACGTGCATACGGTCAGCGCCGAGGTCATCGGAGCAATATCTTCCGTCCATCTGGACTCTACCACTCAGCCATTTCCATTTCCGATGCAAATGCCATTGAAGTCAGACAGTCATTTTGGAGTTAGGTTCCACATACAAAACATCTGTGCTGCACGTAAACTGTTGAAAGGCGCAGACAAGAGAGTTGTTTTCGACAATTGTCACTGTAGTATGTGGAAAGTGTAAACATGCACCGCAGTTTTCCGGTGGGGGTATAGCTCAGTGGTCGAGCATTTGACTGCAGATCGAGAGGTCCCCAGTTCAAATCTGGGTGCCCCCTTTATACAAGCAACTTCCCTGCACTGGAGCGGCTTTTCAAGTAACTGCCGTTGCCCATCCTGCACAGGAAACACTGAAGGAGGGGTGTTTTGCTACCACAGCAAGGTTCCTTCCACGATGAACACCTCAAAGACTCAACGATCCGTGGTGCATCGTGAGATGTTGCAAAACATGCACTGCAGCGCAGAAACGAGAGCATGAAAGCGTTGCACGTGCATACGGTCAGCGTGGATGCACTCTATGAGTGCATCTGCGCAATATCTTCCGTCCATCTGAACTCTACCACTCAGCCATTTCCATTTCCGATGCAAATGCCATTGAAGTCAGACAGTCATTTTGGAGTTAGGTTCCACATACAAAACATCTGTGCTGCACGTAAACTGATGAAAGGCGCAGACAAGAGAGTTGTTTTAGACAATTGTCATTGTAGTATGTGGAAAGTGCAAACATGCACCGCCCTTTTCTCGTGGGAGTCTAGCTCAGTGGTAGAGCATTTGACTGCAGATCCAGAGGTCCCCAGTTCAAATCTGGGTGCCCCCTTTATACAAGCAACTTCCCTGCACTGGAGCGGCTTTTCAAGTAACTGCCGTTGCCCATCCTGCACAGGAAACACTGAAGGAGGGGTGTTTTGCTACCACAGCAAGGTTCCTTCTACGATGAACACCTCAAAGACACGAAGATCCGTGTTGCATCGTGAGATGTTGCAAAACATGCACTGCAGCGCCGAAACGAGAGCATGAAAGCATTGCACGTGCATACGGTCAGCGCCGAGGTCATCGGAGCAATATCTTCCGTCCATCTGGACTCTACCACTCAGCCATTTCCATTTCCGATGCAAATGCCATTGAAGTCAGACAGTCATTTTGGAGTTAGGTTCCACATACAAAACATCTGTGCTGCACGTAAACTGTTGAAAGGCGCAGACAAGAGAGTTGTTTTAGACAATTGTCACTGTAGTATGTGGAAAGTGTAAACATGCACCGCAGTTTTCTGTTGGGGGTATAGCTCAGTGGTAGAGCATTTTACTGCAGATCAAGAGGTCCCCAGTTCAAATCTGGGTGCCCCCTTCATAGAAGCAACTTCCCGGCACTGGAGCGGCTTTTCAAGTAACTGCCGTTGCCCATCCTGCACAGGAAACACTGAAGGAGGGGTGTTTTGCTACCACAGCAAGGTTCCTTCTATGATGAACACCTCAAAGACACAAAGATCCGTGTTGCATCGTGAGATGTTGCAAAACATGCACTGCAGCCCCGAAACGAGAGCATGAAAGCGTTGCACGTACATACGGTCAGCGCGGATGCACTCTATGAGTGCATCTGCGCAATATCTTCCGTCCATCACTCAGCCATTTCCATTTCCGATGCAAATGCCATTGAAGTCAGACAGTCATTTTGGAGTTAGGTTCCACATACAAAACATCTGTGCTGCACGTAAACTGTTGAAAGGCACAGACAAAAGAGTTGTTTTCGACAATTGTCACTGTAGTGTGTGGAAAGTATAAACATGCACTGCAGTTTTCCGTTGGGGGTATAGCTCAGTGGTGGAGCGTTTGACTGCAGATCAAGAGGTCCCCAGTTCAAATCTGGGTGCCCCCTTTATACAAGCAACTTCCCTGCACTGGAGCGGCTTTTCAAGTAACTACCGTTGCCCATCCTGCGCAGGAAACACTGAAGGAGGGGTGTTTTGCTACCACAGCAAGGTTCCTTCTATGATGAACACCTCAAAGACTCAAAGATCCGTGGTGCATCGTGAGATGTTGCAAAACATGCACTGCAGCGCAGAAACGAGAGCATGAAAGCGTTGCACGTGCATACGGTCAGCGCGGATGCACTCTATGAGTGCATCTGCGCAATATCTTCCGTCCATCTGAACTCTACCACTCAGCCATTTCCATTTCCGATGCAAATGCCATTGAAGTCAGACAGTCATTTTGGAGTTAGGTTCCACATACAAAACATCTGTGCTGCACGTAAACTGTTGAAAGGCACAGACAAAAGAGTTGTTTTCGACAATTGTCACTGTAGTGTGTGGAAAGTATAAACATGCACCGCAGTTTTCTGTTGGGGGTATAGCTCAGTGGTAGAGCATTTTACTGCAGATCAAGAGGTCCCCAGTTCAAATCTGGGTGCCCCCTTCATAGAAGCAACTTCCCGGCACTGGAGCGGCTTTTCAAGTAACTGCCGTTGCCCATCCTGCACAGGAAACACTGAAGGAGGGGTGTTTTGCTACCACAGCAAGGTTCCTTCTATGATGAACACCTCAAAGACTCAAAGATCCGTGGTGCATCGTGAGATGTTGCAAAACATGCACTGCAGCGCAGAAACGAGAGCATGAAAGCGTTGCACGTGCATACGGTCAGCGCGGATGCACTCTATGAGTGCATCTGCGCAATATCTTCCGTCCATCTGAACTCTACCACTCAGCCATTTCCAGTTCCGATGCAAATGCCATTGAAGTCAGACAGTCATTTTGGAGTTAGGTTCCACATACAAAACATCTGTGCTGCACGTAAACTGTTGAAAGGCACAGACAAAAGAGTTGTTTTCGACAATTGTCACTGTAGTGTGTGGAAAGTATAAACATGCACCGCAGTTTTCCGTTGCGGGTATAGCTCAGTGGTGGAGCATTTGACTGCATATCAAGAGGTCCACAGTTCAAATCTGGGTGCCCCCTTTTCCAAGCAACTTCCCGACACTGGAGCGGCTTTTCAAGTAACTGCCGTTGCCCCTCCTGCACAGGAAACACTGAAGGAGGGGTGTTTTGCTACCACAGCAAGGTTCCTTCTACGATGAACACCTCAAAGACACGAAGATCCGTGTTGCATCGTGAGATGTTGCGAAACATGCACTGCATCGCAGAAACGAGAGCATGAAAGCGTTGCACGTGCATACGGTCAGCGCGGATGCACTCTATGAGTGCATCTGCGCAATATCTTCCGTCCATCTGAACTCTACCACTCAGCCATTTCCATTTCCGATGCAAATGCCATTGAAGTCAGACAGTCATTTTGGAGTTAGGTTCCACATACAAAACATCTGTGCTGCACGTAAACTGATGAAAGGCGCAGACAAGAGAGTTGTTTTAGACAATTGTCATTGTAGTATGTGGAAAGTGTAAACATGCACCGCCCTTTTCTCGTGGGAGTCTAGCTCAGTGGTAGAGCATTTGACTGCAGATCCAGAGGTCCCCAGTTCAAATCTGGGTGCCCCCTTTATACAAGCAACTTCCCTGCACTGGAGCGGCTTTTCAAGTAACTGCCGTTGCCCATCCTGCACAGGAAACACTGAAGGAGGGGTGTTTTGCTACCACAGCAAGGTTCCTTCTTTGATGAACACCTCAAAGACACGAAGATCCGTGTTGCATCGTGAGATGTTGCAAAACATGCACTGCAGCGCCGAAACGAGAGCATGAAAGCATTGCACGTGCATACGGTCAGCGCCGAGGTCATCGGAGCAATATCTTCCGTCCATCTGGACTCTACCACTCAGCCATTTCCATTTCCGATGCAAATGCCATTGAAGTCAGACAGTCATTTTGGAGTTAGGTTCCACATACAAAACATCTGTGCTGCACGTAAACTGTTGAAAGGCGCAGACAAGAGAGTTGTTTTAGACAATTGTCACTGTAGTATGTGGAAAGTGTAAACATGCACCGCAGTTTTCTGTTGGGGGTATAGCTCAGTGGTAGAGCATTTTACTGCAGATCAAGAGGTCCCCAGTTCAAATCTGGGTGCCCCCTTCATAGATGCAACTTCCCGGCACTGGAGCGGCTTTTCAAGTAACTGCCGTTGCCCATCCTGCACAGGAAACACTGAAGGAGGGGTGTTTTGCTACCACAGCAAGGTTCCTTCTATGATGAACACCTCAAAGACACAAAGATCCGTGTTGCATCGTGAGATGTTGCAAAACATGCACTGCAGCCCCGAAACGAGAGCATGAAAGCGTTGCACGTACATACGGTCAGCGCGGATGCACTCGATGAGTGCATCTGCGCAATATCTTACGTCCACCACTCAGCCATTTCCAGTTCCGATGCAAATGCCATTGAAGTCAGACAGTCATTTTGGAGTTAGGTTCCACATACAAAACATCTGTGCTGCACGTAAACTGTTGAAAGGCGCAGACAAGAGAGTTGTTTTAGACAATTGTCACTGTAGTATGTGGAAAGTGTAAACATGCACCGCCGTTTTCTGGTGGGGGTATAGCTCAGTGGTAGAGCATTTGACTGCAGATCAAGAGGTCCCCAGTTCAAATCTGGGTGCCCCCTTCATAGAAGCAACTTCCCGGCACTGGAGCGGCTTTTCAAGTAACTGCCGTTGCCCATCCTGCACAGGAAACACTGAAGGAGGGGTGTTTTGCTACCACAGCAAGGTTCCTTCTTTGATGAACACCTCAAAGACACGAAGATCCGTGTTGCATCGTGAGATGTTGCAAAACATGCACTGCAGCGCCGAAACGAGAGCATGAAAGCATTGCACGTGCGTACGGTCAGCGCCGAGGTCATTGGAGCAATATCTTCCGTCCATCTGGACTCTACCACTCAGCCATTTCCATTTCCGATGCAAATGCCATTGAAGTCAGACAGTCATTTTGGAGTTAGGTTCCACATACAAAACATCTGTGCTGCACGTAAACTGTTGAAAGGCGCAGACAAGAGAGTTGTTTTCGACAATTGTCACTGTAGTATGTGGAAAGTGTAAACATGCACCGCAGTTTTCCGGTGGGGGTATAGCTCAGTGGTCGAGCATTTGACTGCAGATCGAGAGGTCCCCAGTTCAAATCTGGGTGCCCCCTTTATACAAGCAACTTCCCTGCACTGGAGCGGCTTTTCAAGTAACTGCCGTTGCCCATCCTGCACAGGAAACACTGAAGGAGGGGTGTTTTGCTACCACAGCAAGGTTCCTTCTTTGATGAACACCTCAAAGACACGAAGATCCGTGTTGCATCGTGAGATGTTGCAAAACATGCACTGCAGCGCCGAAACGAGAGCATGAAAGCATTGCACGTGCATACGGTCAGCGCCGTGGTCATCGGAGCAATATCTTCCGTCCATCTGGACTCTACCACTCAGCCATTTCCATTTCCGATGCAAATGCCATTGAAGTCAGACAGTCATTTTGGAGTTAGGTTCCACATACAAAACATCTGTGCTGCACGTAAACTGTTGAAAGGCGCAGACAAGAGAGTTGTTTTAGACAATTGTCACTGTAGTATGTGAAAAGTGTAAACATGCACCGCAGTTTTCTGTTGGGGGTATAGCTCAGTGGTAGAGCATTTTACTGCAGATCAAGAGGTCCCCAGTTCAAATCTGGGTGCCCCCTTCATAGAAGCAACTTCCCGGCACTGGAGCGGCTTTTCAAGTAACTGCCGTTGCCCATCCTGCACAGGAAACACTGAAGGAGGGGTGTTTTGCTACCACAGCAAGGTTCCTTCTATGATGAACACCTCAAAGACACAAAGATCCGTGTTGCATCGTGAGATGTTGCAAAACATGCACTGCAGCCCCGAAACGAGAGCATGAAAGCGTTGCACGTACATACGGTCAGCGCGGATGCACTCGATGAGTGCATCTGCGCAATATCTTACGTCCATCACTCAGCCATTTCCAGTTCCGATGCAAATGCCATTGAAGTCAGACAGTCATTTTGGAGTTAGGTTCCACATACAAAACATCTGTGCTGCACGTAAACTGTTGAAAGGCGCAGACAAGAGAGTTGTTTTAGACAATTGTCACTGTAGTATGTGGAAAGTGTAAACATGCACCGCAGTTTTCTGTTGGGGGTATAGCTCAGTGGTGGAGCATTTGACTGCAGATTAAGAGGTCCCCAGTTCAAATCTGGGTGCCCCCTTTATACAAGCAACTTCCCTGCACTGGAGCGGCTTTTCAAGTAACTGCCGTTGCCCATCCTGCACAGGAAACACTGAAGGAGGGGTGTTTTGCTACCACAGCAAGGTTCCTTCTATGATGAACACCTCAAAGACTCAAAGATCCGTGGTGCATCGTGAGATGTTGCAAAACATGCACTGCAGCGCAGAAACGAGAGCATGAAAGCGTTGCACGTGCATACGGTCAGCGCGGATGCACTCTATGAGTGCATCTGCGCAATATCTTCCGTCCATCACTCAGCCATTTCCATTTCCGATGCAAATGCCATTGAAGTCAGACAGTCATTTTGGAGTTAGGTTCCACATACAAAACATCTGTGCTGCACGTAAACTGTTGAAAGGCACAGACAAAAGAGTTGTTTTCGACAATTGTCACTGTAGTGTGTGGAAAGTATAAACATGCACCGCAGTTTTCCGTTGGGGGTATAGCTCAGTGGTGGAGCATTTGACTGCAGATCAAGAGGTCCCCAGTTCAAATCTGGGTGCCCCCTTTATACAAGCAACTTCCCTGCACTGGAGCGGCTTTTCAAGTAACTACCGTTGCCCATCCTGCACAGGAAACACTGAAGGAGGGGTGTTTTGCTACCACAGCAAGGTTCCTTCTATGATGAACACCTCAAAGACTCAAAGATCCGTGGTGCATCGTGAGATGTTGCAAAACATGCACTGCAGCGCAGAAACGAGAGCATGAAAGCGTTGCACGTGCATACGGTCAGCGCGGATGCACTCTATGAGTGCATCTGCGCAATATCTTCCGTCCATCTGAACTCTACCACTCAGCCATTTCCATTTCCGATGCAAATGCCATTGAAGTCAGACAGTCATTTTGGAGTTAGGTTCCACATACAAAACATCTGTGCTGCACGTAAACTGATGAAAGGCGCAGACAAGAGAGTTGTTTTAGACAATTGTCATTGTAGTATGTGGAAAGTGTAAACATGCACCGCCCTTTTCTCGTGGGAGTCTAGCTCAGTGGTAGAGCATTTGACTGCAGATCCAGAGGTCCCCAGTTCAAATCTGGGTGCCCCCTTTATACAAGCAACTTCCCTGCACTGGAGCGGCTTTTCAAGTAACTGCCGTTGCCCATCCTGCACAAGAAACACTGAAGGAGGGGTGTTTTGCTACCACAGCAAGGTTCCTTCTTTGATGAACACCTCAAAGACACGAAGATCCGTGTTGCATCGTGAGATGTTGCAAAACATGCACTGCAGCGCCGAAACGAGAGCATGAAAGCATTGCACGTGCATACGGTCAGCGCCGAGGTCATCGGAGCAATATCTTCCGTCCATCTGGACTCTACCACTCAGCCATTTCCATTTCCGATGCAAATGCCATTGAAGTCAGACAGTCATTTTGGAGTTAGGTTCCACATACAAAACATCTGTGCTGCACGTAAACTGTTGAAAGGCGCAGACAAGAGAGTTGTTTTAGACAATTGTCACTGTAGTATGTGGAAAGTGTAAACATGCACCGCAGTTTTCTGTTGGGGGTATAGCTCAGTGGTAGAGCATTTTACTGCAGATCAAGAGGTCCCCAGTTCAAATCTGGGTGCCCCCTTCATAGAAGCAACTTCCCGGCACTGGAGCGGCTTTTCAAGTAACTGCCGTTGCCCATCCTGCACAGGAAACACTGAAGGAGGGGTGTTTTGCTACCACAGCAAGGTTCCTTCTATGATGAACACCTCAAAGACACAAAGATCCGTGTTGCATCGTGAGATGTTGCAAAACATGCACTGCAGCCCCGAAACGAGAGCATGAAAGCGTTGCACGTACATACGGTCAGCGCGGATGCACTCGATGAGTGCATCTGCGCAATATCTTACGTCCATCACTCAGCCATTTCCAGTTCCGATGCAAATGCCATTGAAGTCAGACAGTCATTTTGGAGTTAGGTTCCACATACAAAACATCTGTGCTGCACGTAAACTGTTGAAAGGCGCAGACAAGAGAGTTGTTTTAGACAATTGTCACTGTAGTATGTGGAAAGTGTAAACATGCACCGCAGTTTTCTGTTGGGGGTATAGCTCAGTGGTAGAGCATTTTACTGCAGATCAAGAGGTCCCCAGTTCAAATCTGGGTGCCCCCTTTATACAAGCAACTTCCCTGCACTGGAGCGGCTTTTCAAGTAACTGCCGTTGCCCATCCTGCACAGGAAACACTGAAGGAGGGGTGTTTTGCTACCACAGCAAGGTTCCTTCTATGATGAACACCTCAAAGACTCAAAGATCCGTGGTGCATCGTGAGATGTTGCAAAACATGCACTGCAGCCCCGAAACGAGAGCATGAAAGCGTTGCACGTACATACGGTCAGCGCGGATGCA
Organism: Chiloscyllium punctatum; assembly: GCF_047496795.1. NCBI lineage: Eukaryota > Metazoa > Chordata > Chondrichthyes > Orectolobiformes > Hemiscylliidae > Chiloscyllium > Chiloscyllium punctatum. Next base: position 9,412,831 of record NC_092780.1, on the reverse strand, counting down.
CTCTATGAGTGCATTTGCGCAATATCTTCCGTCCATCTGAACTCTACCACTCAGCCATTTCCATTTCCGATGCAAATGCCATTGAAGTCAGACAGTCATTTTGGAGTTAGGTTCCACATACAAAACATCTGTGCTGCACGTAAACTGATGAAAGGCGCAGACAAGAGAGTTGTTTTAGACAATTGTCATTCTAGTATGTGGAAAGTGTAAACATGCACCGCCCTTTTCTCGTGGGAGTCTAGCTCAGTGGTAGAGCATTTGACTGCAGATCCAGAGGTCCCCAGTTCAAATCTGGGTGCCCCCTTTATACAAGCAACTTCCCTGCACTGGAGCGGCTTTTCAAGTAACTGCCGTTGCCCATCCTGCACAGGAAACACTGAAGGAGGGGTGTTTTGCTACCACAGCAAGGTTCCTTCTTTGATGAACACCTCAAAGACACGAAGATCCGTGTTGCATCGTGAGATGTTGCAAAACATGCACTGCAGCGCCGAAACGAGAGCATGAAAGCATTGCACGTGCATACGGTCAGCGCCGAGGTCATCGGAGCAATATCTTCCGTCCATCTGGACTCTACCACTC